>NW_027509815.1:70000-501439 GCF_048541705.1 Temnothorax americanus
CCTCTGAAGTTGGCCGGACAACTTCAACGTATCAAACTTTCATTAATTGGAATCGATTGGTAGTCGTTTGGTGGTCTTTAGTAGTCTAGTCCGATCGTTTGGTGGTTAGTCGTTTTCCTGTAAAATAAAAATGAAATTTCCGGTGTAAAGTTAGCCGGATAATTTTTATTTTTCAAGCTGCGGTCCACTTGACGCTACAAATGTTTCGAAGCATTCTTCTCCTCTTTTCTTTCAATGAAGAAAAAAGGAAAAGAAGAACGCTCCAAAGCATTTGTAGCGTCAAGTGGACCGCAGCCTCAATCAATTTAACTTTTTTATAGCTCATTCGACGCGGAATCGTTTGGTGGTCACAAATATCGTAATTAAAACGTTTGGTGGTCAATGGTTTTCCTGAGAAATAGAAAAAAACCGTACTCTTACGCCATTGGTCGCGTGACTCCGTGACGTTGGCTCGGTAATTTGATGAATAAACATTATTTATCAATCAAATTGACTTTCATACGGCTCAATCGATGCGGAATCGTTTGGTGGTCACAAATATCGTCATTAAAACGTTTGGTGGTCAATGGTTTTCCTAAGAAATAGAAAGAACCGTACTCTCACGCCATTGGTCGCATGACTCCGTAACGTTGGCTCGGTAATTTGATGGATAAACATTATTTATTAATCAAATTGACTTTCATACGGCTCAATCGACGCGGAATCGTTTTGTGGTTACGAATTACGAATATCGTCATTAAAACGATTGGTGGTCAATGGTTTTCCTAAGAAATAGAAAAAACCGTACTCTCACGCTATTGGTCGCATGACTCCTACTACGTTTACGCGAGCGTTACTGCTTACTGCTGTAGTAACTTACGATATATCACTCGTTTACGCGAAATAAATTATCGTAAGTTACTACAAAATCCCGTTTACGCGAAGGAATTATCGTAAGTTATCACAGAAGTAACGCTCGCGTAAACGTAGTATCCGTGACGTTGGCTCGGTAATTTGATAGATAAACATTATTTATCAATCAAATTGACTTTCATACGGCTCAATCGACACGGAATTGTTTGGTGGTCACGAATTATGGTCCGGCATTATGCGCATACGGTTTTTTCTATTTTCTGAGAAAACGGTTGACCACCAAACGTTTTAATGACGATATTCGTGACCACCAAACGATTCCGCATCGATTGAGCCGTATGAAAGTCAATTTGATTGATAAATAATGTTTATCCATCAAATTACCGAGCCAACGTCACGGAGTCATGCGACCAATGGCGTGAGAGTACGGTTTTTTCTATTTCTCAGGAAAACCATTGACCACCAAACGCTTTAATTACGATATTCGTGACCACCAAACGATTCCGCGTCGAATGAGCTATAAAAAAGTTAAATTGGTTAAAAAATAAAAATTGTCCGGCTAAGTTCACACCGGAAATTTCATTTTTTTTTTTACAAGAAAACGGCTAACCACCAAACGATCGGACTAGACTATCAAAGACCATCAAACGACCACCAATCGATTCCAATTAATGAAAGTTCGATACGTTGAAGTTGTCCGGCCAACTTCATAGAGGTGTACGGATCGACGCAAACCACAAAAAAGAGTTGAGTGAACATACTGGGTTGCGTTCCAAAATTCACTCCAGTTAACTAAAATGCTATAGTGTACGTGACGTAAACTATAGATTATAGTTAGCCAGAGTGAATTTTGGAACGCAACCCTGATGGTTATACTGTGGCTAAGCTATGCATTTTATGTGCGATGGCCTTATCACCCTATCATTGAACGCACGTTCCAATAGTCTCTCCTCCATCGACCGACCATGATCCTGAACGCTGTGTTGAGAGCAACCACTGGCGCTTTAAGAGTCGCCAAGCCTTCTCTCCTGCAGAATGAAGTGGCGAAAGTTTCAGGCGTCCTTACCGTCAACAGTAAGTACACATTTCGCAATTTAACTCTACAAAAACAATCGCCGATTGCACTGCATGGCATGACACTGTCGACACACTTGTCGTCTGCCATCCATTCTTCGCTCAGACAATAAATCTTCCATGAAAAATCGAACAATTTAAAATTTTTGACAGTCTCCATTCATGATAACCGATACATTTTGAATTTCATGCAAATTCAAACGAAAAGAATTGATCATCGATTATATAATCGGCGGTCGATTGATGTAGTGTAGACTCCTCTTGCCAATATGGCGACTTAATCACGTTCGTTTTTATCCCGTTCATATTAATTCTACGGATGGATAAACATAAGTGCCCGTCTACAATAGGTGTTTTAAGCCCTAAGCCCTAAGAAATTGACCAATCACAGTCAATTATTCTCCTCAAATTCAACTGTGATTGAACAATTTCTTAAGGCTTAGGGCTTAAAACACCTATTGTAGACTGGGATGACTTAGTGCCCATCTACAATAGGTGTTTTAAGCCCTAAACCCTAAGAAATTGATCAATCACATACTACGTTTACGCGAGCGTTACTTCTGTAGTAACTTACGATATATCACTCGTTTACGCGGAGTAAATTATCGTAAGTTACTACAAAATCCCGTTTACGCGAAGGAAAATCCCGTTTACGCGAAGGAATTATCGTAAGTTACTACAGAAGTAACGCTCGCGTAAACGTAGTAACAGTCACTCGAATTCAATTGTGATTAAACAATTTCTTAAGGCTTAGGGCTTAAAACACCTATTGTAGACCGGGACTTAAGTGCAGTTACAATGTGTTTTGGTACTTCCGACCAGGGAGTAAACGCACGTGAAAAACACGTTTCATCGTGTAAGGTGTTTGTTTTTTACAGTTTGCGTTTAACAATGAATTCAACGTAGCCAATTGCTTCTTTCCTTTTGACATTTCCCTCTATTCGGATATTTTGAAGATTATGTTTTGAAATATATATTAGAATTATGTTGAGAAAAGTTTCGGAGAGGCTAAGAATCTAGTTTTGGATAGTTATATAATTCATCTGATGCTCGATCTGATGTTAACCGACTGACACTTTTTTTAAAAAATTAGGTGTGAAATCAATTTATATTTTGTTTGTAGATGATTGTAGTGCGTTCATTTTTGTTTGTTAGTCCATAATTAATTTTTAATTAAATATTTAAAGTGTCAGTCGTCGGCTAACATGCTATGATACATTAACATATAAAATAAAAAAACTCTTTTGTAGTTAATTGTATTTTGTTTGTAGAGTTTTGTAGTAAAGTTAAGAAGTTTTAGTCTCTTTAAATTATTGATAATTAATAAATACATTTATTGAACTATCCGACAATTAATCAACGATAGCTGCTGCCCTCAGCTACATAATTTATAATACATAAATACATAACAAATGTATTTATTAATTATAAACAATTTAAAGAGATTATAAAACTTCTTAACTTCACTACAAAACTCTACAAACAAAATACAATGAACTACAAAAGAGCTTTTTCTTTATTTTATAATATGTTGCTGTATCATATGATGTTAGCCGACGACTGACACTTTAAATATTTAATTAAAAATTAATTATATGGATTAACAAACGAAAATAAATGCACTACAATAATCTACAAATGAAATTCAATCAATTCCACACCTATTTTTTAAATTTTATAATAATTATAATACATACGTCGGCTAGTTTCATTTTTTACAATTAAAAATTAAATAATTAATTAAAATTTAATTATAAACTAACAAACGAAAATAAATGCACCTGCACTACAAAAATCTACAAACGAAATACAATCGATTTCACACTTAATTTAAAAAAAAAAGTGTCAGTCGTCGGCTAACATCATACGAATAGTTATATAAGGCCTGTTCGTTTTTGCTGCACTTCTGAACTAGTGCAATAAGTTAGAATGAAATAAATATATCTTTTTTTATTTTAACATATTGCACTAGTGCAAAAGTGCAGCAAAAACGAACGGGCCTATATACAAGCGTATTATGTTATGTAACATATGTTCCTAACGTTTTCTCGATTTAATCGTCGCAAGGATTTGGGGGTATCTTGAAATTAATTTCTTCAAGAGATATAAAAACATTTTAACTATTCGTTTATGGAGTTATATGAATCTAAGTAGAATTGAAGAATCGTTTTCTTAAAATTCCCAGAAATAACTTAAGGGGATCCTGCATGCAGCCGTATGATTTACCGACATTATCGTTTTTTGATGGATCTTTTAATTGGCTTTATAGAATTGCAAAAATCTTTTACAGAATTAAAGTACGCACAAAAATCTAGGGTAACAAACGCGATTTTATATCAAAAACACCAAAAAATTAAAAATATTACTTATTTGGGCACATACGCATCTGTCACCTGACGACAATATTTGCTTAAAACAAAAATTCTGCAGTTTATACATACATAATGTTTATCATCTGCCCTTGGGAAAACATGTAGGAATAATATCATGCAAGTAAAAGTGATTCAATGTGTACAAAAAAAGATCGAAATTTTTTTGTAATGCAAATACGGATGCAGAATAACAAGAAGAGCAGCAACAGTAGTTGTTGGATCTTGCGAGAGATGGCGAGCAATCGAAAAAAGGACATATGTCATTTCGTTAGACAAAGACAGATATAGGGAAAACAAAATTAGAAAGGTTGACATTATCGACATCGAGGAAGTTCGTCTATAGGTGCCAATTCATGAGACGCTGAAAATGAGCGTCAACAAGGTGAACGTGGTGGTTTCGCTTTGACGCTAGCGTCAAAGAAATGAAGTTGAATTTGTTTAATGTTCAGCGTCGTCGCTGAATCGTCGTTAATCGTCCCAGTACAATCGAACATAGACTTCGAAATACGTAAAATATTAATTATTTTCAAGTAATATCTTCAAGTAATAATATTTTATGGATACATATATAAATAAAAAGATAATGTTTCTGAAGATTTTTGCTTGCTGAAAATGAGCGTCGAGCGTCAACTTGTCTTTTGAGTGTGTAGTTAGATTAGATAATTGTGACATTTTTAGACTGCTATGAATCACGAAATCTTATCATTTATTTAAAAAAAATTAACAAAAACTAGTATATTTTTTATCTTTTAGGTGTATATAGTTCTTTAGTTATGTACAGCTTCTTAATTATGTATGTACAATATTTCTGAGACTTAAATGTAAGATTTAATTATCTGAAATAGGAAGAAACTATGCAGCTAAAGCTGCAGCTGCACCCAAAGGTGGTGCGCAAGGAAAGGTAGTAGCTGTCATTGGTGCTGTTGTTGACGTACAATTCGACGACGCTCTTCCACCTATCCTTAATGCTTTGGAGGTACAGAATCGTACACCCAGGCTAGTACTTGAAGTTGCTCAGCATCTTGGAGAAAATACAGTACGCACTATCGCTATGGACGGTAATATTTTTTAGACATTATAAAACGCAGTATGTAGATTTGCAAATTTTAATTATGGATTTGCATAAAATGTGCATCGAATTTAATGAAAGTTTTATTAAGAGTTAATATATTTTGCATAAATACAAATTGACTTTTGGTAGATACAGCAATAGATCACTCGTATTTGTAGGTACAGAAGGTCTAATACGTGGTCAGAACGTTTTAGATTCTGGATATCCTATTCGTATTCCTGTAGGAGCCGAGACTTTGGGCCGCATTATCAATGTCATTGGTGAACCCATTGACGAACGCGGACCCATCCCCACAGATAAGCTAGCCCCTATTCATGCAGATGCTCCTGAATTTGTAGACATGTCCGTCGAACAAGAGATTCTAGTCACGGGCATCAAGGTCGTGGACTTGCTAGCTCCTTACGCCAAAGGTGGAAAAATTGGTAAGACACATTGCGATAGAATTAGAACCAAGTATGGAAAGTAAAAAAAAGAATTGGATTTTTTAAGCAATATGTTATTGAAATTAATAATTTATTTATGTTAATGTCCATATTTTACGAGTCGCATCGATATTATGTGTCAGGGTTATTCGGTGGTGCTGGAGTTGGCAAAACTGTACTCATCATGGAACTGATCAATAATGTGGCTAAAGCTCATGGTGGTTATTCGGTATTTGCCGGCGTGGGTGAAAGAACCCGCGAGGGTAATGATCTTTATCATGAGATGATCGAATCAGGTGTCATTTCTCTTAAGGACAAGACCTCTAAGGTAGCGCTAGTGTACGGACAGATGAACGAGCCGCCTGGCGCTCGCGCCCGCGTAGCTCTAACTGGACTCACTGTCGCCGAGTACTTCCGTGATCAGGAAGGTCAGGATGTGCTGTTATTCATTGACAACATTTTCAGATTCACTCAGGCTGGTTCCGAGGTAAATAGATATAATTTAATAAGCAAACCTATATATAACCGACAAAGAAAAATTGTTTATAACTTTATTAATATATTTATGTTATTTCAATTTATATAATTATTAAATTTTATACTTGTATATTTGCAATATTTCCGATTTTTTAAACTAAACGAATGTTGTGTCTTATTTTGATATATTAGATATTGAAAGAAGGCTCTAATACTTTAAAAATTTATAGTACGTATTAAAAGGGATAAAAAATACGTTGGGTTGAAGTATTTTTTATCCCTTTTAATACGTACTATAAATTTTTAAAGTATCAGAGCCTACTTTCAATATCCAATATATCAAAATAAGACATAAGATTCGTTTAGTTTGAAGAATCGGAAATATTGCAAATATACAAGTATATACATAATTTTTTATTTTGATAATACAAATAATTTGCATTTTTTGTCTAGATTTTACACGATTTTTGTACATATTGGCAATTTATTCCAGAGAAGTTATTTATATAAAAATGATTAAACAATATAGCATATATTTCTCATCTAATTGAGTTAACATAGTACGTTAAGGCTCCTGGGTACTCGTCGCAGGCGCATAAACCTGCATCGTATCGTTTTTCAGATGTTTAATAACTGTCAAGAAAAAGGGATGTAACTCGGAGTATTTTTGAAATTTGCTGAAATGATCTGTAGTGTTATTTAAGCAAATATCTTCTTATTTGAAAATACTATGCAAGAATTTTCAACGTGCATTTCTCGCTTCTGACGTCACATTCCAACATGGCCGCGACGAGTCCAGGAGCCTTAATACACTCATTATCATATATGCTATTGCGGACGATTGGCACAATATATTAAAAGTAAAAAGGAGATTATACAACCTGTGTCGCCTTGCATTCTACGAATTATTTAGATCCATCTAATCACCTGTTTATTAAAATAAAAAATTTCTGTTTTTTTGACAAGGTCAATTTTTTCGTTTTTAATCATCTCATAAGTCAATTAAATATTTTCAAACTCTTAATAACTATTAATATGTCTTTATGTCTATAATGTATATACGTGTTTTAGGTGTCCGCTTTGTTGGGTCGTATTCCATCCGCCGTGGGTTACCAACCTACGTTAGCCACCGACATGGGTACCATGCAGGAACGTATCACCACGACGAAGAAGGGATCCATTACTTCCGTTCAAGCTATTTATGTGCCTGCTGATGACTTAACAGATCCTGCTCCTGCTACCACCTTCGCTCACTTGGACGCTACAACCGTGTTGTCACGCGCCATTGCTGAGTTAGGTATGTATCTCTCTGAGAATTGCATCTATTGTGTCACGGTATTGTGTTCGATAATCTTTCGAGCATTTATTGGCGATATAGGTATTTATCCAGCTGTTGATCCTCTCGACTCCACATCCCGTATCATGGATCCCAATATTATTGGAACGGAACACTATAATATTGCTCGTGGTGTACAGAAGATCCTCCAGGATTATAAATCGCTGCAGGATATTATTGCAATCTTGGGTATGGACGAATTGTCAGAGGAAGACAAACTGACGGTTGCACGCGCGCGTAAAATCCAGAGGTTCTTGTCTCAGCCATTCCAGGTAAACACTAATATAAATATAAAACACTATATATAAATTTGATGGAATCCTTTCTTTGAAAATCGCAATTTTTGAAATATTAGCGTTACTTTCATAAATTATCTTATCATTTTCTTCATTCTTATCATTTGGTTCTTCAAGGGACCCAGTATTATAATTTACTTAGTTTATTTAAATTTGTGATTTGTTTCTGTTTTTGACTCTTGGTTTTTTTTGGAATATTTTTTCATTCAAAATTTCTTGTATCATATGTGGTAAGGTATTTGATAACCGATTGTTTTACTTTATTTCATTATGTATCATATTAAAAAGTCAATCGTGTCATTCTAGGTCGCCGAAGTGTTTACCGGTCATGCCGGCAAACTAGTACCATTACAAGAAACCATCAAAGGATTCCAAAAGATTTTGGCCGGAGAATTGGATCACTTACCAGAAGTAGCGTTCTACATGGTCGGCCCGATTGAGGAAGTTGTAGCGAAAGCAGAATCATTAGCCAAACAATAAATTAACTTACAGTCATCGTAAAAGCGTTTAAATTTTATTCTATCATCTATTTTTTTTCTATTCTATCATCTAATCTTTTTTTTATCATGACAACCTTCCAGTGAAATTTGCATTCTCTTATAATTTTTTATCATATCAGTTTCTTTGATGAGATCTAAATAAACAAGTACTAAAAGTGTATTTGAGTAAAAAAGTATAAAAGATAAGCGAAAGAGCATGAAGATATTACTGAATTCTTTATCGCAACATATATGAATTATTACTGTAATTATTACTTGAAAGGTTGCTTTATGCTTTACCTTCTTTTCGTTACAAAAGCATTCATTAGAAACTATACTTGAATTGTTCAGTCAGAATATAACATCAACATATGATATTTCTGGACTTTCTCCACAGATCTAATTAATATAATCGTGTTATTGCTAATTAACCGTAGGAATCACGATGTATATGTTAGACATTAATAAAAGTTTTACAAAAACGCAATAATGTTCATTATATATCTTATTTTAATAATGTTTTAATAACTTTCTGTCAAAATTGTGGAAAAATAATTGATACAGTATATAATTGAAAATCTAATGCAATACCATAAATACAAATTAGAAGTTACATGTCCTTTTTTGCATTGATAAGAAAGTACGTTAGTGATTATAATTATTTTTCTTCGTCAAAATCAATCATTGGTTGTTCCAATCTGTACGCTTTTTTCAATATCTGAAAAAAAAAAAACAGTTTTATTAACTTTATAACTTCAATTTTTAATATTTTTTCCTACAATTTTAATGTGCCCAATAGATCCTCAATTTAATCTGATTTTGTTACAGAATACAAAATAGTTTTTACATATGTAAAACTAAGAAAAGTAAAAAATTTCATTTTTTTTATTGAACTGTGATTTGATTCGAAATCCATTAAATAGCGGATTTTTCAAGATTTTTAACTTACTCTCCATTGTTTCATGTTTAATGACGTGACATTCTGAATACCCATTCTATTGCCAGATCGTTTTTGTTGTGAATTTATTTCCTTGTGATATGGTTCCACAACGAGACTTCTATGATCTGAGATAAAAATAATCAAATTTTGATAATAAATAAGAAGAAAAAAGATGAAACTACTTGTGTTTGAAAAGATAAAAACATACCTTTTTTCAATTTCATTACTCCATCTTTTACAAGGAACGATATGTATAACATGTTTCTAATGGTCCTTCCGAAATCATGAGGGTGCAGAATCAATTGAAAGAAATCGAGCGGTTTTCCAGCTTCTTTACAGTAACATGTTATTAACTTTTTAATCTTTCTCACAGTACGTTCGACACTGTCTTCATCCTTTGTATTTGCATGTGGCACCAGTTTATCAGGTACTGTCACTGCAGGTTGCGATGCTACTCTCTGTTCAGGTTTCTTCCTAACTATTATCTTCTTCTCTAAAGGATCCAATGTGCCTGAAATAAAAATTTCTAGAAATTTAACTAGATTTTTTTAAATATAAGTACAAATTTAAAATTAATTGACAATATGCCTAAAAAAATATTCACAAATATCTATATATATAAAAATGAATGAATGTATGTATGTATGTATGTATGTATGTATGTCCTTTACACACTCTTGAACTATTCGACCGAATTTTTACCAAAAGTATATAAAATAGGGGTAGAATTTTCCGGGGAGTGTTATAGAATGTATAATTTTTCGTTACCGATCTTTTTGGGAACCGGTATTCGACATTTTTTCATTTTTTCGGGAAATAATTGACCGAATTTCAAAGAAATATATATGAAACAGGAGTAGAACTTCCCGGGGAGTGTCATAATGTGTATAGTTTTTTGTTACCGATTTTTCTAATTTTTTTTAATTTTCTGAAAATAATCGACCGAATCTCAAAGAATTGAATATGAAACGGGGGTAGAATTTTCCGGGGAATGTTATAAAGTGTATAATTTTTCGTTACCGATTTTTTTGGAAGCCGGTATCAGAAATTTTTCAAATTTTTCGGGAATTAATTGACCAAATCGCAAAAAATTATATATGAAGTAGGGGTAGAATTTCCCGGGGAGTGCTATAAACTGTATAGTTTTTTGTTACCGATCTTTTTGGGAATCGGTATCTTTTTGGAAATTGGTTACGAAATTTTCCAGAGCGGGAGAGAGAAAGAGAGAGAGAGAGAGAGAGAGAGAGAGAGAGAGAGAGAGAGAGAGAGAGAGAGAGAGAGAGAGAGATACTATTTGCGTGTTTTAATATACATGTTCTCCGGAGCGAAGCCCGGCGGGGCATGCTAGTAATATATATATATATATATATATATATATATATATATGTATATATATATATATATATATATATATACTACAAATAACAATCGTGTGTGTGTGTGTGTGTGTGTGTGTGTGCGCGCGCGCGCGCGCGCGCATGCGTGTACATACGCACACGCACACACACATAAGATTAATATTTGTAGTATAAATGTACTTTTTTTATTTTTAATAATTTTCAACAGACCTAATAGTGTGCTGCTATTAGCAATCCTTTTAAACAATTTTGTTACCCGTCTCTCTAAAAGTGACCAATTCGGAGTCTGTGATTTTCCTGATGTTTCTTGCAAATGTTTTACCTAAGACATAGATATTACAAAAATAACTATATGATAATAATAATGAGAAAAATAATAAATAAAATAAAGCTTAGAAGTAGCAACATACGCAATATAATTTTGTTAAGCATTGTAATATCAAGAATGTATACTACTGTCAAAAGTTGAGTTCAGACCATATATAAAATTTAAAACTATTCCAGTAAACCATGATGTAAAAATCTGATTCGCATTTTACTCAATATTTTTTCTTAATTTGAAAGTAAATAGGCATTATATTTAGCACAGTTGTGATTAATCTAGCATTAATTTCAAGAAAATGGAAGTCTTGTCAAAAAAAAATAAAATAAACTTGTAGCTTGAGTACTTAGATTACTAAAAAAAAAAGTAATTAGATGTAAGGATGGCTACTTCAACGAAAAAAGTGTCTGTTTTTTAGTGTCTCTAATACTTTTTTCATCTTGTAAAAATTTTTTTTAACAGAATTTTCAAGTATTTTATATTATTTTTCATTTCATAAAGCGATGAATAAAATAATAAAAATATGTCAAATTATAATGCATAACTTTGATTTCATTTTGTATATAGACATTTTCAGTGGTCTCAAATTTTTGACCGATAGCATAGATGAATATAGATATATAATTATAATCTTCATCAAATCTACCAATTTTTGTGAAAAGTCGATATGATCATAGTCGCGCATTCTCTTTGTCAGTGAGATAGTGCAAGTTTTTAGAACTTTGGAAGACGACGTCATCATTTGTGAATCGATAAGCACCTCCTGCTGATTAGAGACTAAAAATATGAATAAAATATGGATTAATCTATAATAAAGTAAAATATAAACACACACACACACACACACACACACACACACGCACACACGCACACACGCACACAAGGTTTTCTAATTTTTATCAAATTGTAATATTATTGTATACATGATTTAACACATAAATATGTATCTTACATTATGTATTAAATATATGTACATATAATATTATATATATATATATATATAAAATTTGTATATATGTATACTCCGTTCAACGAGGTTGAGTAGATCGGACAAAAACTCGTCCGTCTCGCGCAAGTTTCCCCCCCACGAAGACCTAGAAAGCCCCTCTCCACACTGCCATGCCGTATACAAGCACGCTACGCTCTTCTCACTTTGCCGGCCTATGCGCAGAACCACTCTCAATTTCTCGTTAAATGGAGTATAGTTTATCTCGTACATACAATGTAAAACTTTGTATAATTTTATATATTATACGAGGATAATATCGCATATGTAAAAAAAATATAACTTTAAAGTTTTTTATACCTTTTTCTTCTATACTTGTTTCAGAAGTAACATGGTCGACTTCGTTTATGGCTTCATCCAGCTTATTTATTGTGGAACCATTTGCCACTTCCTCTGCAAATTATTTCTTAATTGGTCATATATTTAAGTACAGAGTAAAAAGAAGATAAAACATTTTTTTTATTACGTAAAACTAATGTTTGCTGCAAGGCACGCTTCAGGCAATTTTTACGTTCCCTGGAAGATCTAGCATTGGACGAATTTAAACAACTCGTTGAATTTCTGCTGTTTAACATTTTGATAAACGTTTTCTCGTAACTTCTTCTGAAGAGATAAAAGCACCTTGTTCTATAAGTAAAAATAAGAGATGATAGTATAATAGTCATTAATGCCGCCGTCTGTACTACAGACAGCGGCATTAATGACTACGTTTATACAATGACTTGTAATCCAGTATAGTAACTACCATATACTATCCGACCTAAAATACTTCTTCTTTTGATCATAATGATTATTTAAATATGAACCTATTTTGATACTCATTTGAAACAATTGATATATATTATGTATTAAAGTTGTAGTTTAAACATCGAAAAAGCTCATATCTAAGTAATGATTATGATCAAAAAAAGAAAAATTTTGGATCGGATAGTATACGGTAGTTATTCAACTGGATTACAAGCTGCCATGTAAACGTAGTCAATAATGCCTCCTCATCTGAAGAGAATCGCATCCGAGTATAAAATATCACATATAATATCTACTATTTGACTCGGATGCGGCACTCTTCAAGTGTACATAAAAAAATGTACAAAATAAATATATAAATGATATTACTTTTATACCTAAGAATTTTTTACTCACTTATCTCGCACAAATTTGAGACGACTGAAACAACTCTTTCTGTAAGTAAGTAATTGATGCTTCCTTCTTTGATTGAGTCGATGGGAGTGACGGGCATCCGGTAAACTCCGCTTTCAGGGTTACCAACTTAGGGTGCGTTCTCATGGTTCTCACTATACGCGCCGTGCGTCGCGAGCTCCGGTAACTTATGATTCGTATGTATTTGACCGGAAATGAATGTCCGGGAAAGAATCTACCATATGAAATCGTTTGTATTTCGTATGAAGATTTTTGAAGTGCAATTGAAAAGGTTTGTGAGTCATTCGTTTAATTGTAATTAAGGTATTTATTTAGAATAGCTACTGCACCTCAAATATCGATGAAATTAGGCTTAATCGATTCGTTTTTGCATAAAACGAAAGAATCTGGCAGAAAAATGCGGCGGTCTGCCCTGCGAAGCGAGATATTTAGCGTTAAAGTTGACGACTCTCAGGTTATGAAACCTGTCATACCGACGCGATGTAGCGACTGTGGTAGCGACAGAAAACAGAAACATGCCCCGCGGCCACATGCGCATGCTCCGTGGCCACATGTGTAGGAATTCGAAAAACAGCATTTTATCGAAATAATTACTTTTATCGCGATTCTTATTCGCTCCGTGCGTTTCAGCGCCATCTACCGCAATCGCCATGCAATAAAAGTGGAAACAACGGTGAGATAAGAGATGTTTATTATTATATGTTGATTATTTTACCAAAGCTTCTTGTGCAATAGATGCAGTGTATTTTTTTACATTTTAGAGTTGGTTTATAATAGCCGTAACCGTTAATTTAAACCGTAATCTTTAAGAAATTGACCAATCACAGTCGATTATTCTTCTCACATTCGACTGTGATTGATCAATTTCTTAAAGATTACGGCTTAAATCAACGGTTACGGTTATTATAAATCAACCCTTACTGTTAATAATTTCGGTAAGTAAAAATTTCTATACGCGCATAATCTATGATTGTTACTATATAATTGAAGGTTGACTGCACAGCGGTATTTATGTCACTTTAATTACTGAAACTCCTATTTTTTATATCAGAAAACAATAAATAATAACTACTGTTAATTAAATATTGCTTTAAAAAATGTCAGTAATAAAAAGTAAAAAATGACGCAACAACTACGATGACCCATTTTTAAAATAATACGTCTAGTTGAATAGGAAAATATTCCACCCTGAGTTCACTATTCTCTCACCCGAGCGCTTTCGTAGCTCGTGCTATCCCCTCCAACCAAACGCACAGAGCGAATAGGACGGTTGCACGCAGTGCATACGACACATAACAATCATAATAGTGGCGCGCTTCACTTGTTTAAAATTTCGCGAGCTACATTCCGTCGGTATGACAGATTTCATAACATGTCAAGTCGTCAAATATGTACTTTTCGTATACCAACTATTCTCTGCTTTACAAATTATTTCTGCTACAGATATTATGCGTCGAAGTTAACGAAACAGAAATAATTTGTTAAAGCAGAGAATAGTTGGTATATGAAAAGTACATATTTATATACCAACTATTCATTGTACATATAAATATGTACTTTTTATACCCCAACTATTCTCTGCTTTAACAAATTATTTAACAAATAGTTTGTTAAAGCAGAGAATAGTTGGTATATGAAAAGTACATATTTATATACCAACTATTCATTGTAAATATAAATATGTACTTTCCATATACCAACTATTCTCTGCTTTAACAAATTATTTAACAAATAATTTGTTAAGGTAGTTGTGTCACAAAACCCATTTTCATAGGAATCTTTTAAAATTTGAACAGCATATTAATGTAAACACGCTCTATACACACGTGCAAGTAGAAAAAGCTTGACTATACCAAAGTTGAAATAATGGAAATCAAACTTAGCACTTTTTACATGTATCGTAGGACGAAAACGGCTTCCTATATCACGTTTGTAATTGTAGCGATCAAACTACTCATAGGATTTTAATAAAAAACAAAGAGATGACAAAAGAGACTTGTAAAAATATTCTTACAAAAGTACAAGACCTTTATCTATTTAGTTTTGAAGCAATTGTTACACAAAGTACACAATTTCTCATAGCGGTGGACGCATACGACAGCTAACCTGTAAAAATCTTGCAACACTGCGCATATGAAGATTAGATATATATGTAGTTTAGACATTGCCGCTAAAGCTTTATGTCTTTTCTTTAATACTTTTTTTTTTCATTAATCTTCCTTTGTAATGTTCAACAGATATTTTCGCTTCTATTTCTTCTATTTATTCAAAATAACCTCGATAGCATACTAACGCGAGCGTCGCGAGTTTATCTCGATGGTATACTGACATTACTGACGCGAGTGAAAACAGTAAAAACAGTACCAGCTCAGTCAAAAGTCTTACATAGATAAGAAGAGTTTTCCGTACATTATCGTATTGCAGTGTGACCATTATTTTTGACTAATACTGTCGCGATACAACTACCTTAAGTGTTGAGTATTTATCTTAAGGTCGTATCACACGCACACCTCAATAGAGGTGCTCCAATCCTAATCTACAATTATTTAAAGCTACAGGCCTATTCAAAATAGCTATCTCGAGAGGGAGTGTCGTTATGACACCCACGCAGCCGCGCGCAAAGCCCTATAAGTATAAGGAGGAAGATCCTCCTTAAAACCTAACCTAAAACTTATAAATTTTATAACTCGACTCGCCATTCGAATCTTTATGTGAAAAAATTAAGAATCGCACAACAAATAAATAAATATGAAACTTCCTATCGTGTTGCACTTTAAAATTAAAATTTAAATTTAAAACTTAAGCTTACAATTCTAGTAAAATTACGCCCAGATAACAGTGGTAATCAGTTGAGCGCTAACTAAATTAAATAAAATAAAATTGTCTTAAAGTTTAGGCAGAGCACATCTCGATTGCATCTATTCGTACAAATCCTTCAACCATCTTTAGGTATAATTATCTGTTAAATTCTAATAAAAGGGTCCTTAATCATATAAAGATCGGCAATGAACATATAAACTTTTCCAAAATGAATGCCACTCCCGGTAAGGGAAGCTGAAGTAAAAACTCCAACGAGTAGGGGCCATAACCAAACAGTCCAGATAAAGCCTTTATCAAGGTTTCACGCTGATCGTCATATTTGAAGCAAGTCCAGAAAACGTGTTCTGGAGTCTCCAGCTCTCCACAGTATGGACAGTCCGGGGAGTCCACCATGAGGAATCTAAACAAACTATCATGAAGGGACGAGTGTCCACATCTCAAGCGATTGATAGAAGTAAATGCCCTTCTCTTAATGATAAATTCATCAAACCATGCCTTTTTAAAGTCAACGTTACTCTGATCATAGAAGAATGAGAAGAACCTAGACCCTCTGAAAATCCTTTCCTCGAAACACCATTCTATTGATTCTTTGTTAATTTCATTTTTCCATAAACGCTTTAACTCTTTATGAGGAATTTCTTTGAACTCTCCACGTGGGCCATTGCATGCTGCCTTGGCGGCCCTATCTGCACGTTCATTCCCCCTAATGCCCACGTGCGAGGGGATCCAAACAAGATTGATATTCCAGTTCTTCTTTACAAATTTAACCAAAAGGTTTCTTATTTCTAAGATCAAGAATGAGGTCTGGGAAGGCTTAAAGCAAGAAGAGATAGTCAGTAAGTTAGATAGCGAGTCCGAGAAAATAAAGGCCTCAGACCATTCATGTTCCTCACAGATCTGAAGGGCTTTTAGGATAGCCATTGATTCTACCGTAAAGGAGGAAAGGAAACCAAAGGAGGATGCACTGAATAGTACCTCGCCGGACTGCGAAACAACCGAGAAACCAGAGGAATTTACCTCCCTCATATTAGTAGATCCATCCGTGAAAATAGCTTGATTCGAGAGCAAGACCTGGCCAAAAATCTCATTAAATTTAGCCGCGGGAGCAGAATCTTTTTTAATTAAATCACCGGAGACCTTGTCCACCTCTATGTGAGCGAACAGAGCTTCAAAGTTCTCAGGATAGCAAATCGGATGTTCCCTCTGAGGGATATATTCCATATATTCCTGAAAAGAGGAGAGAGCCTCTAAGAAGGGGTCACTCATGCGTTTACCGTGCTCAGTAAGTCTGCTGTTGCTTAAATGTATTAATCTTTCCTTCAGGGGATGCGATACGCTGGACCAAACTCTAAAAAGAAAACCCAATGCCAGATATTTGAATCTAAAGGGAGGGTTCACGAAGTTCTGCAAGCATAACGTTAAGGGGAGTTGAACATCTGTAACCCATAACTAATCTGATTGCTCTCATCTGAATTTTGTCCACCTTCGTAGATAGGTCCCTGGAAACAGAACCCATAAGGAATCCTGCATATTCAAGTCTAGAGCAGATTAACGCCCTATAAACCTTCCTAAGGACATATGGGTCAGAGCCCCACCACTTCCTACCTAAACATTTAAGAGTTCTAATTGAGTTTGCACATCTCTTTTCTAGCTTCAACATATGAAACTTCCAATTTAGATTCTTATGAAAGGAGACTCCTAGAAAAAGTACCACATCAGATGGGTGAATTACAGTACCAGAAACGTTCAAAGGGATGCTCATTTTCATTCTAGTCTTATTAAAGATACAAAACTGTGTCTTTAATGGAGACAATACCAACCCAATTTCCTTTAATTTCTCCTCAATATGTTTTATGGCCTGCTCTAAATTCTTTATTCCAATAGCCAGCGACGGGGAGGTTGAGTAAAGACAAATATCATCTGCGTACTGAAGCATATGCACATCACCGTGATTAAAATTATCTATTTCGGTAACATATATTGTGTACAGTATCGGGCTCATTACACTACCCTGCGGAAGACCCCGATAAGCGAACTTCTTTTCATCCAACTCATGAAAGCTACATGAAACCCTTCTAAAAGAGATCAGATTATAAATAAATGTTTTGCTCTGTGGGGGGAGGCCTAGAGTAGCTAACTTATCAATGAGAACATCTGGAAGGACAGAGTCATAAGCTGACTTTACATCTAAAAACGCAGCTGGAATAGCCCTTTTCTCTTCAAATCCTATCAGAATGTCCGTATATAAAATTGTTAAGTTGTCAAGACAACTTCTCTGTCTTCTAAACCCATATTGCGACTCCGGGATAAGTTTATTCATTTCTAACCACCAAAGAAGTATGTTCGTCACTAATCTTTCCATGATTTTACATAGACATGATGAGAGTGATATAGGTCGGAATTTATTATTAGATCCCTGTTTTGGAATAAAGAAAACTAAATAGTCTCTCCATTCTTCCGGAAAACTGCCCTCCCTATAAAGAAGATTGTAAATTTTTAAGAGAAAAGCTTTGCCCAGCGGGGAAAATTTCTTAACAATTCTATAATCGATTCCATCCAGTCCAGGGCTAGAACCTAAATTTACCGATTCCAATGCTCAATCAAGTTCCTCAGGCAGAAAGGGCAAGTCCAGGAAAGGATCCGTTCCCGGAGAACTCAAGGATTCATCTGGTCGAGGAGTGGGAGCCCACGGGGGGAAAAGTTCTTCAATTTGATTACGGACATTGTCGATTTTCTCGACAGGAACTGCTCTACCTGTCTCAGTCCTATTCCATCTCGAATCAAATTTCTTCATGGTGTCCCAAACTATTTTGGGATTCGTATCTCTTCTGAGGGATTCTGCGAACTCCTTAAAAGCCTCAAGTTTAATCCTCCTTAAACCTTTCCTTGTTACCTCACACTGATATCTATAGGCCTCGTAATCTACAGCTCTACCCGTTTCCATAAAAATCTGTAGTTTTAACTTTCTTTCCGCTATCCATGCATCGCATTCCTCGTTCCACCAAATACACGGAGGACAAGGAGGAGAGGGAGGGGGGTTCCGAGGATTTTCAGGGGTAGCCTCCCCCACTGTCCTCTCCACAATTGCCAAGAACGAAGAATATAAGACCGAGGGGCTAAGCTGATCCGACAACATCAAGATTCTAAGATCTTTGTCCATAATAAAGCTAAACTGATCCCAATCTGTGTGCTTATTGTATAATTTGGTTCGCTTACGTGGGAAAAAGGAGGGGCCTCTGTTCATTGACGATGTAATC
Source organism: Temnothorax americanus (assembly GCF_048541705.1). Lineage (NCBI taxonomy): Eukaryota > Metazoa > Arthropoda > Insecta > Hymenoptera > Formicidae > Temnothorax > Temnothorax americanus. The sequence continues at coordinate 89,245 of NW_027509815.1, forward strand.
AAAACCGGATAATGATCCGATCCCCAGGCATCATCTAAAGTCTGACATCTCAGTCTAGGAGCAATGGAAGCATGACAGAACGCCAAATCAATGGTTGACGGGCCGCACGAAGCATTGCCCAAGAAGGACGGAGCACCGTCACTTACTAGAACGAGTTCAGTATCCTCGATTGCAGACGACAGTGGCCTACCCGATTGACAGAGGAACGAAGACCCCCACGCCGGGCTGTGAGAGTTGAAATCACCTACGAACATATATCTATTAAGTCCATTATTGTTATCAAATTGAGTGAAAAATCTTACCCACTCGTTTTCAGAAATTTGACCACTCTGAGGGGGTCTATAGCAAGATATAATAATAAGATTAAAATCGGAGAAAAACACTTCAATTGCACATGCTTCTATTTTACCTGCGCAATCCTCCAGCACAGAAATCTCTCTGTATTTAAGGGCATGACTAACCAAAATAGCCACCCCTCCACCTCTACCTATAACCCTATCCCGTCTTATCGTATCGAACCCTCTCAACATGAAATTAAATTGTGGTTTAAGCCATGTTTCCGAAATTGCTGCGCAATCGAATAATGTACTCTGCCTTTCCAATTCTTGAAAACGCTGTAACAAGGAATGTGCATTCCAATGTATCAACCTAAATTTATCCATTTCAAAATATGGATTAATAAAAATATGGATATGAAATAAGAAAAAACCAGAAAGAGTAAATTAAAAAAAAGTAAAAAAAATTGTAAAAGAAAATTTACCTATTCAGTAAAAATATAAAAATGAAGAAGTTATTAAGATTAAGAAAAAAATGCAAAGCTTTAAGGCAAAGCAAACTGATTAAGCTATTAAGCTATTAAAGATTTTGTAATTATAATAATAACAGAGGGCGTTAACGCGTAAAAATGTAAAAAGAAAAAAAAGAACTTTTGACAAAACTCTATTCTTTTATGTTCTCCTCGTGGAGCTTCATGGTTCTCTCTAGCCTAGTCACCATCCAAGAGTTTGGATGAGATCTCCGGAGCCACCTTCACAAGGCTAGCAGCAAATGTTCTTCCTCTCGAACTGGATTGTAGACTTGTCGCAAAGTTAGACGCAGACGTGCCGCCCCTCGACGGAAGAAGAGGGAAGTTTCTTGAAGAAAACGCTGGCGGCCGCCGATCCTCATATAACGGGCAATTTTTATTTTCCCTTTTCTGAACTAAGACCCTTGCCTCCATAAAGGGAAGATTATCAACGGCCATAACTTTTGCAATCTCGAGGTTCTTTATATATTTAGGGCATTTTCTATCACTAGTAGCGTGTTCTTCCTCGCAATTGATACATTTCTTTGGTTCGGAGCAAGGCTTCTCCTTGGAGCTAACATGGTTCTCACTGCCACATTGCAAACATCTGGGATTCCTTTCGCAAAATTTAGATAGATGACCAAATAGGCCGCAGTTGAAACAGAGTCGTACCGACCTTTGAAACGGTGATGTATGAGCAATTGTTTTGTAGATCTTTATATGGTCCGGCAATTCTTCACCCAATTTCTGGACACAGACCGCCTCCGAGTCCGATCAAATACCAGTGGTGCGATCCCTCCTCTTCAGCCTGAAGAGGTCAGAGATTAGGATATCCTGATTCTCTTCCTCGATTACAGTCTTTAGCTCAGTCAAGGATAAGTCGAGAGGAATACTTCTTATAACAAATTGACTAGTTAATTTGAATTTCGGAATGTATGTTATAAATTCTTCATCCTTAATGAACTTGTTCCTCAGAGCCATGTTAGCCGCGGCCTTTGACGGAAATGTAACCCTCCACGTGTTGAATGAAGAAGGCGCAACACTATCATATTTTACGTTCGCTGACCTGAGTTTTTTAGCCATTGTAATCATTGAGAAGCGTTTCCTGGGCTGATCCTTTTTCGTAGGGATGCGGAACAAAACTATAAAGGGGGCTTTTGTGTAAGCTCCATACAAAGTAGTCGACTCACTTGACCCGGACTTGCTGTCCTGATTCTTAATTGGTGGGATAACCTCTCTTTTCGTATTTGACTTACTCGTAGTCGTCGGGGCTTGTTTACCTGCTCTTATTATTCACCACGGATCCTGCAGCCTCCTCCTCTTCAGTGGAAGAGGGAAGGGGACGCTTTCTTGATTCATCTTCAAACTCCATAATTTCCGTCATTTCCCCCTGATAATTCTTTGGTTGCGATATAAAAGCTTGAAAATCTTCCCTTGCATCTTCAAAAGTAGGCGAAATGGGGGACGGGGGGTTGCCCCCAGCCGACATGTCGGCTGAAAGAGGTTAACGCCCCTCTCGTCAAGAAATATTCCTCACACGCAATGGACCGAACAGTAGCCCCACACAAAAAGACTCCCGGCAAACAGCGGACGCGCCTGTGCTCACACAGGGCGCTCAAAAAATGACTCAACTATCCGCAAATTAAACTCACTCTCAATTTTAAGCGGGAGATAACTCGCCACCGTGCGCACGCCACGATGGCGAAACCGGAAGTCTGTTTATATTAATTCTGATTGCAGACGGACCTTCGGAAACACTAGCGCCTTCTTCTTTTAACATAAATAACTAAAAATCTATATTTCGGCTAATTACTGAGTTTATAAATATTTAATTAAAATTATCTGGGTGACTCACAAACCTTTTTAATCACACTTCATAACTCTTCATACAAAATACAAACGATTCCGTATAAAAACTTTTATTAATTTATTTATTTCGGCTAAATGCATGGTGTAAAAATAATTAATTAATTACAATTAAACGAATGACTCACAAACCTTTTTAATTGCACTTCAAAAGTCTTCATACGAAATACAAACGATTTCATATGGTAGATTCTTTCCCGGACATTCATTTCCGGTCAAATACATACGAATATCTTTTCGCGATTTTCTGCCGATGTTAAGGCCTGTATTCATATGGCAGTTTTATAGATGTTAGCCTTAAATTGATAGAAATAAAGCTTAAATCGTAGGCAAATAAACCAATCTTCGATTACTTTAATATTTGAGATAATTTTTCGTTTTTTTTCGTTTTTAAGACTAATAATAAACCAACAAACGCTAAAATTAGACCAACAATCATCAGCAAACGATTACGCATCGATTAGGCTTTTTTGAAATTAAAAATAAAATTTTTCCGGCTAACTTAATGCTAATTTTTCTTTTTAAATTTAAAAAAAAATTAAAAACCAACAAACGTAATTAGGCCAACAATCACCAACAAACGACCAACAAACGATAAAAAAATATAAAAATTAATAAAGTCGAAGTTGACCGGCTAAGTTACCGGAGCTTGCGTCGCGTCACGACGCCGCGTCATGGTCATGAGTTAGGGTTGATTTATAATAGCCGTAACCGTTGATTTAAGCCGTAATCTTTAAGAAATTGACCAATCGCAGTCGAATGTGAGAAGTATAATCGACTGTGATTAGTCAATTTTTTAAAGATTACGGCTTAAATCAACGGTTACGGCTATTATAAATCAACTTTTATCCAATCAAAACGTTTTATTTTATGACGTCATTTCCGACAAGATCTCGCGTCGAAAATGACGTCATAAAATTAAACGTTTTGATTGGATAACTCATGACGCGGCGTCGTGTCGCGACGCGCGACCGGCGCGACGCGTGTATACGCGTGTAGTGGGAACCAGTGGGAACGCACCCTTATGACGATACTGACGCCGAGTGTGTGCTAAAAATGATATAATATAAAAATTTGTTTTCTGATAGATAAATTTTTTATGCTTGCAAAATAAGTGAGAAGTTTAATTATTGCATATGTATGTTGTTTCTTTATTTTTTTCTTGAAGTATATAAGTATAATGGAATTTACTTAACCTAATATAGGTTAACCTAATTCACTTAATATAGTTCAACTTAACCTCACCTCAGTTTATTCTTACCTAACTTTAAAACGATTTTGACAATACTATTTGACTCATCATATTGTGTGTACATACAAAGATCGAGAAGAAGGAATGGAATCTACATCTAGCAAAGTGGAGTATCATCATGATTTATATTGATTCCCTTTCTTAATTGTCATATGATATTTATAATCTAATAATATTGATTACTATTATACTTTTATTACTTATATTTTAATATTTTAATATTATATGATATTCTTTTCTAAAATTACTTTAAATGATGAATTTATTTGTGCAAATTATTTTTTACTTTTCAACAATTTCTTAGAATTTATGAGGCAAAGTGTCCCACTACTTATATATCGTTTAAATAATGGGTAATAATAATCGAAGCACACATGTGTGGAATATTTGATAATTTCCAACAGAATATATGATTGTAGGATGAACAGAATAACCAGGAAGATTCGGACTCTTCAGAAATAGATGAGATAGAACCTAGATTAAAATATGTGAGAATACGCAATGATCTGGAACATATCCTGCAAAACGATGCAGCTAGCTGCATTGCTGTACATCCAAAGGTAAGAACTTTACGAATGATGGATTTTTTATTTTAAAGACAATTAAGTTGTTTTGACTTCACAGATAAATAAAAATGGGACTGTAAAATCTCTTTATTAATTTTGCTCTTTTTTCTCCAGTTCCTCTGTCTAGGATCACATTGGGGAATGATCCATCTTCTAGACCACCAAGGAAACAATATAAAATCTAAAACATTACAGGCACATACAGTGGCAGTCAATCAGATATCCATAGACTACAATGGGGACTTTATTGCCTCTTGCAGCGATGATGGAAAAGTTTTCATTTATGGATTGTACAGTACAGAAAACAATCACAATATGAGCATGAGCAGGCTAGTTAAGAGTATAGCGATTGATCCGAATTATAAGAGTGGCAGTGGTAGAAGATTTATTACAGGTTTAACATATATCTTAAATTTTAAAACTATATAACCTTTTTATACTAGAGCTCACAACAGAATTAATTTTTACAGTGTTGATTTTAGCTTTTAATTAATATACATTTACAACACATCTATAGGTGATGACAAGCTAGTACTTTACGAAAAGACTTTTCTGGCCAGGATGAAGCCAACAGTGCTGTGTGAAGCAGAAGGTGGAGTCAGATCTGTTGCGTGGTCTGGTCGCTTTGTTGCATGGGCATCTGACACTGGTGTGAGAGTCTATGATCTCGATGCTAGATGTTCACTAGGACTCATAAAGTGGTCCCGTACTGCAGAGTAAGTGCTGACAAAAAGTTATATACAACTTTGCGTACATATTGTAAGATTAAATCAAGTTTTGATGTCACAAGAACTCTAAACAGACTGAAACTTTGTGGAAACTACTGATTATTTGCCTATTTTACAAGAATTGTTATACATTACTAAACTTAAACCTAATTCACTCACAATCAGAACTGAAATTTTTCTATCATATTTCATATATTTCATGTGGCTATTATACATAATTTTATGCAGGGCATCACCAGAACACTACCGATGTAATTTGCAGTGGTCCGATGACAAGACACTATTGATTGGATGGGTGGACGTTGTGCGTATCTGCCATATTAGGAAACGTACCATGCAAGAAATGGTGAGCCGAGATTTGCCCGAATTTGTAGTAGATCCAGGTAATCAGTAAAATATACTTTACTTCTTTTCGAATCTATTCCAATATGGAAAGGTTAGGATGAATCCAGACTAATGTCCATTTCTACCAATGTAGATTAACTTGAATCGCGGTTTAACTTACTTTTATGCAACACGTGCATGGAAAGTGGCCCATTACGCACGCTACGCGTGCGTGATAGACCAATTTCCACGCACTTGCAACAACATAAAATAGAGTGTGCAAGCCGTGCGTGAAGATGAAAATTCACGAAGGCGAGTGCGTCAACTCCGCACCCGTGAATTTTCATCTTACAGCACTTGTTGCACAAATAACTATTTCACAACACCTCCACGGAAAGTTCGTCTTTCCATGTCTGTAGAGAGGGGCGAAAGCGGCCAATTTCACGCCAGGGCGGCATAGCGGGGGGAAAGTAACCACTTTCCTCCCTAGGGAGGAAAGTAAGCCCTGGCTTGAAATTGACCACTCTCGCCTCTCTCTAGGCATGGAAGTCGAACTTTCCGTAAAGGTATTATGAAAAATATCGTGTGCACTTTGGGGCGAAAGCTTTTTCAGACTCGTGTGATTTGCCACCCTCGCCTTCGGCTCGGGTAGCAAACTTCACACTCGGCTGAAAAACGCTACTTTTCGCTTCTTGGTGCACAATACTTGGTATACTATTTATCTTATTCTAGTTTTTAAAATTAGAGAAAGATAAAAGGTAAGTTAAACCAAGATCAAAGTTAATCTACATTGGTAGAAACGAATATAAGCAAGGTCGAATTATTACGAATGAAACACTTACCTATGAATATGAATATATATTGTGAATGCTTTTCCTTTGATATATTGAAAAGAAATTAAACATATTTATCGACATAAATTTGAATTTGTTTACATTTATGGTGTCCTTCATTGAAATAAACTTATTTACTCATGTTCGGATTCTTTGCTAAATCTGGATTCATGTTTAGAACTAATTCTTACGATTCAATTTGTATTATAACAGTAGGTATTCAAAATGTAGGAATCATTCAAGCAATTTGCATTTTACTTTTCAGTGTCAACGTTTCAAGTAGATTTTTATATATCCGGTGTAGCACCATTGAGAAATCAGTTAGTATTATTAGGATGCCTAAAGGAACCGGATGAAGATGGAAAAAATCAACGTCCAACTCTACATGTGGTTGAACCAAAATATCAAGATTTCTCAGTAATATGTGCAAACTCGCTTACCTTACGTGGTTATAAGGAATACAGTTGCAATGATTATCACTTGGATTGTTTAAAGGAGGAAAACAGGTAGGCAACAAAATTAATATCATAAAATTAGTGTATTAAAATCAACTTGGGACAATATGTGATTTTATGTGAAAATGGTTGACTCCTAGTCGATAGATTCTGGTTTCAATCCCCGATTTTTATTATTCTATCTTTCGCTTTTATAAGAAAGCTTTTATATTGATTGAAAAATTAAAAATTGTGAGCGAGAGAATACAAAGTGACAATGATAATCTGTTTTCAGAGTATATTTCAATTAAATATTAAAATCGATTTAAATATGTGCCATAATCATTTAACTTACTTTTAATCGCAGTTTATTGACTAAATCGGTTTTGTATACGATGAAAGAAAAATTTAAGATAATTTCTAAATATTTTAAAAATTAATTTTAACAAATAATTATTTTTTTATAAAGTATATGTATTTTATAGAAAATTTTTTATATTAATATGTAACAAGTTACAAATAAATTTGTCTAATGTTTAATATATGAAAGAAGAATAGAATAGCTTTGAATTCAAAATTTACTTTACTTCCATTTTTAGAACTTTTGGTATATACTTTTTTAATTTAATTTAATTTAAAAAAAAATCTTTAAAATCATCTTGATGTTATTTTTCATGGAAAAAAATTATTTACAGATTTTTCATTGTAAGTCCGAAAGATATCGTAGTGGCCAGTTTGTATGATACGGATGACAGAATCGAATGGCTATTGAGCCATGGAAAGTTCGAGCAAGCTTTAGAAGCTGTAACAATAAATAACGGCAAAGATTGCAAGATGCATACTGTATTGGATGTAGGGCGTATTTATTTGGATCACTTATTAGCATGTGAAAAATACGATGAAGCTGGAAAGCTTTGCCTCAAAGTTTTAGGACGAAATAAAAAATTATGGGAGGAAGAGGTGAGAGAAACGTCATCATGGGCCGTTTTCAATATCCATCTTGTGAATAATAAGACTATTTGCAATTACATTTAAGCCCGTGTTCGTAAAATTTTTTCGCTTTGGTGTGAATATACTTTTTTGCTGAGACAGGTTTACAAATTTGCCCGAGTGCATCAACTGCGTTCAATCTCGTCCTACTTGCCGCGGGGTGACGTTATCCTCGATTCACTAATCTATGAAATGGTCCTGTATGAATATTTAAAAATGGATCCCGATGGTTTCCTGCAACTGGTCAAGGAATGGTCACCGGATTTGTACACAATAGCGGCGGTAGTTAACGGCGTATTGGAGCATTTACTGGTTCACAATCAACGACAGAACGTATTATTAGAAGCGTTAGCTATTTTATATATCCACGATGGCAAATACGATAAAGCGCTCGCTATGTACTTGAAGCTGCGGCACAAGGACGTCTTCCAATTGATCCAAAAGTACCAGTTGTATAATTCCGTGTATGACATGATCGAAGGCCTGATGGATCTGGACACAGAACGTGCCATACAATTTTTTCTGGAGAAGGACAGAGTGCCGTCTGACGTGGTTGTACAAAAGTTGCAACATAATCATCGTTATTTATATTTGGTAATAAATAAATATATAACGTTTACATTTTTATGTGAAAAATATGCGTATATTTACAAGAAGCATTTGATATATTGTAATTCAACCGCATGCAACATTTATATTTTCTTTAATTATTTTGTTTGTCTTAAATATTTTAAATATGAGCTATCAGTTTTAAATAAGGATTTAATTGTATAATTTTGTTCCTTTTTTAGTATCTAGATGCATTAGATAAAAGAGACACAAAGGATTCAAAGGGCAAGTACCATGGTCTTTTGGTACGACTGTATGCCGATTATTCAAGAGACAAGTTACTACCGCTTTTACGTCGCTCTGATAATTATCCAATACAACAGGCTCTGGATATTTGTAGTCAGCGTCGATTTTATCCAGAAATGGTGTATCTGCTAGGTAGAATCGGAAACACTTCGGAAGCTTTAGCGCTCATGACAAGAGAACTCAATGATATGGAAAGTGCAATAGCATTTTGTCAGGAACACGATGATGAAGAGTTGTGGAACGATCTAGTTAATTACTCACTTGACAAACCTGGTATGAATCAAATGGGTTTCTAAAAAGAGTCTAATGTTAGAATTGTTAGAAATGTTAAAAAATTAATTCAAGTAAAGTTTAATTCAAGTAATAGTTTTCACACGTTTCAGCGGCTATTACATTTCTCCTCCAAAAGATCGGCACCTATGTTGACCCTAGGCTTATGGTGCAAAGGATAGAACCCACTTTGGAAATTCCAGGCTTAAAGAAAGCATTGGTTAAAATGATGTGCGACTACAATCTGCAGGTGTCTGTGCAGGAAGGTTGCAAGAAAATACTATCTAACGATTATTTCAATCTCCACGAGCGACTTGTTCGTTGTCACCAAAAGGGCATATTTGTCGACGGTAAGCACGCTTTATAAAATCTGATCTTGAAAATTAATCTTGAAAAAGAATATTATATATTTGTAAAAATTGTAAAAAATTATAGAACTGATTTAAACAAGAAAGTTTCAAAGAACTGTTTAAAAAAATTGTAGTTAAATGTATCTATTATGTTAAACATTTTGATAAATTCTTTATATGTGACAAATGTAACGGATTAGTAAGCTACTCTTTATGACAATGCAAAATTATCACTAGATTTATTTCATAGATGATCAGATGTGTGGAGCTTGCCATAGGAAGATAATTGTAAGAGGTATTTACAAATAACTAGTTTGAATTAGTCACAATTTTAATTGATTGATATGATTATAATTTTCCTTTAAATTTTTTTCCCCAGAATCGCGGAATATGGTTGTATTTTATTGTAAGCATTGTTTTCATGAAGATTGTCTACCCAATTTTGATTTGGTTGTACGTATTATATTTCTTCCATACTAATTTGTTTTATTTTATTATTGATGGATTGTGTTATAATATTCTTCATTTTTCAGGAAAATTGTGTGATATGTAATTCGCAGAAAGAAATAATGCCTGGCAGAAAATGATAAAGGTAAAGTTGTACTTATGCAACATGTTGGAATATCGAAAGCTTTAAATGGACTAGTATCATATTTCAACCAAGCATTTTGGTATAGCTAAGATTATGTTACATTAATGTATATATATAAACAAATTTTTATATATAATAAATAGGTTAAAATTACATGGAAAAAAAAACAAGTAGGTTTTAATCAGAATTAGATATGGTAAAGTGCACATAATAACGCATAAACATTTAATTTATTTCGACATATAATGCAAGAAAGAAACTCATATGACTTTTTGCTCTTGATGTCATAATTCAATACAGTTGTAAATAAAAAAACAACGAAAAGAATTTCTGTAAACTAATTGAAAGTCTTTGTAATCTCATTGCTTGATGAAGACAATGACATTTTATTTATAAATTATGTACATTTCTATTCCTTTATTTAACGGTTTAAACTAATACAAAGATATTTGTAAAAAAAGGAAGTAAAAGTAAATAAAAAATATTTCATACAACTATTAACTCGACTTATTAAACTATTTTTTGAGTATATAAATATATAACTAAGTTGATATTTTTTTTAAAAACTTTATTTATATTATCCAAACGATTTTTATCAAGTTGTAAATTTTGCACTCTATATAGATCGCGCAAAAGCCGCAGGATCAGATTGATCTCTCGATAGATGCAGATTTATGTCAATCATCAGATTGTTTCGCCAATATTGATGGTATCCCAGACTTTCGTTTCTCGGGCAAATGTTTTGAAGTGCTGTATCGTGAAGTTTATGACATCGACAGGTCTCACTGATGAGAAATTAACAGTGAGAAGTTTAATACTATTTATCAAAATAGATTAAGCGCAAAATTTATCCAATGAGTGAATTGAATTACCAACAAGAAGAGTCTGGACATAATCCGCAATTAACTGCTTTATCTCAAAATGATCCGCTATGTAATCCGTATACTGAGCTATATTACAAGACTGTTAAAAGAAGAACTTGCATAAAAATTTATTTGTAAAAAAGATTATATAAATTTATCTTAAAAAATAAGTAAAATTCAAACAGCTATAACTTTGTTAAAAAGTGTGCAAATTCCTTATGAGGAAGCTTGTATTTTATTTGTTGTATAATTATCAGTATTTATTAGTTTAGCTTCCTCATAGAGGAAGCTTTATGAGCGAAATAAAGCAATGTGCAAATTCCTAATTTGCACACTTTTTATTTTTATTTTTTTAATAATAATTTTACGGGCGCCATCTTCTTCTGAGTCACAGATGATTGTTCTGAGTGTTATCTCATTGGACTTTAGAACCCGGGTAGAGAGAGAGATACCCTATATTTAAAAAAAAATTTAAGCCGCGATATCTCAAGAATTGTGGAAGGTTTTCTTTTACGGGACCTCACGGTACCTCACGGTCCCTCACGGTCTTACATACAGGTCTGGAGAGACCTTTGGAGACTACCGCCAGAGAGAAACGAGAAACCTGAGAGAGGCCATCCCGGCATTTTTCGTCAATTTTTCTGTGTCGTGTGGGGGTCGAAGGAATGATCCAACTTCGTACTTCACACAACGTTAATATATTTTAAATAATAATACAATTTTCAGTTACTGCGTACAGCCAGGACGTAAGTCAGAACGATCAGAAAAACAAGAGAGAGCTAACTCAAGCGTTCCTAAACGCTTCGGCACCATGACCATGCGCAGCGCGCGGCTGAGGATGTAAAACCGATTGGTCAAAACTTTCGGCCAATAGCGTGGCTAGCGTTGCCACACTACCCTCCCCCTAGTGACTGAGCGGGTAGAGTGAAGGTGACGATCTTCTTCTTGGCCTTAGGTCCTTGATAGGCTCTAGGTGCACTTGGACCAGGTGTTGCTGCATCCTGGAGGTTTCCCTGTGCGTCCTGAGGCTGATCGAGTGTCGCTGGGGTTTGCAAAGCGTCATTCTCGAAATGGGCCGGTTTAATTCTGTCTATAGACACAGTAGTGGGCTGCCCCTTGACTGAGACCTTGAAAACCTTGTCATCACGCTCCAGGACCTGATAAGGGCCCTCGTAAGGAGCTTGGAGCGGTCTCCTGTTACTGTCGACTCTAATGAATACGTGGCTGCACGTGGCTAAATCCTTAAACAGAAAAGCTTTCTTTTCATGATGATGAGTTGTGGGTTTTGGACGAACCGTTTGTAAATGTTCTCGTAGATGATGTACGAAACAGGCGGGGTCTGTAGGAACATCTAAGTCCAAAAAGAATTCGCCGGGGAGTGTAAGGTTTTCTCCGTAAAGCATTTCTGCAGCTGAAGCGTTGATATCCTCTTTGATGCTGGTCCGTAAACCCAGTAAAACGGTTGGCAATAGTTTGGTCCATTGTTTGCCATTATGGCACATTAAAGCTGCTTTCAGGGAACGGTGCCAGCGTTCGATGATTCCATTAGAAGCGGGGTGGTACGCCGTGGTACGGGACCTGAAACAGCCTAAAAGCTTGGTAAAGGAATCAAACATTGCAGATTGAAATTGGCTGCCTCTGTCGGAGGTGATGGTTCGAGGTGCTCCGTATCGTGCAATATAAGTGGACCAAAAAGCGCTGACGACTTCGTCCGTTGAAATGGTTTTTAAGGGAACAGCCTCTGGCCATCTGGAGTAGCGGTCAATCATCGTGAGGCAGTAGTTGTATCCTTCTGAAGTTGCAAGTGGTCCGATGATGTCGACATGAACATGTCTGAAGCGTGCTGAGGGCACGGGGATATGTTGGACCTCAGAGTGTACATGTCTGGAGATCTTACTGCGTTGACACGCTAAACAGGTACGGGCTCAATCGGTGACATCTTTGGCCATGCTGGGCCATACGAAACGTTTTTGTATGTGCTTCTTAGTGGCGCGTCCGCTTGGATGTGAACAATTGTGCACCACGTCGAATATGCGGCGTCTGAGCGATTTGGGGATGTACGGACGGATTTCAGATGTTGAAACGTCACAGTAGATAACATCTTCCGAGTCGTCGACTCTTAGTCTTTTTAGTTTCAACGCGGAGTCGGATCTGAGGAGAGTCTGTAATTCTTCGTCTTCCTCTTGAGCGTTGGCGATCTCCTGCGTACTAGTTATTGTAGGTAGATCCACGGAATTGAGGCGGGACAGAGCGTCTGCGACGTTGTTGTTTGCTCCTTTGATGTAGAGGATGGTCGTAGTAAATTGACCGATAAGATCGAGCTGTCTCCATTGGCGCGGAGAGGCTTTTGCGGATCGTTGCTGGAAAGCAAAAGTGAGTGGTTTATGATCCGTTTTCAGAATTAAGTTACGTCCTTCAATCCATGGTCTGAAATATTTGATTGCCTGGTAAGCTGCGGTAAGCTCCATGTCGTAGACGCTGTATTTCTTCTGTGGTTCAGAGAACTTGCGTGAAAAGAATCCGAGGGGTTCCCAGATTCCGTCTCTCTTCTGTTCTAATGTTGCGCCCATTGCGACGTCTGACGCGTCGGTGGTGAGGGCGAGGTCGGCTCCTTCGCGCGGATGTGCGAGTAGAGTGGCATCAGCTAAGAGTTGCTTGCATTTATTAAATGCTTCTACCGATTCAGGCGTCCATGGCACAGGACGTTTATCCTTGCGTTTGGCGCCGCGAATGAATTCATGTAACGGGGCTTGTAGGTGAGCTGCGCCCTTACAGAATCGTCGGTAAAAGTTCAGGATGCCTAAGAACCAACGAAGTTCAGATATTGTTTGCGGCTGGGTATAGTTTTGGATAGCTTCTACACGTTCAGGTAGTGGGCGGGATCCTTTTTCATCAATGAGGTATCCCAAAAAGGTGACGGAGGATTTACCGAACTGGCACTTGGCGGGATTGATTGTAACGCCATACTGTCGCAATCTCTCAAAGAGAATGCGGAGGTGTTTGCGGTGCTTTTCGTGATTTTTCGAGGCGATGAGAATGTCGTCGAGGTACGCGAAACAAAAGTCTAGTCCGCGTAAGACATGATCTATAAACCGTTGAAAAGTCTGTCCGGCGTTCTTGAGACCAAAAGTCATTACCAAAAATTCGAACAGCCCGAAAGGGGTTATGATCGCGGTTTTAGGTTGGTCTCCTGGCGCTATGGGAATCTGGTAATATGCGCGCATCAAATCCACCGTAGAGAAGACTGTACAACCATGCAAACGGTGCGAAAAGTCAGCAATATGTGCGATCGGGTACCTGTCGACCTTGGTAACGCGGTTCAAGCCGCGGTAGTCGCCGCATGCTCTCATGTCGCCAGACTTTTTGGGTACGAGGTGGAGCGGTGCTGCCCACGGGCTGCTGGAACGTTTGCAAATTTCTGCTGTAAGCATATCCTCGAACTCTGCCTTGGCAATCCGGTATTTTTCAGGTGAGAGTCTGCGCATAGGCTCCGCTACCGGTGGTCCCTCGGTGATGATGTGGTGTCTTACGTCGGTTTCCGCGACCTTAACGGTTTTGTTTGGCGTGGCGATTTCCTGAAACTCTCGTAACAGATCGTTATAAGGATTGTCACCATGGACTATGCATACGCTTGTAGCTTTGCTACGGGTAAGTTGACAAGGGCGTTGCAACCCTGTCAGATCATCGACGATGCGCTTCCTCCTGAGATCAACCAATAAACCATAATGTTTGAGAAAGTCGGCCCCAATGATGGGTTGCTTTACATCAGCGACGAGGAACACCCATTCGAAATCTCGGCGTAACCCTAGAGACAGGTGCATTTTCCGTCTTCCGTATGTGGATATGGTTGTGCCGTTTGCTGCGAAAAGCTGGAGTTTTGATGGTGTCTGTCCGCGTGTTCTCCAAGATCGGGGTAGTACTGAAAGGTCAGCTCCCGTATCGATAAGAAACCTGGCGCCGGTTTCCTTGTCCTGGACGATCAGGCGGTTCTCGTTGTAAGGACCATCACGCACCGCCTCTTGAGATGGCCTGCTCAGTTTTCCGCTTTGTCGGCGGCTTTAATGGCGAGTGGTTTGACCCATGCACACGGTTGCGTGCAGTTTCTAGCATTCTTTCCGAATCTAGCGTGGTAGAAACAGTATTTAGATGGTTGCGACTTGTCTCCGGTACGGCTACGAGATTTGCTGCGCCCGCGTTGCTTAGAACGGGCTTGGCGCCCTTCGTCCTTGTCTGCGACGAGACGCTGTATCTGTCGAGTGAGTTCACTGATCGACGACATCAACGTAGGATCTGTGCCGGGCGTCGCAGTATCGACGGCTGCGACGGTGGGAACGGTCCTCTCCATGGCCTTGTCGGCCAACTCGGCCATCTTATCGAGAGCCACTCCCTCGACTACTGAAAGTAATTCTTGCACTCGGGAAGGCATGCGCTGCAACCAAAGTGTTTGCAATAATTGTTCATCGACGGAATTATTTGTAAGCCGTCGCATCTCGCGTAGGAGGTGAGTCGGCTTCCGATCGCCTAACTCTACGTCTGTGAGCTTCCTCCAACGTTTCTCGTCCGAGTCAGTGAGCCGGGAAATTAGCTTCTCCTTGATCTTCTGATATTTATCCGAGGCCGGCGGCGATTCGATTACATCCGCGATTTCGAGCATGGACTCTTTGTCTAGGTTATCAACGACTACGCAGAATTTGAGGTCGTCGGATCTGACGCTATGCGCGCAAAACTTGGCTTCGAGTTGCGTGAACCAGGTTTTTGCGTGGTCGCGCCAAAACGTACACGTCTTTATCGCGCGAACAGCGAAAGTCTGCGCCTGCGCATCGCTCATCTCGTTCGTACCGTAACGCGCGAGCGGAAAAACTGCCCCGGTCCCCGTCTCGGCGGAGATGCCCGGTCGAGTATCGTGTGCAACCTGCTCGTTACCTTGACCGGTAGGCGGAATCAAAGGTGTCTGTTGATCTCCGATGCCGTCGTTCTCGCCATCAGCGGTCCTCCGGGGCGTACGGTCAAGCGGCATGCTGAAGATCTTCCTCGAGGAGGCTTCCGATGCTTCTGGCTATGCGGAACTCTTGTGCTCGTAGAATCCTCGAGGATCACTTCGGGGTCACCAATACACGTGGGGGTCGAAGGAATGATCCAACTTCGTACTTCACACAACGTTAATATATTTTAAATAATAATACAATCTTCAGTTACTGCGTACAGCCAGGACGTAAGTCAGAACGATCAGAAAAACAAGAGAGAGCTAACTCAAGCGTTCCTAAACGCTTCGGCACCATGACCATGCGCAGCGCGCGGCTGAGGATGTAAAACCGATTGGTCAGAACTTTCGGCCAATAGCGTGGCTAGCGTTGCCACAGTCGCATTTTCCGACGCGCCGCCTGAGAAAGTGCGCATCAACTACGTCGTTTCGCTCGGTAACCGCACATGGCTTGCGTCCGTGCTAATGGTTCGTGTCCGAACTAGCCAGTTAGAGGGGATATGCTGCGGCCACGGCGGCCGCGCTCGGCCGGCCCCGGCGCTCGCCGCTCGGCAAGCTTAAAGTTGATTTATAATAGCCGTAACCGTTGATTTAAGCCGTAATCTTTAAAAAATTGACTAATCACAGTCGAATGTGAGAAGAATAATCGACTGTGATTCGTCAATTTCTTAAAGATTACGGCTTAAATCAACGGTTACGGCTATTATAAACCAACCCTTAGAGTCCCTTTATAAGAGCACAGTTGGTCCTTATTTTCATTGGACGTGCAACACCATGGCGGAACCAATCACGAGCGGTAAAATAACGAGCCTTAGGAGCCTCTCTCAGGGTGCCATTACATGGAGCGCGGAAACGCGGAAACGCGGAAGCGCGGAAGACAAAATTTACTAGATTTCCGTCGATCCATTCCGTCTGTTTTGAATGCCTTATATTACATGGAGCATATTTTGAGCGGAAAAGCGGAACGGAGAATTATAAAATATTAATTTTTAACGGTATTTATTGATTAAAAGGCTTGTATTCAATAGATAAGCTGAAAAGATAAGCATATTAATAAAAATTGCAATGAATTACGTGAACACAATTTTAAGAAATGAATACAAATGTCTATTTGTCACTATACTGTTCCGCTTTTCCGCGCAAGTTGTGCTCCATGTAATATAAGGAGAAACAAATTCGCGGAACGAACGCGTCAAAATCCGTTGTCAACGCGGATACAGTATACTCCATCAAATTTCGGAGCTGTTTAATCACATTGAAAAAAAAAGCTTTTACACATACTCTTCGATTACTTTATTATTTAATAAAAGTGGCAGTATAATATTATAGATCCAAACATCATGTTGATGGTTATTATGAAGTATATCTTATATGCAAGCCAGGGTACATACATAGGCTGCGTTAAGTACTGGCAGTGAATATCGAAACGCAGCCATACATACACGATAATAGCGGATTCCGCTTTTCCGTTCAAACGTGCGGGACTCAACTCGCGGAAACGCGGAATCTAGTTACTATTCTGTTCCGCGCTTCCGCGTTTCCGCGTTTCCGCGCTCCATGTAATGGCACCCTCAGGGTGCGTATTATGGAACTTTTCGAAATGGATTCCGATCGGAATTGTTATTTCCTACATTTCTATTGTATTTTTAGGGAAAACAGTATAATTTCGACAGGAATCCATTCCGCAAAGTTACGTGTATAATACGTGCCAGTACACATTAACGATATTGTTACGTGCTTTGCTGTAGCACTGTAGTGTTACATACCTGCGCAAAGCACGAAATGATGTCGTTAACATTTACAGAATAAGTGTCTTAGAATTTAAAATAAAGAATTACAAAATTAATAAAAAATGAAAATGACAATGTCATGCATTTATCTATATATACATCTCGTAATTTTCTCTATCAATAAATTGTTGTATACTATTATAATTTATTTTATTGAAATATTCATTTCAGGTATTTTAAAGTTTTGGTTATCTTATCTCTATCAAGTCAAAATAAAAATATAGACAAACTCACACTTTCTCACAGCCTCTGTAGAATTCTCTCACGATATCACAACAATACAACGATTACGTGTAGTCATCGACGCCATAGTGTTTTTCTTCCTTCTAGGGCGTCTAGAATAGAGTCCCTATATACGTGACATTCACGCCATGTTGTTGCACTCCCAAAGTCTGTCCAGACTCTATAAAGGGACTCTAGTAAATCGTATGTCTGTCCTTCTCTTCTCGCTCGAAGCTTGCCTAGAGTCCCTTTATAAGAGTATGGACAGACTTTGGGAGTGCAACAACATGGCGTGAATGTCACGTATATAGGGACTCTATTCTAGACGCCCTAGATGGAAAAAAACACTATGGCGTCGATGACTACACGTAATCGTTGTATTATTGTGATATCGTGAGAGAATTCTACAAAGGCTGTGAGAAAGTGTGAGTTTGTCTATATTTTTATTTCGACTTGATAGAGATAAGATAACCAAAGCTTTAAAATATCTGAAAAGAATATTTCAATAAAATAAATTATAATAGTATACAACAATTTATTGATAGAGAAAATTACGAGATGTATATATAGATAAATGCATGACATTGTCATTTTCATTTTTTATTAATTTTGTAATTCTTTATTTTAAATTCTAAGACACCTATTTTGTAAATGTTAACGACATCATTTCGTGCTTTGCGCAGGTATGTAACACACTACAGTGCTACAGCAAAGCACGTAACAATATCGTTAATATGTACTGGCACGTATTATGCACGTAACTTTGCGGAATGGATTCCTGTCAAAATTATACTGTTTTCCCTAAAAATACAATAGAAATGTAGAAAATAACAATTCCGATCGGAATCCATTTCGAAAAGTTTCATAATACGCACCCTGAGAGAGGCTCCTAAAGCTCGTTATTTTACCGCTCGTGATTGGTTCCGTCATGGTGTTGCACGTCCAATGAAAATAAGGACCAGTCTGTCCAGACTCTTATAAAGGGACTCTGTCTTGGTTGTCTCCGTCTTTGACGTAGCTGCTTCGCCGGCTATGCGACGATTGCGACGTTGCCACGCATTTCGGGTATCGCGTACGGTGTCTCGCCGAGTGCCGAATCTCGAGTTGGCAAATCGACGAGATGCGCTACGTTACATTTATAAATATTTATAAATTATATATATATATATATATATATATATATATATATATATATATACGTAAATAAATTTCATTATTAACACTTTGTCGAACGCTGTCACGTATGCGTCACATGTGATATGTGCGACTGTCGTTGCAAAGTGTTAACATTATTAATAATGATAAGAAATTATCCCATTATTTTAACACTTACGTTTAATACGATCGGCTGAATCGCCGTCGGAGCCGTTGCTGTCGTCGACATCGTCGCCGTGGCCATGGGCGCCGTTACGACCGCCGGGGTCGTCGTTGACGTCGTGGCTCTAGAGGCACCTCTATTAAGCTGGACCCCCCACCAGCGCAAATCAAGTTCGCACTAGGTCAAAAATTTAGGTGCTAATTAAGTGCCCTAGTCCGAATTTTGGTGCTCGAACCGTTTAGCAGGAAATCGCGTAAAAAATGGGGGGGTCCAGCTTGCCCCCCCATATCAGAAAATGGTCCTACAGAGAAGATAAGTACACTATAATTTAGTGCTAATTAAGTGCTAATTAAGTGCTTAAAAAAAAACGATAAAATATTGACAGGTTATAACATTTATTTAAATATACCACTATATATTGAACACAGTACCGTCGCGGACGACACAATCACTTAAAAAGATTGCTGCATGAATATATTCGTTACTAAAATGATCGAAAACGTATATTTCCTAAATCTGAGTTCATTGCTAACAGTAAAACATTTACAATAATTAACTTAGACCAGCCGTTGGTGCTGAGCACTAAGTTCCGTCATCTGATCGTCTACGAATTAGTTGCTCGCATGATAGTATTAAAATAATTCTCAGACATTGTACTTTAAAAGAATTACACGATTCGAATTTAATTAATCAATGGAGCGCCCGCTTCGCGGATAAACTAATTATTTTCAACGCTATACAACTAGCACTAAATTCGAGTCGTGGTACTTTCTTAAAGTACAATGTTTCAGGATTATTTTAAGACCATAATCATGCGAGCACCTAATTCTTTGACGATTCTGTAACGAATTATAGAGCGCGGCGCGCGCGTTCCATGGATAAATTAATTAATTTCAACGCTATACAGCTAGCACTAAATTCAAATCGTGATATTTTCTTAAAGTACAATGTCTCAGGATTATTTTAAGACCATAATCACGCGAGCACCTAAATCTTTGACGATTCTGTAACGAACTTTAGAGCGCGGCGCGCGCGCTCCATGAGTTGTTAATTGATTTCAAACCTTTGAAACTAGCACTAAATTTGAATCGTGATATTTTCTTAAAGTACAATGTATCACGATTATTTTGGCACCATAATCACGCAAGCACCTAATTCTTTGACGATTCTGTAACAAACTTTAGAGCGCGGCGTGCACGCTTCGCGGATAAACTAATTAATTTCTACGCTATGCATCGTCAAAGAATTACGTGCTCGTGTGTTTTTGGTCCCAAAATAATCCTGAGACATTGTATTTTAAGAAAATATCACGATTCGAATTTAGTGCTAGCTGCTTAGTGTTGAAATTAATTAATTAATCAATGGAGCGCGCGTTTCGCGGATAAACTAATTAATTTCAACGCTATACAACTAGCACTAAATTCGAGTCGTAATACTTTCTTAAAGTACAATGTCTCAGGATTATTTTAAGACCATAATCACGCGAGCACCTAATTCTTTGACGATTCTGTAACAAACTTTAGAGCGCGGCGTGCACGCTTCGCGGATAAACTAATTAATTTCTACGCTATGCATCGTCAAAGAATTACGTGCTCGTGTGTTTTTGGTCTTAAAATAATCCTGAGACATTGTACTTTAAGAAAATATCACGATTTGAATTTAGTGCTAGCTGTATAGCGTTGAAATTAATTAATTTATCCATGGAACGCGCGCTCCGCGCTCTATAATTCGTTACAGAATCGTCAAAGAATTAGGTGCTCGCGTGATTATGGTCTTAAAATAATCCTGAGACATTGTACTTTAAGAAAGTACCACGACTCGAATTTAGTGCTAGTTGTATAGCGTTGAAAGGGAGTTCCAATCCGGGGGCTCCGAGGGGGGGTGAGGGAGGGGGGTATCGGATTACGGCGGGTGGTGAAGGGGTGAGGGAGGGGGGTACCGGTTACACAGGGGTATCGGATTTCGCAGGGGGGAGGGGGAGAGGGAATGTCGGGTTATACAGGGGTATCGGATTTCGCGGGGGTAAGGGGGAGGGGGGGGTATCGGGTTACACAGGGGTATCGGATTTCGCGGGGAGTGAGGGAAAGGGGGGGTATCGGGTTACACAGGGGTATCGAATTTCGCGGGGGTGAGGGGGAGGGGGGTATCGGGTTACACAGGGGAATCGGATTACGAGGGGAAGGGGTGACCTTGGCATACCACCGGGATGACTCACTCGCGCCGCTGGTCCGCGCGGGGGGAGGGGGTCCGCGTTAGCGTTCACGGTCGCGCCGCGGGTCCGCGTGAGGGTCCGCGGGGGGGCCGCGTAGAGGTCCGCGGTTGCGCCGCGGGGTTCGTCGGGTCGCGGAGGCCTCGTTCGCAACGACGCCGCTAGGCGGCGTACAATGGGTAAGACTAAGTCGATAGTGCACTGCGTAGGGAGCGTGTTTTGTCGATGACGCATCGAACCTGTCGGGACATGTTCGTCGTGAACAACATTTTTTCTAGGAAAAAGGGAGTGTTATCTCGTAGACTAAACAATTTCGCGCTATTTTTTACGACGCAGTACGTAAAAAACAAAGGAAGAAATGACGTCATCGGGACGATGATCGGCCCGATAACGCATCGAACCTGTTGAAACAAGTTCGTCGTAAACAACATTTTCGAGGAAAAGGGGGAAGTATTATCGCGTAAACTAAACAATTTCGCGCTATTTTTCACGACGCAGTACGTAAAAAACAAAAGAAAAAATGACGTCATCGGGACGATGATCGACCCGATAACGCATCGAACCTGTTGGAACATGTTCGTCGTAAACAACATTTGATCAAATATAGGTAGGGATGGATATGCACGCAAAGAAATTACATCGTTCATTTAGTTGTAAAAAAAGCCTGTTTATTGAACTCTTCTTTTACATATTATATCTTACGTGCTAAAAAACTAAAGCTGCGAGCTCACAATCGACGATTTAATTCGTATTGAACGCATCGCTAGCGTATATTACATTCGACGCTTTTTTGGGATCCTTCACAGTGGACGCAATATCGGAGAACTGCGCAAACTTTGCATCGACCGTCGCAAGAATTCTGATCAAACGATCGAATCTTGCATCGATGCACCGATCGAGATCGAACATACGATGCATCGTCGATTCGGTTATTCTCAAGCATACGTTTGCAGATTCGAGACGTATGAGTTTGATGTTATTAACCGTACAAACTCTCACCGTTAGCGGTCCAACGTTTATAAAACTATGGATATCTTTGAAGTCATTGCGAAAGAAATTCTGAATATTTTGCCGTTGCTCGTATAGTGCCTTCCACGTTTCGAGAGACAACAGCAGTTCCTTTCCTCGGCGAGAATCTCCAACGGCGATCTCCACGTAACTCGGTGGACCCACGTTAATGCCAATTTCGAGGCATTTGTATTTCGTAGCTATCAACGCGTATCGTCTGCCGAGTATACGAACCGCGCGACGATCCAACGAAATGCTGTATAAAATAAATGAAATTAGTTTTATTTATCGTACGTATTACAATTTGCAAAAATATAAAAACTGGGGGAAGACTCATATGTTAATTTTCTCTCAAACAAAACTTACTTTGTTCTCATACGTTTGAGTTTCAACGTCGTAAATCGGCACGTAATAATTCAGAGCATTCGCGCGTTTTGCACCGTTGTTGCTGCTGCTGCTGCTGCTGCTGCTATTGCATCCTTCAAAGGAGAACATTTTCGCTCTCTAGGCTCTGAGAAGTTGACCGTCAGTACAAACGATTGCGACAAGACTGATCATATAAAATTAATCGAGTATACGCGACAATTCCCAAAGTAATGATGTAGTGGGGGAAAGGGAGAGGGGGAAATAATGTTTATAGAACTGCGCAGTGGATTTTTTTTTAGGAGAGGGGGAAGTAAAGCCTACTCTAACGGTGATGATTGGAGAGGGGAAGGGGAGTAAGAAATAAAACATTATAAAAAGTTATATATAATTTATTTATTAAAAAAAGATCGCAAATCTTTATGGCGTCGCGCGCGACACCAGTTAAATAGTTTTATTACATTTTGTAACGCGCAATTCTTTTTATGTTTTCCGCATCGCATAGTATTGGTGTCATCTAATTTATTCAAAGATTCGATATCTTCGTAATGCGCATCCAGAGTCTCGACGATTAGGTTTTTTCGCGCATAATTCTCCAGCAGATCAACCAGCCATTCTCGTTTTTGGCATCCCTTGACGTACACAAGAGTCGGCATCTCGTCGTTATCGTCTTCTTTGTCTTCTTTTTTGTCTTCTTCTATACCAAGCACGGCCGATGTAATCAGGCGTTTTACCATACTGTACGGCACGTTTCCGTCTTCCCATTGTAATCCATGGTGATTGCGAATCAACCAGGTAGCGCACGATTTGTCGGATTTTGTGAGGAGATTCCACGGCATGGGGTAATTAAAGATGTGATGCGTCAGAACGCAGCCTTTTCTCAGCACCGCCACCTCCTTCACGACAAATTTCATCCCGACGAAGAATCTTTGCAGGTCCACGAACGTTGGTACGGACATCACGAGATTTCTTTATCTTTCTCTCGCTCGTCGATGCGTCAATCGAGAGGAATGACACGCAACTCTGCAAACCGTCTCGCGACACTCTGATTTTTACTTCCCCCCTCCCTTACTCCTCTCAATAATTGTATCGGAGATTGATGGAAAAAGAGATAAAATATTTACGTCGACGTTGCCGCGAACATTCAGACTATTTTGCGCACCACGTTCGTCAACGGGTTGTACTCAATCACGCGGTCGTGTATGATGAGACAGTACGCGGAGGTATTCGGCGGTACGTTCTCCATGCAGTCGAATTCTAGTCTAACATCCACGGTGGCGTTTTTGACGGATTCGTTTTGGCGAGAGCAAATGATGATCACAAACGGACCGTTACGTAGAAAAGTCGAAACGGTGAGACTCGGCTCGAGATATTCGTATCCGTAGTATCCCTTGCAGAAACGTGCGTACACATCGTACAAAATCGCCCATCTGTGTTTACCAAAGTCCAAATTCAGGTCGTCGTACGGATAAACTTCCGAGTTTAGATAGAGTTTTACGTTGGTCAAGTTGCAGTCGTCGAATCGGCTTGTGTCGGCGGACATGACGTTCTTCCGACCCGTCTGCAGAGCGAAGACGACGTATCGCGGTTTCTCGAGCTGGGTCGCGGTCTTAATGGCCCACGAATGCTTGGTCGTGTTCTGCAACAGGGGATACTCGTACAGATCCCACGAACGGAAACCCATACTTAGATATCGTCCGTGTTCCAAGGTGCGCAGCATCGACAGCTTGTTGATCTCGTTCAATACCACGTGAGGCATTCGCCATTGTATCTTGAGTATTTTGATAGTTGGCTCCAACGCGAGACTTCCCACCAGGGAATTGTTGTCGTTGCGCGCTCGTATCAAGATCAATTTGTGACGAGCGTTGATCACCACGCGTTTGTAATCCTCGCAAAATCCCAGTAACAAGTTGAGCGGTACGCAGAAATTGACATATCCGTTGGGGTTATTATGTGGTTCCCAACCTGCATTTCGCAGGATCACGCTTCTGTCGGACGATACCGTAACGTATTTCTTGAGCGTGCTGGTTATTCCTACGTTTCTGCAACGATCAATCTCCATACTGTCGAGCTCGTATCGAATCTCGTCAAACATGAACGCGACGCAATTAGTACCCAATACCACGTTATCGGCTTGACCGGCTGCTCTGGTCACCGTCAATGTTCCTTTGACGTAGAGAAAACTTTCGCACGGCAACGTATACAGATCCTGCTGTTGTATGGGTATTCGTATCTCGTCGCTATAGTCAAACGTTGTGTTGGCGTACGGGTTGTACGTGTGAGTCTCGATCTTGACGATGCGATCGTCAAAGACCGGCTCGCCTCCAATGTTGAGAATTTCAGTCGTCGTTTCAGATGTTTCGCACCGCGAATCCCAGAGATTGTAAAAACTTAACGTTTGACGCGTTGAGCTTCTTTTTCGTCGCTTGTTTAAAGCCGCCGAATGTCGACTTGACGATATCGTCGATCGACGCAGTCGTAAAGATATTATTGTTATCTGTCGCGTGCTCCGAGTCGTTCAACACTAGCATCTCATGTGTCGCGCGTACACTCACGCTCACGCACATACTGACGCGTACACTCACGCTCACGCACATACTGGCGCGTTATCGCTCTCGCTGTCGTACGTGCAATCTGACGGTGATCTCTTTTCCGCGAAAATCGAGCAATCGTCCGTCTTGATCAGCGACGCGTATCGTTAGATTCGTAACGCTCCGCGCAATGATTGGCAGGTAAATGATCTGCGCCGGCGTTTCCGATATCTTATATCCCGGTGGTACGCTCGGTGAAAATTCGTGTATCGTATGAACGCGTTTGCCGTTGCTGTACGCACCCGCGGTCACGTTACACTCCACGCGGATAATGTTTACATTGATAATATTAATCGATGCGTCCGATTCGTGCCACTGTCCCGGCTGCAATATACGCGTCGACGAGAATCCCAGCAGCGATCCGACGTTGTTTGGTTTGTTAAAGTTCACTCTGAAAGCGCACTTGATCTCGCTCTTCATCGTATTGTAATTTGCGCGGAGCACTATCGGGTATTCGGCGACCTCGTCTTCGTAGCCGTGTGCGCGAACGGTCTCTTTCGCGCGATATCCGCGATCGACGTACGACGATCGTCGTTGGAACGAACCACGCGTCGCGGACGTTTACGCGAAATTTCACGTTTCAAAAACTCGTGTATGGCCCGTATCTCGTACGATCCCTCGGGAATCGTAATTTCCGTGTCATCCTCGTCGAAATAAAATTTATTATTCGAAGAATTCACGTTCGGAATCGTGTGATAAGTCTCGAAACACGTTAGTCCGAGCTCGTAGTCACCGTCGCTCAGATCCACGGCGAGAAAATAGTGCTCTGCGAGAATGCTGCTCTTCCCCGTCAGCGTGAACGTTATTGACATGTCGGCGGAAGCTGTTCGACGAACACTGAGTCTCCACACGGCGCGTCGTCAGGTCTTAAATTAACGCCGATCGTCGTCGATCGTTCGGAGAAATTGCAAACATAGTTGTCCACAGATGCTCTGATCGTATCGCTGATGAGACGTGCGATTGTACTCAATTTTCATCACGCTCGGTCCGAAATATCGCACCAGTTCTTTCGGTGATCGAAAATTGCCGAAACTGTCGAAATATACGACTCCATCTCCCCTTTTGGCGTACGCTACCCAATGAGTACCGGGGCCCGCTGCATCGTCCAAATTCACGATACCGCTCTCGTTTCGACGTATGCCATCGACGTTCGGTAACGAATCACGCATGAAAACACCTCTGAAGAACGGTACGCGCGTTCGCCTTGCCAGTCGATTCAATTGTATGTTAGTCGTAATACCCGTGGGCATATTTAAAGTCTTTTTTGACGTTTTTTTTTAATCCTCAACGCTACTCCTCGCCCGCGTTTGTGCGGGCCAAGATTCCTAAGTCGTCTACAGACGATTCCGAGTCTCGACATCGAACTCGCGAAACTCATGTTCGACCGTTAGACGCCGTGCCGTCGTAAACGGTGAGATCCCGACGACGGGCAGAGGCGCCGTACGGCAAACCGGGCTCGTGCGACGACCGGGTCTCCCGTTTAAGGGGAACCGGCCGCCTAGTAGTGTGTCACATTGTTTTGAGCCTTTCGACTCACGAGACTCCTAGAGATATCATTGCCACCTTTGACTAGAGAGGATACGGCCTTAGAGGCGTTCAGGCATAATCCCACGGATGGTAGCTTCGCACCACCGGCCGCTCGACCGAGTGCGTGAACCAAATGTCCGAACCTGCGGCTCCTCTCGTACTGAGCAGGATTACTATCGCAATGACTGGTCATCATACAGTCCTTGTCCATATTTGTACGGAGCGAAATAAAGTCCGCGACCTTCCATGGCGCGATTGTGACGTTGCGTCTCTTCCAGCTGACGCCGCGCGGCTTTGCTAGCGTTCATCGCCGTTGTAATTCCGGCCGCTCCGCCGGCCAGAGAACCGAGAACTCCCAACAACGGTAGAATTGGCAACACGCCGCCTCGTTTCACTGTTGGAAGTATCCGTTTCTTCGTCGACCTTTTTCTCGTTCGTGTTTTCCGTGATTTCAAGCCCATTCCAAGCTTCGTCTTAGCCTTCATGGCAGCCCAGACGGCTGTTGCGGCTGCCCTCTCTCCGAGAGCCGAATCTCTCGCGATGACGCATTCTAGCGCTCTCTCGGCGAGTATCTTGTCCGCCGCGTGTTTCTCGGTGAGGTCTTTGTTACGCGAATAGTTTATGTCGTGCTCGCGACACGCCACGTCCAATGGATTTACACCCGGATCACTTCTAGCCAATCGTTCTTGCAAACGAGTACCCGGACCGCAAAACTGATAGCCGGGAATGTGCAGTTCGAACGGAAGTGTACCTATCGCGCGATTAAACAGACCTCTACCTGTTTTTTTTATTTTCTTTGACGTTTGCCACATTCGGCGCTAAAATCGCAAATGTCCGAAGGTCTCTGTGCGACTGAGCGATTCGCGGTTCTGCTCGCCTATAAATAGACATTCGAACGATAAAGTTTGATTTAGTTGTACAAAGTGTTAGGAAAAAATGAGATTTGTGCGACAACCGTTAGCGATTCGCGTGACGAATTGCGACGACAGATCAAGGCAACGCGGATAGGCGCAGACACGGTACGATGCTGCCGACTACTATACGTGCGTTCATTTGCGGTCCCTCGAATTGCGGTAAAACTAACGTTTTGATAAGTTTGCTGGAAAGTCCGCACGGTGTACGTTTCGAGAAGGTGTACGTGTACTCGAAATCGCTGCAACAACCGAAATATCGATATCTGGAGAATTTATTGACATCGATCGATGAAATCGGCTACTACACCTTCTCCAATAACAGTGACGTCATTCCACCGAGCGACGCGTGTCCAAACTCGATATTCGTCTTCGACGACGTGGCGTGCGATAAGCAAGATACTGTGAGAGAGTATTTCTCAATGGGCAGGCACTCGAGCGTCGACTGCTTTTATCTTTGTCAGACGTATGCGAGAATACCGAAACATCTGATACGCGACAACGCAAATCTGCTGATCCTGTTCAAACAGGATGGCACTAATTTGAAACACGTGTACAACGATCACGTAAATACCGACATGTCGTACGATGAATTTTGCTCGTTGTGCCACGATTGTTGGCAATGCAAGTACGGATTCGTAGTGATAGACAAGGACAGCGCGCTTTCGAACGGGCGATACAGAAAAGGATTTAACGTGTTCGCGATACCGCAAAAGCGGTCAGTCGTTGCCGATACGTTGTCGAAGGTGAAACAACGTTAGCGTTACAGAGAAAGATCGACATTCTGCTTTGTTTTTTTTTTCCCCACGATGGCTGCGATCGACGGGAGCGAGACGATTTGCGAGCGCGAAAAGATCGTAAAAGATATTGCGAAAACGAGTAATTCGATTCGCAAGAAACTTCGCGCTTTGAAGACCGGTAAGATCGAGAAGGACATTGAGTTGGACACGCACTTTAAACCCCTCATCGGGCCGCTGAAAAAGATCGTCGACAACTCGAGCTTGACCGCGGTGAAAAAAGAGGAGCCGACGGAGAGCGACGCTGACGCGAAAATCGAACCGCTATCCGTTCAACAGCGCGGGGAGGAAGAGGAGGAGGATGCTACACTGAAGAGAAAGAAGAAACGATTAGATTCCTGGTCGGATCTGTCATCGACACCGTGTAAATCTGATCAATCGAAACGACCGATAACCTCTACACCGATAACCTCTAACACGACGCGAACCGTGCAACGTACAAGTTCCGAATTTCTTGAAACCGCGAATGTTTTCGAAACCACGGACGACTCGATCAGGACGACCGTTCATAATCGGTTGCAAACGTCGGAGGGTCGAAAATGGTTTATAGAATCGTTGGAAGATCACTTGGGTCCACTGAGCCGAATTTACATCGCAGAGGTTTTGGGCGCCTGTCCAACAATAGACATAGCGTACGGCGTTTATCTCGGTAATAATAAATTGATGCTCGGTAATAAAAGTTTTGACGTGGACAAAGCGGATAACATTTATATCGACGGCGTACGATACGCCGGCACACCCGGTATTTACGAGTTGATCTTCAAGAAAATACACGATGACACAATTTACACGGAGGACGATAAGCAAAAGTATAGGAGCATACTGTTGGCAACGAGTGCTCATAAATTAAAACATGATTCTCTCGGGCGACTAAAGGGCAATGTGGGATTCAAGTATCGATTTGTAATCTCTCCGTTGATATCTACCGAATCCAAGAAGAAAAAAATCCGGAAAAGGATTATTCGCGCCTCGCGCGATGACGCTAACCGACAATAAGATCGACTACGTGCATTGGGATGACCCCAACGAGCTGGTGGATCGTTTGCAATTGCTCGACGCTTCGCGTCAAGCTGGCAACAATGCCCACGACAACGAGATCACGTCGATCATCGAGGAACTTCGCGAGGCTGGGCTTATTATAAATTAAACGGCGCGACAGCGATCCGTTCAATCGATGTCGAAATGCCGATCAATAAATTTGAATTGTTCGAGCAGCGCGAAGACGCGACGAATGCCATTTCCTATCATTATCGGTGGAGCGGATTAGTGAGAAATTTTGTGCGCGACAACGCTCTGTGTCGCACCACCACGGATTTTGACGCAAGGTCGTGCAAGATTCGTCGCGTAGCGCAACCTGAGACTGACGGTGACGCGATTAACAAACTATATGTGGATCAGTGCGTTAAAAGTTTGACAGATCAACGGAAAGAGTCAGACGAGAAGCTTACCGCGTTCGAGAAGGACGTGCGAGCGTTACAAGCTGCGGTGAACAAGCTTTGACGTGCGAATATCGTTGAATCAGACGCGACAACGAACAACAATGCACAAACGGTTTAGCAGAAACGACTATCGAAAGGCGACGAGTGAAGAGAGGCAACGGGTAATTAACGACGGCGACGAACAGCAACGAACGACTCAAGAACGGTTGTCGGACGACTGTCTAACGGTTCAAGAGCGATTGTCGGACGGTTGTCGAACGGTTCAAAAATAGCTCAGAAACGATTACGAGCGGTTTAGAAACAGCTGCGAACTATGCGGAGACAGGAAAGGCTACAAACGGCTAAAGAACGTCGACGACGACGACGATGAGTGGTAAGAAGCAGTTAACTGACGACGACGAACGACAACGAACGATTCAGGAACGATTGTCGACCGGCTGTCGAACGATTCACGAATGGTTCAGAAGCGGTTACAAACTGTTCAGAAACTGCTACGAACGATGCACTAAGAAGCAGAAACGGCGACAACGAAACATGAGACCGTTAAAATCGACCGATGTGGATAAAAATATCGAAAAGCGACGGTTGGTGGACGAATTGCACGCATCGGCGAGAAGAAATTTTCCCCGCAGACACGTCATAGTGCGAGGGTACGACGATCTGTGGCAAGCTGATATCGTTGAGATGCGTCCGTACTCACATTTCAACGGAGGCTACCACTACATACTTACCGTCATCGATGTGTTGAGCAAGTATGCGTGGGCCGTGCCGCTCAAGGGTAAAGGTGGCAGCGAGACAGCTGACGCTATCGCTGAGATAATTCGAGATAGCGAGAGGTGCCCTAGTAATCTACAAACCGACATGGGGAAGGAATTTTACAACACCGACGTGCAACGTCTCGTGAGAAAACACGACATCAATCATTATTTCACGTATTCGGTGATGAAGGCGTCGGTTGTCGAGCGATTCAATTGCACGTTAAAGAACAATATGTGGAAGATGTTTACGCTCAATGGAAATTACAAGTGGGTCGACGCCTTGCCGCGACTCGTGTCGGATTACAACGCGAGCAAGCATCGAACGATCGGCATGCGACCCGTCGACGTTACCCCCGCGATCGCCGAAAGACTCTTGGCTACGGTGTACAGCGCGATAAAGATCGCGGGCCTGGCAAACTCGGCGACTCGGTACGCGTCAGCAAATACAAGACAATTTTTGAGAAGGGTTACACGCCCAATTGGACCACCGAGGTGTTTAAGATCGTTAAAGTGCAGCGTATCAATCCCGTAACCTATCTACTCGAGGACTATCGTGGAAAATCTGTCGCTGGAGCGTTCTACGAGTACGAGTTGCATCGCGCGACTTATCCTGACGTGTATCTCGTGGAGAAAGTACTGCGCAGAAGGGGCGACGAGGTTTACGTGAAATGGCAGGGATTCGATGGATCGCACAACTCTTGGATACACAAGAACAATGTTATTTAATTCGTGCAGATTGTATTTTTAAAACATAAAAAATAAACTATGTAAAAAAATATTAAATACGAAATATCCAATGTGTGGCGGTTTTCCGACCGCACAATCAAGACGGTACGCGCGGCGCGCGCGCGTCCACCGATCACGCGCCGAGCGCGTGGGCCAGACTACGGCCCGCGAAGCTATACGAAAGTGCCGCCGACAGGTGGCAGACTTTCTCGCGTTTCAGTTCCCGACAGGGAAGAATAAAAGGCCACACGGCGACGGCCTAGACAGCTTTCGACTGCTCTTCGGCTCCTAGCCGAGACCAGGAAAAGTGCTTTTGGTAACCGATCTCGCCATCACCTTGCCGCCGCCGAAGCTACGGCCACCACCGAGACGAGCTGCGCCACTTCGCCTGCCGCTACCGCCACAACCTCAGCGGCCCCTGGACTACCGCCCAGGCCAACCGTGGAAGCTCGTCCAGCTCCAGCTCTCGCCGGTGCGACTGACTCGTCCTCCACGTGCGCTCATCTCAACGTGAGACGTAAGAGTTCGGCGCTACACGTCTCCTCGACTATCGTGGACGATGCCTCCACTCCTGTCGCCTCTGCCACCGTCACCCTCAGAGCGGGTACACCAGGGGACGCAGACCATCCCGCCTGCGCGTGTTCACCGAGGCGTGCAGCACCAGCCTCCACGCGGCACTCAGGAAGTGCAGACCGACCCGGAGTGGGAGATCACCTCCTCACAAGGAACGCAGACCGAGGAGCCACCGGCACTCTTATCGGAGTCTACACAGACTGCGGAACCGGAGCAGTCCCTCACACCACCGGGGACACCGCCGGCTTGGCGGAAGTTCAACTCCTTCCGGAGAACCAAGACGCAGCCAAGCATCATCTGGCGTGAGCGACTCCGCGACTAGGAGGAGAAGAAACCAATCGGCCCTTTTCAGGGCCGCCTCCACGGCCTTTCTCAGGGCCTCCTTCAGCACATTGACACACCCGCATCTGTATCATAGGACATAGAATAAACGACCTATTTATTACATACATCCGTCTCTCAGCTCACTCGGCGATCCCTCTCACGCTACGGCATATCCTCTGCGAAGGGCACGCGACGCCCCAGCGTAAGTGGCTAGCGGCCACACAATGTATAAAAATATGTAAGACGTATGCGACATATAAAATGTTTGAAATATATATGATATCTTTATTAATATCCTTTCTAATATAATACGTTATCTACTATTGTGAGTTTCGTGTTCATCGTGGTGCCATAAACAATTTTTTTTTTTTTTTTTTTTTTTTTTTAGAAGAGAGGTGTTATTGCGTAGACGTATCTATTTCATACTATTTTTTTACGACGCAGTACGTGAGACAAAGGAAGAAATGCAAAACAGATTAAAAAAATAATGATCAAGATTCAATTGGAGCGAGAGAGAAAGCAAAGGGTATATAATGAGGGATGCATCAAGCCACAGTAGTATGATTTGAGAGCTTAAACACCTCGGTGATACATCTGTGCATTGATTGAAACATTAAAATCTGTGTGCAGCGACTCATCTGTGCAGCAATTCATCTGGTAAATGTGCAAATTATTATTATTTGAATTGAAATGTGATGTGATATACTTTTTGTGACACCATAATTTTATAACACCATACTTTTTTTTGCCAAGGGTTTCCACAGCATGGCGGTGGTTGTGGAAGGTTTCGGGCTGAAGCTCACGCAAAAGGATCTTCACACGATGGTCGGTTTAAATTGGCTCAACGACGAAGTTATTAATTTTTATATGAATTTGCTGATCGCCAGAGGTACATCTTCGAACAAGTATTCGAAAGTTCACGCGATGAACACGTTCTTTTACCCGAAACTTCTGTCGAGCGGTCACTCATCTCTGAAGCGATGGACCAGGAAGGTGGACATATTTGCGCAGGATCTTATTATTATCCCTATACATTTGAACGTTTACTGGTGTATGTCAATAGTAGATTTCCGCGATAAAACGATTGTTTATTACGACAGTATGGGCGGTGATAATTCGCAATGTCTGGCTACGCTAAAACTATATTTACAAGATGAGAGTCTTGATAAAAAGAAACAATCTTATGATATGGGTGATTGGGAATTTTATTCCGCCATGAACATTCCGCAACAGACGAACGGCAGCGATTGTGGTGTATTCTCTTGCATGTTCGCCGAGTATGTCTGTGCAAATAAAAAAATTACGTTTACTCAGAACGACATGCCGTAACTTAGGAACAAAATGTTTAGGGAAATAATAAATGGAAATATTGTATAAAAAATTTTTATTGAATAAATGTTTATAATATGAAATATAAAAGTATATGGTTGATTAATATTCCTTCCATTATACATATACGTACATATATACATACATTCATACATACATACATTACATTTATATTTATATGTACATACATTCATATGTACATACGTACATACATTTTATTACATGTATTGCATACATTACATACATACATGCATACATACATTATATTACATACATGAATCTTCACTGTTCCTTATTATGATAACTACTATGATAAAGGTATGCGATAATGTCCCCACGGCAACGTATCGGTCGAATCCGGCACGATATATCGCTTATCGTCGTACGGACTCAGAGCGATTTTTGTCTCGCAAATAGTGTACACTTCGTGCATTTTTGATCGTATGCACGACTGCGGTCGAATCATTTCGATCTCATCGTTCAGACACCGCATGTAGTCGTCGAACGCGATGGTACGCGCGATGACGTTGCTTTTAACACCTTTCGCCGTTTTACAGTATTTTTTGCCATCGACTCGCAAGGCGTACATTTTTGCCCTAAGTCCAACAAATTCGGTCATAATGGCCCCGTTGTTTTCGTCCTTCGTCAGGCCCGGCACTTTTTTATTGACGAGAGGCATACTGTAAGCGTTATCTACCGCGTAGTCACTCGTGTCGAACCTGACTATATCATGTTTCATGTTCTTATACGCATCGTCGCACTTGATATGATAAATCAAACTGTCCGTGTCGGTATACATAATTCTACACGAGTCGCGGTACAGGGGAGACATGTACTCGTGGTGAAATTCGTATAGGCACACCTTCGACAGGTCGAGGATGCACATGCCGACGTAGATCGGTTTGTCAAATTTCACCTCGAGTTTGCGCAGTTCGACAGCTATCAGATTTTCCGAAAACACGCTCTTGCTGTGAAAATTCGGTCGCGCGATTATTGCCTCCGCGTCGTATCGTCCGTCCCACTTTGTCAATAATTTTACATCGACGTGGTTGCGAACATTTTCCATCGTTTTCCCGAAAACTGCGTTATTCATTAATTTATATAAATTTTTTTGGAACTCATTTTTGGCCAATGTTCTAAATTTTGTATTGAGTTCAATGTAAGCGCTGAGCCACTCAGATTGAGCGAATTGCAATACGCGATGTATTTTAGTGACGTGAAGGCCATGGCCCGTGCACTGCTGCAGATTGCGATAATGAATAACATAACGCTTCTTATCGTGCAGCGTGGCGAGAAGTTTGTCCTGCCGTTTGCCAGGCGGTTTATCGCGCGTCGGACAGAACGGTAGGTCAGTGTGCGCGTCGTGTTTATCCTGCGGATACTCGAGATCGACCTCGAGAATATAGCCCGTAGGCGAATTCAAAACGATCGCGCTAAAGTCGAAATTTGAAACGTCTTTGACCCATCGAAACTCCGCGTAGGGCAGTGGTTTACACATCGCCCAGCCGTACAAGTTGTTGACATCGAAGTACATTAGGTACGACGACGGTTTCGATGAATCGTACGACTGCATGTACTTGTTGTTGGCCTGCGCGTATCTGCCGGAACATTGACTCAGACCACCGCGAATACCACGTTCGATAAACATAACCATGTCAATGTCGATCAGCAGTTCGAAATTGACACGCGTATGTTTCAACATGGCATCCCACGTAAAGCCTGGTAAAGTGTAGTACGCGGGATCAAGCCCGTAACTCGCGACGCAGTTGTCGCGGAAATTTTCAAACACGTCGGCCAACAGCAAGACATCGGTTTTCAGGTATAGATCGCTGTATTCGCCCAGGGTTCGAACGGAGAATCGCTGCCATACGTTCGCGGCATGCGCGTAATCGCTCTCGGATACGGTGTCACCGGTCAAGGAACTGTAAAATGAATCGCGCTGTGGTAAACACGTATCCTCCAGCTTTTCGACGCTGTCCACGTATTCGTATGGAAAGACACCTTTTCGCGTCAATAATTTGAAATCGTCGTCGGATAACGCGGAAAATTTTGAACGTATAATTTCTAATTTATCATTATCTAGGAAGGATGCCAATTTTGCGAGACTCGCGCTCAGAAATTTGTACGAGTCGATGAATCTTAATTTTATATCGTTTCGCGAATCTAATCTTTCCGTGATGTCTTTCACGTGTGTAGTAAATGAGATGTACTTTTTCTTTGTTATAGGCAGTACATCAATCTTGCCTTCGAACGCGGCAGCTATCTCCTTGATAATGAAATGCGCGTCATAGCCTGACAGATTGTGGAATATTACTGGGATAAAGTGAGAATCCTTATAATTCAGATTGCACGTCGAGTGTGCTGGACCTCTGTAACGCCCAGTTAGGTGGCAATGATCGCGTACACGATTATCATTTGGCGTGAACGGTTTTTCACATATGTGACATTGCGCCGTGCTGTGAAATGTCTCCCACTCGTTTCGCGTTAGGTCTACCATGCATACAATGTCGGACAATATGTTCTTTACGCGATGCGCCAATCCTTTGAGTTCCTCGACGAACCACGCGACGCAGTCATTATCGCGACGAAATCGATACGCTGATAACGTTTCATCGTACGAGCACTGTACGTAGTATGCTATACTACATACTCGATGATGTTGATAGGCGTATGACGCGTGTTCCGTCTCCGGTTGTGTCTTCTGCAGCACACACTCCAGATCGGCGTATACCACAAAGGGAAGTCGCTCTTTCCAGCTGTGGTTCTTGAAGCACAGCCACTTGTTGTCTTCACTCGGTAGTTTGATAGCGCAATCGTTTACCTTTCGGCAGTCCACAGTGTGAGACTGCAACTTGTCGCTCGAACTAAAGTAGTGAAGACATCTGCAAAAAAAAGAATCATAAATATAAATTTTTTATACACAAAATATAAAAATGATATATATATTATTAAAAAATATAAGTACTTACCGATCACAAATGTACTTCTGACCATGATGCTTGCTCAATTGTGAGCTCACGAGACGGGATAGATTTTTAATCCACGCGAAATGTCCAACATTGTTGTCTCGCGGATCCTGCACGTACAGCAGATTCACATGCTTTTTAACACTCGTGCGGTCGGTAAGCCGTATTGGAAGAACGTTTGACGTCTTCTGTCCCTCGATGGTATAGACGTTGACGGATATATTGTTGAGTCGTTCGAACTGTTTAATTTGACTTAACGTCATTGGGAACTCAATGTCTCGTAAATCCAGTACCCTTGAATAATGCGGGTATGATGATTCCCGTTCTGAATGTCTTTCGGCTGGATGTAAGGCGGCGACCACTGACCATGCAAAACATGCATTGTCCATAGACAGCACATTGATCACCGCGTTCTTTACTTTAATGTCTTTAGACAATTCCAAGTGACACCCCGCGCGCAAAGGATTGTACTTGTTGACGTTCACCGTCAAATTGAGGATTCGAGTCAACGCTCACCCACTGTCGCGTTCCTGGAACTCCTCGAATTTCGCTAATGTGGGCTCGATAACGTGCCGCTCGTACCAATCGCGCAAGTACGATGTACGACAGAGTTCTATGTTATTTGTACATATACTCTTATTGTCACGTTTATCACCCGCCACAAACTCCCCGTTGAACGCAGTGTTCACTTTGACACAGTTATGTTTTTTTATAATGTCTCGCACTCGCTTGCACACTACGCTGCAGGCGTCTTCTAAAGATTGTCGCGGCTCTATATGGTCTATATTAATTACCGCACCGGTCATTATTTGCGTTTTGAACGCGGCATTGATTTCTCGCCATACGAGTTCTGCCGCGCGCGTGTCGCCACTGTTACCGGCGTTCGCATAATCACCACCGCTATGGATAAATTGTCTTTCCAATCGCGACTTTACACCCTCAAGTCGCGCTATTCTGGCAACCAACGATTGCCTCTGCCCGATCGAGAGCGGACGTTTGGCACTACTGCGAAAGTCTCGAGCTCGTGTCTCGAGCTCGTGTCTCGAGCTGCTCGACGAATTCCGCGCATTGCAGCGTCCATGTGAAATATTCACCCAAGGTAGTTACTTGGTCGGACAGCTCCAACAGATCGCGTTCGGTTTGCTCGAATTGCTCCATGTTTTATCTATTCAGATTCAGGTTGTTCTTCAGATTCAGGTTGTTCATCAGATTCAGGTTGTTCATCACCACGAATTCGACGCATATTCCATAATGTAGTCTTGTCGATTACGTCACACTCTTCGAAGGGGCACTTGCACACGCATCGATGACACGCTGGACAATTTCGATAGGTATACCGAATGTTATAGTGTTCCAACATAAATTTATAAAGACTGAAGAAAGGGACATCACAGTGCCAATTATCACAATCGATAAGTTCACGTTCAAGAGTTCTTTGCATCTTATTGTTGATGAAACGGTAATAGTTTATTAGATGCACATTGTAACTCGCCACCACTTCAACGCACTTCCCAGTGCCTGTGTTAATTTGAACTAGCAGATCGACTGAGCAGCTTTCTATCTCACGCATAACTGTAGTCGCCTAATAGCGATACTCCTCATACTGCGACTTAAAGTCATGTTTAAACAGTTTAATGTATAAAGGATTATCACGAACTAGACGAGCTTCACATTCTTTTACCTCGTTCCGCACCTGTATGTATATTTTTCGTCTTATGTTAGACTTCCAGTCATAAGGATGCTTATCGGTATTGATAACAACTCCTTGTCTAACGATGCGTTTATCGGTTCCGCGTATCCCGACTTCGCGATCGCGAACAAACTGCACCAGTGATATTCGTTGCACATCCGTCGATTTTCGTCCTCGATCTTCATCACGCAAAGCATTGGCGATATCATCTATTAAATGGTCACCATAGTAAAAACGGTTGCAATAGTATGGAATGTCATCGCTTTCATCACTTTCATAGTCCGGTAACACCGAGCGATTATTGTCAAGCGTCATTTCTTCTTGCTCACTGTTATGAAAAAATAAAAAAATGTTCACGTCGCGAAAGCTAATGTTTGTTTCGTTGACATTCGCCGCAATCCTTAATCATCGGAGCGGGACCGTCGATGTGCGTTCGCTGCCACGGTTGGTTGTAATGTTCGTCACAGCGACGATAGGTCTGAACCTCCAAATCCGCCTTTATATGCTCCGGAAGCTTGTCCCACACGTAGTAAATGTGATCGCCGCACATTTGCAACAGAACGGTTTTCGGCACAAATTGCAGCTGTTCGGCGCTAAAATCGCGAATGTTCGAAGGTCTCGACAGCAGGACGAACATCTTTGCGATTGAGCGATAAAAGTATCTCTTTTCCAGAGCACTTGCACGTGATAATGTTCAACCATACAATAACGAAGAAACCGCGATACTTTTCGATCGATGTATCACTCTCAAATCTGACTACTGCGGCTCGATGCGCTTCATCCCTCGTTATATACCCTTTGCTCTCTCTCTCTCTCGCTCCAACTAATTTTTTGAAAGATCTTTTCCTTTGTTTTGCGTACTGCGTCGTAAAAAAATAGCGTGAAATTGTTTAGTCTACGCGATAACACCCCCCCTTTTCCTCGAAAATGTTGTTTACAACGAACATGTTCCAACAGGTTCGATGCGTTATCGGGTCGATCATCGTCCCGATGACGTCATTTCTTCCTTTGTCTTTAACGTACTGCGTAGATAGATTGTTTTTTTAAGTATAAATCATACTATATTTTCTTCGCGCGCATTTCTATTCGAGCCGTATATGCGACGTCCGCCAAAACTCCGGCTGCTTGAATTTGCAATCAAATATCGCATATCATAACATAGAAGCGAGGCACCGATGTTCTGGCGGACATCAGCGCTTGCAGGTGTAATGCGAGACGTATCGAGACTATCAGTTTTATACACCGCCATTATATTTTTTTCTCTGGCGACTTTTGCAACCGTCATTGAATTCAGTCTCGTCGAGTCCGCGCAAAGTGTTACACGTATATATTTTTTACGAATTTCTTGTGTACAAACGTGTTTTGTGTTTGGGTGATTAAACTAAGTTTAGGGAAAGACATAGAAAACAGTGAAATTTTGAGGGGGCCCGACGCTCCTCAGTTTGAAAACGCTGTAGAGGTGTTTGAAGAAAGAGGCGCTCCTTCCGCGCCCCGGCTTCCGTTTGGGAGCACAATATCCGCGCCCGGCCGCGCGCGGGAGAACCTGTTCCGCCTGACGAGGGGTCGATTTCCCCTCATGGACGAGGCGCTGATTGCCTACGCGAACCGTGTAGCGAGTTTGTAGAGATAAAAACGTCTACTACTAAGGAGTATAAGTTTAGTGCGCAACCACGGCCCCCCGCGGACCCCCGCGGACCTCCACGCGGACCCGCGGCGCGACCGCGAACGCGAACGCGGACCTCCTCCCCCTGCGCGGACCAGCGGCGCGGACCAGCGGCGCGAGTGAGTCATCCCGGTGAGTCATCCAGGTGAGTTATCCCGGTGGTATGCCAAGGTCACCAATTCCCCTCGTAATCCGATTCCCCTGTGTAACCCGATACCCCCCTCCCCCTCACCCCCGCAAAATTCGATACCTCTGTGTAACCCAATACCCCCCCTCCCCCTCACTCCCCGCGAAATTCGATACCCCTGAGTAACCCGACACCCACCCTCCCCCTCACCCCCGCGATATCCGATACCCCTGTGTAACCCAATACCCCCCCTCCCCCTCACTCCCCGCGAAATTCGATACCCCTGAGTAACCCGACACCCACCCTCCCCCTCACCCCGGAATATCCGATACCCCTGTGTAACCCAATACCCCCCTCCCCCTCCCCCCTCCGCGAAATCCGATACCCCCCTTCCTCACCCCCTCACCCCCCGCGTAATCCGATACCCTCCTCCCTCACCCCCCCACCCCCCGCGTAATTCGATACCCCCCTCCCTCACCCCCCCCTCGTAATCCGATACCCCCCTTTCCCTCACCTCCTTTCCCCCCGCGTAATCCGATACCCCCTCCCTCACCCCCTCCCCTCCCCCCCCCTCCTCGCGTGATCCGATACCACCCTTCCTCACCCCCTCACCCCCCGCGTAATCCGATACCCCCCCTCCCTCACCTCCCCCTCGGAGCCCGCGGATTAGAACTCCCTTATATACACTACTTTGAAAATAATTAGTTTATCCGCGAAGCACGCGCTCCATTGATTAATTAATTAATTTCAACACTAAGCAGCTAACACTAAATTCGAATCGTGTAATTCTTTTAA
This sequence comes from Temnothorax americanus, assembly GCF_048541705.1. Lineage (NCBI taxonomy): Eukaryota > Metazoa > Arthropoda > Insecta > Hymenoptera > Formicidae > Temnothorax > Temnothorax americanus. Next base: position 130,059 of record NW_027509815.1, read on the forward strand.
AGTACAATGTCTGAGAATTATTTTAATACTATCATGCGAGCAACTAATTCGTAGACGATTAGATGACGGAACTTAGTGCTCAGCACCAACGGCTGGTCTAAGTTAATTATTGTAAATGTTTTACTGTTAGCAATGAACTCAGATTTAGGAAATATACGTTTTCGATCATTTTAGTAACGAATATATTCATGCAGCAATCTTTTTAAGTGATTGTGTCGACCGCGACGGTACTGTGTTCAATATATAGTGGTATATTTAATTAAATGTTATAACCTGTCAATATTTTATCGTTTTTTTTTTAAGCACTTAATTAGCACTTAATTAGCACTAAATTATAGTGTACTTATCTTCTCTGTAGGACCATTTTCTGATATGGGGGGGGGGGCAAGCTGGACCCCCCCATTTTTTACGCGATTTCCTGCTAAACGGTTCGAGCACCAAAATTCGGACTAGGGCACTTAATTAGCACCTAAATAGCACTAAATTTTTTACCTAGTGCGAACTTGATTTGCGCTGGTGGGGGGTCCAGCTTAATAGAGGTGTCTCTAGAGCCGCACGACGTCAACGACGACCCCGGCGGTCGTAACGGCGCCCATGGCCACGGCGACGATGTCGACGACAGCAACGGCTCCGACGGCGACTCAGCCGATCGTATTAAACGTAAGTGTTAAAATAATGGGATAATTTCTTATCATTATTAATAATGTTAACACTTTGCAATGACAGTCGCACATATCACATGTGACGCATACGTGACAGCGTTCGACAGTGTTAATAATGAAATTTATTTACGTGTATATATATATATATATATATATATATATATATGTGACATTCTACGTCAAGTGACCCCTCCCTCTGTCCAAAAATTGAAGCGACTTACAATATTGCGTTTGGGCTTAAAATGTTCGTATAAGCGAGGGCTTCCGAAATTTGAGTGGCCTTTTTAAAAAACTCTATAACCCCATGACCCCATAAGCAAAATCACCCAAAAACCTGATGAAGTAATCTTACAATATGATTTATACGACTTGTCTCATCTCAATAATCGCTTTAATTAAGCTGTTTGGTCCTAAAACTTTCATAAACTATTAACCCCATAACCCCTTGATCTTATAACCCTTAAAACCCCATAACCCCATAACTATATAGTCTTATAGGCTTCTAAACCCCTGTAATCGAAACCATCGCACTTTTATTATTTCTCTATACCTCCGTAATCTTGTAATCTTATAACCCCTTTGACCCTAAAACACCAAAACCCTATAACCCCATTCTAGAGCTGATTAAAGTTTGGAACGTTCTTGGAGCGATTATTTAAAAATGATTTGGCCGGCCCATTTCTCCTTTGGCACAGAGGACCTCCTGAGTGCCGCACACGAAATACAAAATAGAGGAATACGATACACCCTGCGGAAGACATCCTTATATACAAAATACCACCCCAAGATCACTTAAAAAATTCTGCCCTTGCTAAAAATGGTTTGGCCCATTTCTCCTTTGGCACAGAGGACCTTCTGAGTGCCGCACACGAAATACAAAATAGAGGAATACGATACACCCTACGGAAAACACCCTTATATACAAAAAACTACCCCAAGATCACTTAAAAAATTCTGCCGCATGGTGTACCGTATTCCTCTATTTTGTATTTCGTGTGCGGCACTCAGAAGGTCCTCTGTGCCAAAGGAGAAATGGGCCAAACCATTTTTAGCAAGGGCAGAATTCTTTAGGTAATCTTAAGGTAGTTTTTTGTATATAATTAAGGGTGTCTTTCGCAAGGTATATCATATTCCTTTATTTTGTATTTCGTGTGTGGCACTTAGAAGGTCCTCTGTGCCAAAGGAGAAATGGGCCAAACCATTTTTAGCAAAGGCAGAATTTTTTAAGTGGTCTTGGGGTGGTTTTTTGTACATAAGGATGTTTTCCGCAGGGTGTATCGTATTCTTCTATTTTGTATTTCGTGTGCGGCACTCAGGAGGTCCTCTGTGCCAAAGGAAAAATAGGCCAAATCATTTTTAAATAATCGCGCCAAGAACGTTCCAAACTTCAATCAGCTCTAGAATGGGGTTATGGGGTTTTGGTGTTTTAGAGTCAAGGGGTTATAAGATTACAAGATTACGGTGGTACAGAAAAATAATCAAAGTGCGATGGTTTCGATTACAGGGGTTTAGAAGCTTATGAGACTATATGGTTATGAGGTTATGGGGTTTTGAGGGTTATAAGATCAAGGGGTCATGGGGTTAATAGTTTATGAGGGTTTTAGGGCCAAACAGCTTAATTAAAGCGATTATTGAGATGAGACAAGTCGTATAAATCATATTGTAAGATCACTTCATCAGGTTTTTGGGTGATTTTGCTTAATGGGTCATGGGGTTATAAAGTTTTTTAAAAAGGCCACGCAAATTTCGAAATCCCTCGCTTATACGAACATTTTAAGCCCAAACGCAATAATATTGTAAGTCGCTTCAATTTTTGGACAGAGGGAGGGGCCACTTGACGTAGAATGTCACATATATATATATATATATATATATATATATATATTTGAATGTGTTGTGTATATGCAATTTATTTTTGTTGCCCACATATAAAATTAGAAAATGTTTCTTTTTGTATGATTTGAATTTGAATGAATTTGAACGAATAAATTAACGAATGAATGTGTGAATAGAGATGCGTGTGTGTGGGTATGTGTAACATACTTTGCAAAGTGTTTATTTTTTGACATAAAAATATTTTAATATAAAATAATAATAATTAATAATAACTAAAATTATATACAACATTGTACTAAATGATGATCGGTAAAAGAAAGACTTTGAAATATATTAAATTACTACAAAAATGGGAAAGTAATAAAGGTAATTATTATAAATAGATATTTAGTTTATTATATATGTAATACACTATATATGTAATACATTATATATGTAATACACTATCCATATTTTTAATGACATATATATATATGTAATGTGTGTGTGTGTGTGTGTGTGTGTGTGTGTGTGTGTGTGTGTGTGTGTGTGTGTGTGTGTGTGTGTGTGTGTGTGTGTGTGTGTGTTCATGTGCGTGTGTGTAAACACTCACACAAAACAGTTTCAATATTTAAGATATAGTATCAGAAATATAATATGCAATATATGATAGAAATATATAATCAATATACAGATAATACAATATACAGAGAATGGAAATTAAGTTCTATTTCTTCGTAAACTCAACGTTATTGTAGACAACTGCACCACCTTCGGCTGACAACAATCTAAAATAGAAAATAAAATTTGTATGTAAAAATTGCGTATAGGAATAAAATACATAATTCGTACTAAAAATATCATTATTTACTTACATATTTTGTTTTATATTCCTAAATATTATGCGTTGTTAGGATTAGCCTTTTTTCCTCTTCTATGTTTGAAATTTAACTATTTTGTTTCTTTCCACATTTTTCCATGTATCCTTTATTTTAAAATCTGTCACCTAAATACATAATTAATCTTAGTTAAAAAATTTTAAAGTTACATTAGGTTAAAATGTTTAAGAACTCTTGCAAGTAAAGAAAATTTTCCATAACCTTATTGAACCTTACCTTGCTGAAAATATTTTCTTCAGTTACCCAAAATAAAATATTGCTTTATAAGATAACTGTACATAACATGCATATCACAAATGCATTTAAAGATCTTAAAGTTCATAATGCAAAATCAATAGGTTGAAAATCAGGAAATAGATCAATAGTCCAAACGACACATTAGTGTCTCAAAAACAGATACACACCATAATCCACACGCAGGAAAATTAGCACATACATAAATATAATCAGTTAATGAGCAGATCGAAGAAAAGTGTAATATAAATTTAAAAAATGAAATATAAACTGGCGCAAGGCTTTCATGTTTATAATTAAAACGTTAAATTGATATTAAAACGATAAAAACCCATATTAATAAAATGTTATCCTTGTGACTAATATATAATTGTAGATTATAGCTAGAAAATGAATTCTAGAAAATATAATTATAATTAATAACTTCTATAAAATAATTATAGAAAAAATATATAAAATAATGGGCATAAATACGTGAAATAAAGATTGAACGGGGATAGTTTCGCCCCGGAGGCAAGATTTGCGATACTCGAAGGACCAGAGAGAGGCTCCCCTCACGACTATCAAATGTTTAACGCGAAAGCAGAAACGCATGCTACGAAATATTAAGCGAAGCGACTCACCGTGTCGGCCGTCGTCCCCGTGATTCCGCCAATCCTCGTCCTGTCCCCTGACTTGGCCGCTCCGTGGGTCTCGTTCGGCATGCGATGGTAAAACTCGTGCAAGCAAGCAAAACGGTGGAGAGCAAGCGATAGAGCAGGCAGGAAAAGGCAGTAGGAGACGTGCGCACTCCCGGTTGAGCAAGGCGGCAAAGGCGATTCCGTGATGCGTTTTGCCCGGCAAACGTACGCCGTAAGACGGCTCTTAGACTATGTGTGTGTGTGTGTGTGTGCCGCACGGCGGCTTGACGAGAAGTTCGGATGAGAGGTGTGTCCTCTCCGACTATTTGACGATGAGAGGGTGTGCCGTAAGGCGGCTGTCCAAAATGTGTTTTCCGTAAGACGGCTGGATTGCTACTGCTCTGTCCCCGCGGTCCTGGAACATGTCGCTGCGGCGAGTAGTTGTTCCCTTTCCGGGGGGGTGGATACCGTCGGCGGATGGGCGATGGCAGCACCGACAGGTGAGTCGCATGATTTGGCTGATCGCGATCCGCCGACGTTTCGCGCGAGAATTACAAACGACTTATGCAACTAGGTATAAACGATAAATGAATACATGAACATGAAGTAACTATGCTTTTTACAAGGCAATACGCCGAACAAAGATACAAATTAATAAATCAACATTAGATTATAAAAAATTTTCAAAATAGATATTGTAAAGTAATAAAAAACATATAATATCTAATTAACCCTTACTTGCCACACTTCTGTAGACGTCACGTACTTGCCACATTGGGATGGAATCTACCCCAGCGACAAAAATTGTTATAACAAATAAGCTATTCAATATTTTAACTTGCCAATTTTTTTAGAACTTCTTAAAAGCTTACTTTTAAAAGTGATGTAGGTTATATAGCCAAAAATTAAAATTATGTATGATAAAAAAATTAAAATAACCCCCAAAAAATGAAAAAATAGCTGTTTTTACAAAAAAATTCATTATTTTTTTATTTTTTCATAAAAATAGCTAAAAATTTAGATGAGTCTTCTACTGATGTAGTACTACAAGAAAAAAAATAGTAGTTTAGTGGCCCTTTAAAAAAAGGTATTTATTTTGAGAAATGAAGGAAAGAATTTCGTGAAAAAATGAACTTTGCGTTATCATCAAAATATGCTATAGTATTTATTATTTAATCAAACTTTCATGTTATAAACAATAAAATACAAGTATTAGAATTAATTTTAGTTTTTTTTTATTACAAGTCAACGCAATCTGTACAAAAAATGTAGCCGTGTAGCTTTATACACACGGGGCGAGTGCAGGATGCACAACTTTTTCTAGTTTTTTGTTCGTCTGTTCTTCTTCTGATGTGTAAACAGAATCTTCCTCATCGTTAGAGCTTTGCTCACTTTTACTTTCAACACTGACTTCAATATCATCATCTTCGAGTAACTCCTCGAATACTCGCCGAGGCCGTAAATTATACGCCATCTAATATACCGTTAAAAAAAATTAGACATAGTATAACATGATGTACTAACCTTGTTCTTCACTCTGATGTCGAAATACAGTGCAGTACTTGAATTGTAAATTTCGGATAGCGAACCTAACCTCGAGACGGTGCGTACATATAGAAAGACATGTCACACAACTTTATTAATTCTACTCGCCTGGAGTTGCTTTTCAGAGATAATTACGATACGTGGAGAATTCAGGCGGGGGCCTTGTTAGTAAAGAACTACGATACATGGGGATACGTCTCAGGAGAAAAACCGAAACCAGTGGTTTTAACGGACCCGGCTACACGAGCGGCTTCGCAAGCAGCACACGATTCATGGATTATCGAAGATCGTAAGGCCAAATCAGATCTCATCCTGTCGATTAATCCATCGGAGCTCAAGCAAATACGTGGTTGCGAGACATTTAAAGACGTCTGGGATAAATGAGAATCTATCTATGCATCCAAGGGACCCGCACGTAAGGCAACCCTTCTAAAACGTTTCATGTTACACAAAATGCCAGAGAGTGGCGACGTAAAAGATCATCTAAACGATCTTCTTGACGCAGTCGATAAGCTACAAGCGATGAACGTTGAAATAAATGGTGACATGCTCGCAATTATTATATTATATAGCCTCCCTAACAGCTTCGACACATTCAGATGTGCAATAGAGTCACGCGATGATTTGCCCGATGCCGAGACATTAAAAATCAAGATAATCGAGGAAAGCGAAGCACGAAAACAAAAATCGCTCGACGATGGATTTGGTGCCTTGTTTGTAAAGCATCAGGGTAAGCAACAACCTAGCGTCTCTAAAAATAAGCCGGTGAATAGCAATGCCAATAAAAACACATCATCGCTCACATATGCACGGATAAGATGCAATTATTGCAAGAAACTCGGACATAAGGCTGCGAATTGCTTCTCGAAGAAGACCAACACAGATAAAAAATCAAGCCATGCGACCGAGACAACGCTTTTAGTAAATAATGATAAAGTATCAACGAAATGGTGTCTGGACAGCGGCTGCACTTCGCACTTGTGCGGCGACAAGAAACTCTTCGAGAACACTACAAATATTTCTAGTGGACAAAAACTCGCAAACAACACTACTACTAAGGTTGAGGCAATGGGAGACATCAAAATCACAACCGCGGTTGATGACGAGGAGATGAACATAAGATTGAAGGATACACTGTACGTTCCTGACTTGAGAACCAATCTTCTATCTGTGGCCAAAATAGTCGACAATCAGCATCAAGTTCTCTTCACCAAGGATTGTGCCATCGTTCAGGATCTTCAAGGTAACGCAAAAATGATAGCCAAACGCGTAAACAATTTGTTTTATCTTCAGGAAAGTTCCACTACTGAAGCGTGCGTGGCAGTTAAGGATGAACGATCACAAATTATGACGTGGCACGAACGACTAGGGCACCTCAACGCAAATGACGTGAATCTGATGTGGAAATCTCAAGCGGTTAATGGCATAAAACTCAACGCTAGATCGTCCATGACTAATTGTAAAATATGCGCTGCAGGAAAATTGTCAAGTTCTCCATTTCCGGTTAGAGGTCAGAGAGCTTCAGGTGCACTCGACATTATACACACTGACGTATGTGGACCGATGCGAACGGAGTCACAGGGCGGTGCACGCTATTTTGTCACTTTTATAGACGACCATACCCGCTGGTGTGAGGTATACTTCATGCGAAACAAAGGAGAGGTCGCTGAAAAGTTCGAGGAATTTAAGAAGCTAGCCGAAAATCAAACTGGACGAAAAATCAAGGCAGTCCAATCAGATAACGGCAAGGAGTATTGCAACTCTACTCTGGACAAATTGTTTAAGGAACACGGAATTTGTCGCCGACTGACAGTAGCTCACACACCTGAGCAAAATGGTGTTGCTGAACGAAGAAATCGAACTCTAGTCGAGGCAGCACGATGCATGATGATTCAATCAGGACTTTCACCTTCCTTTTGGGCCAAAGCGATCGTAACTGCAAATTATATTAGGAATCGCTGTATTACAAAAAGTCTTCATTCTGGAACCCCATTCGAAAAATGGACCGGCGACGCCCGAACATTAGTCATCTGTGGACATTTGGATGCAAGGCGTTCATTCCGGACAAGTCTCCAAACAAAGGCAAGTTTGATGTCCGTCGCTTAAAAGGCATCTTTGTTGGATACTTTGAGGTATCAAAAGCTTACAGAGTGTGGAGCCCAAAGAACCGAAAAATCCACATCTCTAGGAATGTTAAATTCTTCAACGAATTTAACGTGAAGGAATCGTGTGAGGACATAATCACCGAGGAAACGAAGAATGGGCGATTTAAGGTCGTGGATAATCTAATGACATTCGAGGGGCAAGGTGAAGCGGCAGTCGGACTCAACAACGATCCAATGGCCATACAATCCGGAAACGACCGAACCATTGAAGACAACGACCAGGTTGACGCAGAAGATGATAATAGTACCGCAACGCCCGCTAGACGAGGACCAGGAAGGCCGAAGGGAGCGACGAATAGAAAACCTGACCCTCCAAGCAAGGAATACGATTTGAGAAGCAAACAACAAGGAGTGCCAGCACCTATAGTTGTCGAGTCATTATCTGACGATGACATTGAATGACAAGATTCTATGTACGCTTTATTTGCAGGTGAAATTTCCATCTCTGAGGCTACTACAGGTCCAGATGCAGCGGAGTGGAAGAACGCCATTTACGATGAAGTTAGAAGTCTCGTGGCTAATGATACATGGAAACTAGTGGAGAGACTTAAGGATGGCAATGTCGTCGGTTGCAGAACGATTCTTAGAAACAAGTACGGAGCAGATGGAAAGTTAGAGAGAAAAAAGGCCAGAGTTGTCGCGAAAGGGTTCTCTCAACGCCCTGGACTCGATTTTCAAGACACTTTCGCTCCTGTAGCCAGACTCGGATCGCTCAGGCTGTTAGTCGCTTTATCAGTTGAGCTCGGAATGTCAATATCACAGTTGGACATTACTGCAGCATACCTACACGGCGACATGGATACCGTAGTTTACATGGAACCGCCAGAGCATCTAGAAAAAATGCTAGAAAGAATCACGCGGGAAAAGTCGGCAGAACATCTACATGATAGAGCCAAAACTATGCTCTTGCAACTTCGTCAAAAACATATGGTTTGCCTCCTTCCAAAAGCGTTATATGGACTACGCCAGGCCGGACGTCGGTGGTATTTAAAGCTTGACGAAACATTGAAGAAAGCTGGACTCTCTCCCACAAACGCAGATCCCTGCGTGTATGTAAACGATGATGGAACATTTTTCTTACTTGTTTATGTTGATGATATACTGATGGCTTCAAAAGACACCAAGACGACCAAAAGGATTATCAAGATACTAAAGAACCGTTTTGCGGTCAAGGACCTCGGGGAAGCTAAATACTGCTTAGGAATAGAAATCATCAAGAGCAAGGAGAGTACTCATCTTTTTCAGGCTGGTTATATCAAAGATTTGCTTTTCAGGTTCGGGATGGCCGATTGCAAAACATCAAATACTCCACTAGACGGTAGCATCAAGTTGACGGCAGGAGATCCGGAATACGGCGATGATTTAGTGCCATACAGGGAACTGGTGGGCAGTTTGATGTACCTAGCCCTAGGTACTAGGCCCGACATCGCTCATGCAGTCAGCGTGTTAAGCCAATTTAATTCTTGTCACGAGAAGAAACACTGGACAGCAGCTAAACATGTGCTTAGGTACCTGAAGAACACCATCAATTTGGCTCTGTGTTTCGAACGTACAAACAAAGGTCTCACTGGATACGTGGATGCTGATTGGGGCAATTGTGCGATGGACAGGCGCTCGTATACTGGAACAGCCTTTATACTTGCTGGAGGCGCTATTTTCTGGAAATCCCAAAAGCAGAGGACAGTCGCGCTTTCTTCGACCGAGGCCGAATATATGGGGCTAACTGATGCAGCCAAGGAGGCTGTGTACCTCATCAATTTTCTAAAGGAGCTTGGTTTGGAAAAGCTAACGAATGTCAATTTGTATAACGACAATCAAGGAGCCAGGGAACTGGCGCACAACCCCGTCTACCACGGAAGATCCAAACACATCGACATTTGTTTGAATTGCCGCGTTAAGGTCCCTCGCCCATGAAGCGTGATGCCATCTATGACAATTGTGAAGCGTCAACCGATTCGATACGATTTAGTAACAAGCGTGTGAACGTAGCGCGCGAAGCGGCGCAGCCGCATAGCGACCTAGCAATAAGCGTTTTCCGGGTTCTTCTCGGAAGTACGTGCGTGCGAGAACAAGAGACGAAAAAAAAGAGAGGATTCGAGATCATTCGTCCATCGTGGTGAGACGTGTCCGAGCAATCCTGAGTTGTCTGCGGTGTATTGTAGCTATCCGAAATTCTGAGACCTGACGCCGATATCTGCAGTGGGTGTACGAAGGTGTGATAATTTCATGACGAGGCCAGAATTATTGAAAAGGACGACCACGGAGATAGAAGGAAGGACGAAGTTTATGAGAAGGACGGACGTCGCCATTTTCGGGGATTCGCCCATTATATGTCTTGATACGGAAGGAGGTTTTATCCGAGATTGCTTGCTAGTCTTTCACGATTCCCAAAAGCGGGAGAAATATTTCATACACGTGAAAGAATGGATATAAGGTAACTCTTGATGTTCTGGGCAACAATCATGGAGCAAACTAAGGGTACTACTTTGTAGATATATGCGCTCTCTGATTGCAGAACATTCAGGAGATTTCTTTTTTTACATGGGATGCTGAAATGTACAGTTGCTTCGCTGTTGATTGATGGGCATCATCCCACGATATAATCCTGTGCTTTAACTACCGGGATTATTTCCTTTGAGTGCTCAAAGTAAACGTCGCTAATATCGGTTACAACCACGCGTAACTTTACCTTTTCTTACACGTCTTCTATGTTGTCTTGTATGAAGAATTATACGGATAATTAGTCTCTCGTAAAATGTATTCGCTCCTTATTGCGACAATCGATCGAATTGCTAATGATAAAACATTGTAAATATCTCTTACAAATACTTAATTTCGAATTGCTTGCGTTACGATTCTGGATATAATTTCTGTATTACGAAGTTTACATAACCATAAAGTATCTTGTATTCAATTCTCGTGAATTAGATATGAGTTTATATGTCGTATGTTCGATAACTTAATATTTGCGACTGATACATGAATTAGAATTTACTTGTGTTTATATTGCCAAATGGTTTAATGCCACTGAGTAAATTCTACTCATCACAAGAAATTTAGATTAATAGTTCAGAATATTTGTGATAATTACAAGGTGATATAGTACGTCCTGAGTTACATCTATTGTTTGAATACTTATTAAATAAGTTTCTCTTTATTTATGAATTAAAAGGTAATTTGATTGAAGAACGATGAAGTATGCATTATTCCATGTTTGATATGTTTTAAATAATCATTTGAATTTATGCTGATTATATTTACATTGTAATAAATGTCTTATTAATAGTCATTTCATTTTAGATTGCTTTATAAAGTGTTAAGGTCATACGCATTGAAAATAATATAATAAAGAACATCTGGTTTAATTCACTTCTATTCTCGAATGTTTCAATTAACTAATGAGTATTCGAAAAGACCTTGATCGACATTACATTCTTCTCTGTGAAGTGACTATTAATAACTATACCGATTTCATTCATAAATTTATGGTTTATAGTTTTCTGCTATGTTTACTACATTTATATGTTTAAATGAATTTTCATTACATTTACGTATCGTTTAACAGCCATTGTGGCATTTTCTCATTTATATTACAAATAAATAGAACGTTTAAAATACTTCGTAGACATTCGAACTGCCGTGTCTCTTTCTTGGCCCTCGTGCTGATTACGACTTATTCAAGACGTGTACAACATTCGTCATCATTTTATTCGAGAAATATTAAATGAACATCTCGTAAAACTCGAATATTTACCTACAGAAGAGATGGTCGCAGATGTACTTACCAAAAAACTACCAAGAGGAAAACACGAATTTTGTGTTCGCGGACTTGGGTTAAGGGACATTAATAACAAAGGACTGTAAAATTGAGGGAGAGTGTTAGAAATTCAATTTTACCGCCTTCTTTTATTGTAACTATTATTCACTAGACGTTTCTTATTGGCTCAGATGGCGTCTCGGTAGAACTATACGCGGTTCACATATACACTCGTTCATGGCTATTTGTTCGTTAAGTTTAGTTAGAGACACAGCCGCCCTTTTTCATACATTACATACATTTTCTGTTCTCCACGCTATTGTGTGTCGTAAATAAAGAAGCACTATTGTACGTTCTGTGTCCGATTATTATCCAACATACACACACACACACACGAGTGCGTATATGTGCGTATGCTTATATTTTCAACGTAAGCAAATATAAATATTATTTCCATTACTACGTTTACGCGAAGGAAAATCCCGTTTACGCGAAGGAATTATCGTAAGTTACTACAGAAATAACGCTCGCGTAAACGTAGTAATAGTAATATAAATATTATTATTTCTATGTTACCTATCAAATCAGTCCGTCCAATTGTTAGCCATTGTTCTGCTTTTTGTGTATCTCGTGGAAGCCTATGTACAGGTGTATCCTTATTTGAAAAGCATTTGGGCACACAGCATTTACGTACTATCTTGGTATAAAAATACTTACTAAAATACTAATAATTATATTAATATAAATGATAATATATATATTTAATATTTGCACGGGGGGGGGGGTATGAGGCGCTCCCCGGATTTGCGATTGGTCAACAAAATTTCTCGAAGGACCAGAGGGCCCGTGCCCTCGCGAAAGTGAATAAAGCGAAGCAAGCAAGCGAATATCAAAAAATGCGAGGCGACTCACCGTGTCGTTGCCCGGCGCCTCCTGGGTGTCGACGTCGTCCTCCCGTTGGCGAGATCTCTGGCGTGCAAGGCGAAAGCATGCAACAGTCCGGTATAGCAAGCGGGCACGGGCAGGCAGGTATGGTAAGCAGGCACAGATAGGCAGGATATCTAGCGATTGGGCCTTCGTGGTCTGCGATGGGCGACCGAGCACTCCAAGTTTGCACATGCAAAACGGTAACGTGTGAGCTTCACGACGTTCGACTGGTGAGTGCCTCTCTTCCGTTCTCCGGCTCGCGCACCTGCGAAGTACGGCGCGAGCGAGTACCGAATTCTTCTCATAATTGGGGATGCCACCCGTGGGCGGGCAGCACGAGTCGGGTGAGTCGCGCGAACATCGACAAGCGTACTAATCGCGATCCACCGACGTTTCGCTAATAGGCGCGATAATTTAACCCGGTATAACTAATCAATACAAGAACCGTACAATTAACAATGTGAAACGACAACACGAAATCAATCCTATAATTAACTACTATTTACACTATGATACACGGCGGTGCGCCAAACATTACCGCCCACCAAAATACACCGTATTTTCTATGTTTGGGCGAGTCCTTCCGGTGAGCCGTCCATCGGCAGAGGGCACAGCTTCACCAGAGGGCGACTAAGGAGGCCATCCGCCGTCCTCACCGTAGCGACCCGGGCGACCCCGTCACGACCCGGATGCAATTCCTCGACGCGCCTTCGTCTCCACGCCAGAGAAAAAACGTTTTCGGTTTTTAGAAGGACCAACGTGCCCTTTGATATCGCGTCAGCCGGCTTTAACCACTTTGGTCGTTGCTGGAGGGTGTGTAGATATTCTTCATGCCACCGTTTCCAGAACTGTTGGTGCATGTGCTGCACCAGCTGCCATCGATCGAGTCTGCCTATCGGCACCGGGTCTAGGTCGGGATAGGGAACCGCTACGAGCGGCTCTAATGTGATAAAGTGCCCCAGGGAGTGGTCCCCGAGGTCGTGGGGATCCGAGCTGGTGGGGCACAAAGGTCGGGAATTCAGGATGGATTCTACCTGTGCTAGGAGGGTACTGAATTCCTCTACCGTGAGGATCTGCGCTCCCACCACGCATTTCAAGTGAATCTTTGTCGCCTTAACCCCCGCTTCCCAGAGGCCACCAAAGTGTGGCGCGGAAGGGGGGTTAAAGGACCACTGGATTTGTACTCGCCCTGAGGCCGCCTCCATGCAGCTGACGAGCTCGCGCTGAGCCCCCACGAAATTGGTGCCGCAGTCGCTGTAGATCCGCGAGCAGCGACCGCGCCTAGCGATGAAACGCCTCAGAGCCGACAAAAACGAGTCTGTAGATAAGGAAAAAGCAAGTTCCAAATGAACCGCCTTTGTGGTAAAGCAAACGAAAATGCACACGTACGCCTTGAACGGCGTTGCCCCGCGAGAACAACGATTATATACGAAGAAGGGGCCCGCGTAGTCAACCCCGGCGATTGAGAAGGGTTTGGCCTGACGTACCCGGTCGAGCGGTAGGTCCGCCATGGGCGGTTGCAAAGTACGTGGGTTCGCCCGGAAACATTGGTAACAACGCGACAAACAACGTTTGATGGCCTGATAGGCCCCCAGAATCCAAAAATGCTGCAGTAGTAGGTAATGCAACGCTCGACGCCCCGGATGCAAGTGTAGGCGGTGGGTGCGCTCTACTATAAGTTCCGTGAGCCGGTGCTTACCGGGCAATAACGCGGGATGCTTGGCCTCATGAGATATTGCGGAGTGCGTGAGTCTACCGCCCACCCTGAGGACTCCGCGCGCGTCCACGAAAGGGGCGAGTTGTCGCAGAGGTTTGGAGCAATTCTGATTGCGTTTCAATCTATCGAGATCCTCTGCAAAGCGACAAGATTGAACAACTTTAACGAGGTATAGCAGGGTCGAATGGAATTCGACTTGGTCTACGACAAGAGTTCTGTGAGGTGAATTTGACTTGAGTCGATTAACAAAACGAAGACAATAAGATAATATTCTAACGAGTTTATCCAATGACGAAAAACGATCGAGAAACGAATCAACAACAGAAGCAGAGTTTACGACATCAGCAGGATTTACAACAACAAAAGCATGAGATTTTTCTTCCTCCGGAAAATCGTCAGTCTCCAATATCGTTTCTGGAGTGAGTTCGAATTCGGCGAGCCACGCAGGGCCAGTCCACCAAAGCTGGTGATCCACTAATTCTTGAGGAAACAAGCCCCTTGAGCAACAATCGGCGGGGTTAGACTTGGTGTCGACATGTCTCCAGCAAGAGATATCTGTGTTGGACTGGATGCGGGCCACACGATTACGCACAAACGTCTTCCAACGGTGGGGGGCCGAACGTATCCAGGCGAGCGCGACCTCGGAATCAGACCACGCGTACGTGCCGTCGATAGTAATCTTAGGCCGGAGGATGTTCCCGATATACTCCGCTAAGTCCGACAGTAAAACGGCTGCGCAAAGCTCGAGTCTCGGCAAGGTGATGGCCTTAAGCGGGGCCACCTTTGACTTGGCGCTGAGCATTCGAATCAGTACCCCGTCCTCGGCGACGATTCTAATATATACAACGGCTCCGTAGCCCTGTTCACTCGCGTCACAAAATCCGTGTATCTCCCGTCGGATTACGTTAGCCATGGCGATAGTACGAGGTATGCGAATGGAAGCTAGCGCGAGGAGTTCCGATTTGTATCGTCCCCATCGAGAACATACTTCCGAAGGAGGCCTATCGTCCCACTCTAATTTGAGCACCCAGAGTTACTGTATCAGTCTTTTAGCTGCAAACGTAAGGGGAGTCAGAAAGCCTAACGGGTTAAAAATACGAGCCAGTTCCGAGAGAATGGTACGTTTGGTACAATCTCTGTCCAACGGATGGACCTGAAAGCCGAAGTTGTCCGTTTGAGGATACCAACGAAGTCCGAGAACTTTGAGAAACTGATCTTCCGAGGATTCAAACGATAGCAATGATTGACTGCAAAGCTCTGGATCGAGATCTGCTAAGACTGACGGATGGCTGCTGGCCCATTTCCTGAGCTCGAAACCCGCGGTTTTAAGCAAAGCTTGTAGCTGCCGCTGAAGCTCACGGGCTTCCCCCTCAGATTCGGCGCTCGCCACCACGTCGTCGACATAGACGCTCTCCTCCAAGGCCGCCGCGGCCAGAGGGTAGCTCACTTTGCCTTCCGTTGCCAATTTCAACAAGCAGGCGATTGCCAGGAACGGAGAACACGTCAATCCAAAAGTGACAGTCAACATCAAGTAGTCTAATATCGGATCATTCTCCGAGAAACGCCAGACTATTCTCTGGTAGTCACATTGACCGCGCTCGACCAAGATCCGAAGGAACATTTGTTTGACGTCCGCAGTGAGCGCCACGCGGCCTACCCGGAACCTCAACAATATCACGACTATATCCGTCTGTAACTTAGGCCCGGATCGCAATACGTCGTTCAACAAAACGCCGTTCAAATCCTTCGCCGAGGCGTCAAATACGACCCGCAATTTTGTGGTAGTGCTATCCGATTTAACTACCCCATGATGGGGCAAATAGAATACAGGTCCGTCCACCGGAAACGGCCGTTCAATCAGTTTCATATAACCGTTATTCAAATAATCCTGCATGAATTTGTTATAGTTCAATTTAAACTCTGCATCTAATTTAAAGCGACGCTCAAGTGCGCGAAATCTATTTAGGGCTACTTGACGCGTGCCGACAAAACAAGGTTTATCCCTTTTGAAAGGATACGATACAACAAAACGACCGGACGCGTCCCGACGCGTGGTCTGAGCGAATAATTCCTCGCAACGTTTATCCTCCTGCGAATACGGTGGGACCGATGGAATCTCGTCTAGTTGCCAAAATCGACTAAGAGATGCGTCCAACGAATCGAGAGTCATAAACGAATGTGTGGATCCCGGCGCCTGCGTCGATACCGAACCGACGAGAACCCAGTCGAAGACGGAATTGAAGGCGTCTGGTTCGCCCTTCTTTCCCACGCGACGGCCATCCCGAAGTAACGACGCGAAGATTTCTGCGCCGATCAGGATGTCGATGGGACCGGGTCGGTGATACTGCGGATCAGCTAGCCGCAATCCGTTCAAATGTTTCCACGCTCTTCGCTCGACCTGACTGCTAGGTAACGGGGCGGAGATGCGCGGAAGAATCGTAGCCTCTACTGGGGTGCGCGTGCTTTCCCTGCCCTTTGCTTGTATTACGAGTGAGGTGCGGCCTCGAGTTGCAGCCGCCTTTGTATCAATTACCGCGAGAACTACCGTATGGCACTTGGTTCGTCCAAAACCACCCCTCTGCATGCAACTTTCGGAGATAAAGTTTAGCTGGCTCGCGCTATCTAACAGAATACGAACGGGGAAGGGATTTCCGTGTGCGTCGAGCGCTTCGGCTTGTACCGTCGACAACAATACGATCGGGTTCGACCGCGCGACACTAGCCATGCTAACGATTCGCTTCTCTGCGATGACGTTGTCCCCGATTCGGAGGGTGGTTCGGCGTCTGTGGGTGCATTCGCCGAGCCCGAGTTCTGCTCAAAATGCAGGAGCGTGTGATGTTTGGCTTTACACGACCGACACGTCCACGACGATGGACAGTCATTAACGCTGTGGCCCGCGCGGAGGCAGTTATAGCACAAGTTCGAAGCTTTAGCCGTCGAATGCCTCTCTCGGGGTGCTAACTTTAAGAACCGAGAACATTTTGCAACGAGGTGTTGTTCTTTACATACCGGACACTCGGCAGTTCGAGTTGCAAGCGACGAAGCCGACGCGGACGATTGTGATTTGATCGGCATGGTCGACGGACCCGAGATGGCCTCAAGGACTTTACAGTGCTCGGAAAGAAACTTGATGAGCTGAGCGTATCGCGGTATCTCTTCGGCCCGATGAACAGATTCGAACTTTTCCCGCAATGATCGGGGAAGCTTCTCGAGCAGGAAATTGAGCAAAAGGAAATCCCACGAATCGGTAGGGAACTTCATCAGGTTTAGCGCGCGAGTGTTTTCGGTGAACGTATCTAATAATTTATGGAGGGCATCGGCCGATTCTATTTTTAACGGTTTGGCTTCGCGTATCGACTTTAGGTGGTGGTCCGCTAGCTTCCTTCTGTTCCGATATCTGTCGAGCAGCGCGTCGTATGCAATCATGTAATACTCCGCGGCGAGGGGCAAATTCTTGATTACATTGAGCGCCTCCCCCTTTAGCGAGGCCAGCAGATATTGATACTTCTCTATTGACGAGATCTGTCGGTTGTCGTGAATCGAGGTGTTCAACAAAGCGATAAAAGACGGCCACAGCGTGAGATTGCCCGAAAATTGCGGAAGCGTAATTTTGGGTAACTTGATCGCCGACGCGTGGCTCGCGGAATGAGCCTGTGCGGTTCCGGGCGCCGTGCCCGTGAGCGCGTGATACCGTCCCTTCACGGTGTAATGCATCTTGTCGAAGTCTGCCCGAACCGCATCTTCGGTGTCGAACTCAGTAGTCTCTTGTATAACCTTGAGATGCGCGTTCTCAAAGTCCTCGGCGATTCTCGCCACGCTCTGATAGCGGGCAAGAAAACTTTCTAGGATCGTCGGTTCGGACGAGGCCTTCCGGGCAAGATCATAAATCTCCCTCATCCGCCGGACGCATAACTCGCGACAAGAAGGAGCTGACTTTGATTTCGACATGTTGGTTGATACGTAAAGCAATCAACAGCAACGGCGAACGACCCCAAGGACACGTAATGTATTGTCGCCCCGTGAAAATACCGGCGAACAATAGGCTTCGAGTTTATATGCTAAGGGACGAAAGAGAGAACAAAAGCAAACAACCGTTCCGTTCGTCAAGGTGACGAGGAATAGCAGATGGCTTGTTTCGGATTCCTACGCGAAGGCTCAATGGAATGTTCCCGAGAGAACGTTCCTCAATTACGATATAATAGCGCAATCCAAATGACAATTTTGTTAATCGCAAGAGCGAATGGCGAACGCAAGAAAAGGAGATCAAATGCAGTGTAGAGCTAGCAAGGAAGAGGGTTGCAAGGGATGCACAAAATAAGAAAATAGTTGTATCAACGATCAAAATTATCAATTAGGTTGGCACAGGTGCCCGGTTACGGCGAGAAATGCACTCAAGTATTTGTTCAGATTGAGTTTTCAGCAATACATGTTGCGCGCGGAACTACGACACGAGCAGCGTATACGACATGAGCAGTACACACATGACACGAGCAATAATCCACGACATGAGCATCAATTACGCCAACTTCGTTGCGATTGTGATTATAATTGTAATTATAATCTTTAATAAGATTACCTTGAGTGCTGCAATATATTCTATACCGGGGACCAGTGCCGACGAACAGTATATTCGATCGGTGGCAAGTATGTTTGCGAGAATTCCAACGATCGGAATAATAGTTTCAGTATGTATTTTCAATATGTATTTCGAGTCTGGCCGAAACACACCCAGCAACAACGAAAATAATGTAGCGCGTTATTATGGAACGCGAGCTTATGTAGAAAAAATGTGTATATACGCTGCCGGCCCGTGACCGAGCGTCAAGGCCGTCGACGGCGCGGCGAAAACGTATGGCTTGCCCGAGAATATTCGAGATCTGAATATTTCGGTTTCTATGTTAACAATGACGGGCTTTAATAATTACCGCGTCAATTGCACAATTTACGATTAGTACAAATAACGGCGATGGAACGTGTTACAACGAGCGAGAGAATTGCGAGCGAGAGATATCGCGCGAGATCGTGGATTTACGCGAGTATTCTCGTCGCGAATTAATTAGATTATTAACACGCCACGCGTTATTGCAATTCGCGTTAGTGCGGATAACTGCGGTGGAACGTGTTACGACGAGCGAGAAGTTCACGCGAGTATTCTCGCTGCGAATTAAGAATTGCGAACGAGAGATATCGCGCGAGACTAAAGATTTTAACACGCCACGTGTTATCGCGATGCGCGATTACAAGAATGTGCGAAAATTAACAAGTTAAGGAATAATGCGACGTGAGCGAAAGGTCGGCGGTAATTTTCTAACGCGAGATCCGGCTCGAAGGACCAATGCACGGGGGGGTATGAGGCGCTCCCCGGATTTGCGATTGGTCAACAAAATTTCTCGAAGGACCAGAGGGCCCGTGCCCTCGCGAAAGTGAATAAAGCGAAGCAAGCAAGCAAATATCAAAAAATGCGAGGCGACTCACCGTGTCGTTGCCCGGCGCCTCCTGGGTGTCGACGTCGTCCTCCCGTTGGCGAGATCTCTGGCGTGCAATGCGAAAGCATGCAACAGTCCGGTATAGCAAGCGGGCACGGGCAGGCAGGTATGGTAAGCAGGCACAGATAGGCAGGATAGCAAGCAGTCACAGATAGGCAGGATATCTAGCGATTGGGCCTTCGTGGTCTGCGATGGGCGACCGAGCACTCCAAGTTTGCACATGCAAAACGGTAACGTGTGAGCTTCACGACGTTCGACTGGTGAGTGCCTCTCTTCCGTTCTCCGGCTCGCGCATCTGCGAAGTACGGCGCGAGCGAGTACCGAATTCTTCTCATAATTGGGGATGCCACCCGTGGGCGGGCAGCACGAGTCGGGTGAGTCGCGCGAACATCGACAAGCGTACTAATCGCGATCCACCGACGTTTCGCTAATAGGCGCGATAATTTAACCCGGTATAACTAATCAATACAAGAACCGTACAATTAACAATGTGAAACGACAACACGAAATCAATCCTATAATTAACTACTATTTACACTATGATACACGGCGGTGCGCCAAACATATTAAAGACTAATATATTATTTAATATATTCTAAACTAAATGTTATATAAATAATTATATATATATGTAATATATGTAAATAGAAATAATCTTATCCGTTTCGATAAATCCTTTCAGCTTTCCTTCCTTCTACTCTATTCCTCTTGCAAATTCTTTGCTGCAGTCCAATACACTATAATCTTGCACAAGTTAACGAATCTTCATGAGCTCAGCTGTATTCAGCCGCGCTTTTGCTGTTTGTCGACGAGGGGATTAGAGAGGAGATGAGAAAGGAACGACGGTGCTGCCTCTATCGCTGTTCCCCCGTACTGCCACTTCCGTCGCCCAAAAATCCAGCGAGTTTGTTCCCCCTGACTGCGAGTCCGTTTCGTGTAATGTCTGCGCTCGTGATTGTGTCTCGCGCCTCCCGTGTTCCCGGCGTATCAAATTACCAAACATTGCTCTTGTGGAATGTCGTATGCGTCGGCACATCAATCGCGTTAATCGGCCGTTTGTGAGGAGCTAATTGCCTTAGAAAATTGTGCGTGTTAGGATAGTTATGTTCGGATGCGTTGTTCGGTGATTGCGTACAAGAAGTAGTCGTGCTAGCGGGAGAGCGTATGCGCATGATTGACTCCATTCTCGCGATAGGCTCCGTGCCGTCGTGATTGCGTGTTATTATTGCTCGCGGTAATTCCGCACAGTTTTCCCCGCGTTTGTTCTAGGATTCTGCGCTATTTTGAGTATCCCGGTGTATCGTTCTGCGCGTTACGAAAATCACTGAAGCCAGAGTATTGTATTCACCCAAATGACTCGCGTTAAGGCCGGTTTACACACGCAATGATTAGTGGCGCCAACTGACTGGCATTCATTGATGCCAGAACCAACTGGCAAACTCACAAGTGTTTACACAGTGATTGGCGTATAATATGAAAAATATTTAACATTTATTAAACACACAGTAAATGACAACAACCATATAACTTCAAATTTTGAAGTTATATGCTTTGGCCAATAACCGCCAGTAAACGCCACATTACTAGCGCCAGTTTGCATCAAGTGTTTACACTTGCATTTTTACTGGCATTAGTAGACTGGCGCGGCCTGGCGCCACCAATCACTGCGTGTGAAAACCGGCCTTTAGGCTTAAGATAATTGGCGACAGAATTCTCGTGGGTCTCCCGGCGTTGCGTTCACGCGCTCCGAGCGTGAGGTATCGTCCTCCCGCGATCTTTCCTGCGAGATCTTATTTTCTATTTCCTTGATTATTTCGTGTTTACTGTTGATGTTCCATATTAATTGTAAGTTTCGTCATACTGTATCTTTCTGATCTAATCGCAGCGCCTTCTGCGCGTTTACTATACGATAACGCAGTACTTCGTTCATTCTGGCGTCCGCGCTATCATTATTTCTTTTTTGTTTCATTTTTGACGCTCGCGCGATTGATTATATGATTTGTCTGATTGACCGAAGCCGAATCGGCCTTTATTGTTTCACGCGCAAATTTCTAAAGAATAAATGTTATTTTGATTTGTTAATTGCTTGAGTTCGTGGCCTTATTTATGGCGTGTCACCCCGACGAATGTCGCGCCGCCCTTCATCATCCCCGCCCCCGCCCTTAGGTTAAGCTAGCCGATTTCTCGCACATCCGCCCGTTTCGCTTTGCGTCTCGTTTTGGTTTTCTTTGGCGATTTCGCGGACCTGCATTGACGCGTCTGGCGCCCAACGGTAAATTCGTTTTGCGAAGTGTCGGAGGTGCGAGGGAATCGTCGGAGAGGCCTGTCATTCCGCTTTCCTCGTCCCCTTTTGATCCGGCACACGTCCCGGAGCGGTCCAAGAGTGAAAAAGTCGTGACACTATATATATAAGTACCTGACGTTTGTATGTCTGTCTGTCTGTCTGACCGCGAACTACTTGTTATTTTCCGAGAAATTAGAAAAATTTCGTAACCGGTTTTCAAAAACCGGTCTTAATCGCTCGCGACAGTCACAAATTGAAGTAACTGGTTAATTCCCGAAAAATTTGAAAAATTTTTGATACCGGTTTTTTAAAAAATCGGTAACAAAAAATTATACACTTTATAGCACTCCCCAGAAAATTATCCCCCTGTTTTATATATAACTCTTTGAAATTCGGTCAATTATTTCCCGAAAAATTAGAAAAACCGGTTTCCAGAAAATCGGTAACAAATCTTACATACAACATATTTCACTTAAAACTAATTGACCTATAAACGATTTTATTCCCGAAAATTATAAAAAAAAGATTTATTTTTTTTGGCTTTTACAGCTTTCTCCATTTCATAATTTAGTGCTGCTCTTAGCAATAGATCATCCTGACCATCTTCTAATGTACATTTTTTAAAAAATCACGTATATTTTTTTAAACAAAAATTGGAAACGTTTTAAGAAAATCAGTACATTAATGAAAAATAAACTCGCGGTTTCAAAAAAATCAGCATATACAATTCTTTGAGATTCGATCAATTATTTCCAGAAAAATTGGAAAAATTTTGGAACCGGTTTCCAAAAAGATCGGCAACGAAAAATTATACACTTTATGGCAATCTCCGGGAAATGCTACCCCTACTTCATATACAATTCTTTGCGATTCGGTCAATTAATTCTCGAAAAGTTGGACAAATTTCGTAACCGGTTTTCAAAAAGATTGGTAACGAAAAATTAACCACAACATTTTCATCCCCGAAAAATTCTACCCCTATTTCATATATTTTTGGTAAAAATTTGGTCCACTAGCGAATGAGTAGTTCGCGTACAGACAGACAGACAGACAGACAGACAGACAGACAGACAGACAAACGTGACTTATATATATAGATATAGATTAATAAATTCTTAGTGTACAATCACTATTATGATCATCAGATGTACTCGGTGTATTTCTGTCCTAAGCAGTTCTTCCGTTATCGAGGCTGATGATTTTTGTTCTGTCGAAATAACACCGCGGCGCGGTTAATAGTCATCGAAGAGTGCATATGCACGAAAAACTTGCGACCTTGAGGACCGATGGGTTCCACTTGAATACAGTACCTACCTATTTGTTTCATATTATTTGTAAAATAATCTTTCAAAGAGATTATCAATATTTCTCTGAAGTATAGAGCCATCCGATTCGAATCATCTGTGCAAATAGAACGACGATCATGATTAGTATATACCTACATAAGCGGAAATTCTGCTTATTATAATATTTTGTTTTTTTGTGTGTGTTCTGTTAACCATAATGTATATATTAATAATAAAATTTTCTAGTACAATTCAGTATAATATTAGAAAATAATAAAAGAAAATTTTGACCAAATTTTTTTTCTGACATGATATCTGTGAGAACCATTAATTGGATAAAAAATAACATCAATTGCGTTTTTATATATTTTATATAAATGATGATTCTCAATATTGGATGAATTATTTATTAGTTTTTTTGCATGTACATACAACAAATCAGTTTTACTAATACAAAATCCAGGGATATATTTTTCTAAAATAGGATAACTTATCAGGAAGCTCTTTTTCTATATTAGTAATTTTACACAAAGAAAAGATAACTTTTTCTTTCTAAAAATACTAAGAATATTTAACCAGGTTTAGAAGTGTTTGTTAGGTTTCTATGGCGATCTTTATCGTAAAACTTAAGTATATCCATGAGTATATCTAGCGATCGTCATATCTTACTTGCAATCATTGACATGTGTCAACACGACGTCAACGCGGTATGACAATTCGAGACCCGAACGTTTTGATAAAGCGAGGAAATTTACGCGCACATGTGTGCGACTTGCCAAGGACGTCTGGTAGCAATTTGCCGAAATTACCTCCAAACGCAAGATTCTACAGTCGTTGGAAGCGAAACCTTCAGAAGTTCGTTCTTGTTTCCACTCGACACCCTTTAACACGTTCGGTCTTTCGTAGTCAAACAGCCGTTGCTTTCGAAAAGAAAAGGCACTCAAAATCATCTCATCGATGGATGATCCATCCATTTAGTATGTTAAGGTACGAGGATTAAAGGCAACAGCTTTGACTCCTTTTGTGAACACTAGTGTAACAGAGAAAACCGTTACCGTAGGTTCTACTGGGACACGATAATGACTATCATTTTTTTATATATTTTTGTGACGGTTCCGCATATTATGTGCTTCTATAGAATCGGAAAAAGTAGCAATCCTGAACGTTGGAATATTGTGTATCCAACTTACGCCATTTGCATCATCGATATATTCCTGAATTTTATCACCGGATTTATATCGCCTGATGGACATGAGATTTTTCTTGACACCACTCTAGTAGCACGGTGATTGCACCACAATAACATATAGATTAGATGCATTAATTTCTCACTGATTATTATCTGTTTTTCCTCTATTCTAAATATACAAAAATAATAAACGTACGTATTTAAACAGACGTTATGTGAAGGGATACTTCTTTGTTGATTTTATCAGCTCAGTACCATACACGTGGTTTTATCCTACACTTATCTTACCACCTGGTCCAGATTCAAATTCTGCGTTACTTATTCTCGAATTTTTGCCTATCTTGAAATTGATTCGCATGCCTACAGTACGGCGAAATATTCAACAGATTAATGCGGTAATCATCATAATATTGTACAAATATTAAAAAATGGCTTGAATTTTATCAATAAATTAATTTAAACTGTTTTTTTTTTTTTAATAGAGTTGTGGGATTTCTCAAGCTCAACATATAACAATATGGCTCATTATTTTAACATTATTAATATTTCACTGGAGTAGCTGTGTAAGTTATATCTTTCCCTATATCGTCATGCATATACAAGGAAAAACGATGAAAGTACGGTGATTTCTATAATTAATTTGGTCTCCCAAAAATATTTAGAAGTTAAAAGAAGTATATAAAAATATAATTATATATAAACTATGTCTATATATTTTTTCTTTCTTTTGTATAATCTTTGTTTGTATAATGTAGAAAAATAATAAGAAAAAAGTTAAAAAACAATTAAAAAAATAATTTTTGTATTATTTTTGTGATAAAGAGTAAAATTTGAGAAAATGAGAAAAAATTGCTCATATATAATTATACATATATATGTATAAATATAATAATTAAATATAAAAATATAATTATATATAATATTGTATATTATGTGTATGTTTATATATATATTTAGATATGTTTTCATGAAATTTTTTATCGGGCTTATATTAAATCATTCTATAAATAGAAAATTAGTAATGCATTATCTTTGTATTTATACAGTGGAATAATTTCAGAGCTCAGATGCATATTATATTTCGACAAAACTTGATGATAAGTCTAATTGGGAGGTGTATTTAGTATTTATGCATATTAGTGTGAGTAATTTGATCGGCTCTAATTTCGTAGAGTTTGACAGTTTTGGTATTTTGGACACAATATTAAGATGCATACTTCTACTCTTGGGGAAAGGCTATATAATTTACTTGATTGGTATTAAGTCATTTCTTTCTATATTAACATTCTAATATTTTATTTCCTAGCAAATTTTCCAATTTTTATTAAAATAATTTATTTTTTGCTTTTTTGTACAAATGTAAATAAAACAAACATAATAAAAGATTTTGTGATCACAGTCACAATCCTTCAACTCTTGGAATCATCGGCAAAGCCAAAACTCAAATATCAACAAATTATGCACGAAGTGAAAGAGTACATTCATCAGAATAAGCTTCCATTATATTTGCAAGACAAGCTGATTTTCTATTATAAATATCGTTACCAGGACAACTGCTTCAAGGAGAATATTATATCTGACACTCTTTCAGGTTAGTTAAAAGCAAAGAGATTTGAATAAGAAAGCTAAATTATATGTTAGCTAACTACTGGAAAGATAAACTGACAAAGTACATATTTCTCTATAATATTTTCTAACATTCCCTTAGATCACTTAAATCAAGAGACTCTATTTCATAGCAACCAAAGATTGCTAGATATCATGATTCTTCATAATTTGCCCCGCAATGTCCTTGGTGATTTAACAAGTAATTCTTTTTTTATATTGATAATACCTATATTGATAATAATAGCAATATTTGTTGCTGCTATAACACTACTACTATATTGTTAGTATTACTATTACTACTATTATTATATATACTACTTCCACTATTATTTTTGATAAAAAAAATTTTTATATACAAATATACATAAATACATATATATATAATTATATATAAAATATGTCTATGTATATATATATATATATATATATATATATATATTATATATATATTTTTTTTTCTTTCTCTTGTATAATCCCTCCAAATAAAGGGTGTCCCTGCACTCGCAATCAGTACCAAGTTTGGTACAGCGGCTTTAACACATGAAAACAAGTCATAAATATGTAAATATCCGAAATAAACATATATCCGAATCTTAACGCGGAGTTATAGGGTATTGAAGTTTTCGTAAGATAATACACACATAAATTGAAGTAAATGTTGTTTAATGTTCTTTATTCTGTTAAAAGCTTTACAAAAGATGTAGAAAAATTCTTCCAAGAGTCAGAACAACTATAAGCAATTGACACTTAATACTGTCGATGTCATCCGCGAAACATATATATTTTTCAAAAAGTTTAAAAGAATTTATTAATTTATGCTAGAACTAGAAAGTGTGTTGAAGTCAACAGAGAAATTTTTGAGCACCTTTTATAAAGCTTTGAACAGACTAAAGAACATTAAACAGCATTTACTTTCATTTGTTTTCTTATAAAAGCAACTTCAATACCCTATAACTCCGAAACCTGTTCAGATTCGGACATATGTTTGTTAAACATTTTCGATTTGTTAAAGCCGCTTGTTTTGACACTGACAATGAGTGCAAGGAGACCCTGTATAGAAAAAATAATAAGACAAATAATTAAAAAAAGAATTAGAAAAATAACTACAATTAAATAGAAAAAACTGCTATTTTTAGTTGGACTAATTTTTGTAGCCTAGTAATATTTTTTGTATGAATTAATATACTTTTTTACACTCAACAAACTGCACGATAATTTGTCTTGAATTGGTTTAACTTTTGATGCTAATAAGCATTTTTTAAATCATTGTAAATAATTTATAGAAAGTTAAATCAATTATTAATTTAACACTGCGCGGACACCGTGTTTTTAGAGCACTTATTCGGATACTCTGGGACTTTTAAATCCAGAGAGCTTTTGAAAGCGTTTCTATGTTACAACAAATCTATAAAAATTCATGTATCATCTTTAAGATTTCAAAAAGTGATTTCGTACACCTACATAGGCCGGAACTGTTGCAATTTTCTTTTAAGTGTTAAAACGTCAGGAGAAAACTGTAAAATGCAAGTTTTTACAAATAATGACATATTTCTTGAATGTGTGGCTACAAAAAAAGTTGTTCAAGGGTTTTGTAGTTCAATAATAGTACTTAAAAGGAAATGTTCAAATTAGGAGCCAAAAGCTACAATGACGCCATCTATGGACGAACGACGTTACTAACACGAGACGTGCACGGGGACTTACTGCGTGCGCACCCAACACGCACACACACTCTGAATCAAGCTCATGATTCACGACATTACATGTGCTCTCAAAGTATCTTACAAATAAAGTATCAATATCTTAATCATAATCTCTGTGCGGAGTTATTCACTGCCCTCCAGCAATAGCCAACAGGTTATGGGCCCAGGCTTAAGATTGATTAAGATCATAAAGGCAATACAAGAAGAATAAAGTCGCATAAAATAAGGTACAGGTTAAGACGTTATAAGAGAGCACGAAAATGGCGGAAACACCTCGTGTGATGATCGCCAAGCTGAACAACGACAATTACGAGTCATGGAAATATAAAGTTGAGTTACTACTCATAAAAGAAGGCCTGTGGGACGTCGTGAGCAAGGCGGCACCAGTACAACCAGAGGCAGCGTGGCTAACCAAGGACGCACAGGCAAGAGCGACGATTGGACCAGGAGTAGAGGATAACCAGCTCACACATATTCGCAGTAAGACAACAGCGGCGGCAACTTGGAAGGCACTACAAGACTACCATCAAAAATCTTCACTATCAAGTAAGGTTATTTTACTAAAGAACCTGTGCAGCATGAAACTCGCAGAAAATGGTAATATGGAAGAACACATTGTTAATATGTCAATAATAAAGGATAAATTAGAGGCTATCGGAGAGAATATAAAAGAACAATTGTTTATTGCAATGATACTTGGTAGTCTTCCAGATTCGTATAACAGTCTAATGAATGCACTCGAAAGCAGATCGGAAGAGGATTTAACTCTTAGTTTGGTAAAAGGAAAGCTCATCGATGAATATCGCAGAAGAATAAGCAATTCCGCTGGAGCAAATGAAATGCAGGACAAAGCTTTAAAGACGCGAGACAGTGGAAAATACACGAAACAGCGACAGGATCTTGCAGAATGTTTTTTCTGTAAAAAGAAAGGGCATATGAAGAAGGATTGCAGAAAGTACAAAGCTTGGAAAGAGAAGAACGAAAAGGCGAATACAGCAACCGCGGATAAAGACGATAAGGATAATCTTTGTTTTAGCACAAGCAATGAAGATGATTCAAGGAAATCATGGTACGTTGATTCGGGCGCCACAAGTCATATGACGAATAGCAGAGAGTTCTTCGACAAAACATTCACATCCGTGGAAGATAAAGTCACAGTAGCAAACGGAAAGGAAGCTAAAGTAATGGGTATAGGATCAGGAAGAATTAAGTATTATAACGGAAATACTATGAAGACAATTACATTGAAAAATGTCCTATACATACCAGGTTTACACAGTAATTTACTATCAGTAAAGAAAATTACAGAAAACGGATTCACAATAGAATTCAAAAGGGAAGTATGCAACATACTGGAAGATAAGAAGATAGTTGTTACAGCAGAAAGCGTAGGAAACCTGTATAGGCTCAGAACGGAGCATAAGGCTTTATCATCAATGAAGACACATTCGGATAAATGTATTCATACATGGCACAGGAAGCTAGGACATAGGGATCCGGACGCAATAAGGAAACTAGCAAAGGAGAACATGGCACACGGAATTACACTACAGGACTGTGGAATTAAGGAAGCATGTGAGGACTGTATCCAAGGAAAGATGAGTAAGAAGTCTTTTCCAAAAGTGTCAAGTAGACAAACAAAGGATATCTTGGAGATCGTACACAGTGATGTTTGCGGTCCTATGCAAACCATTACGCCAGGTGGAAAAAGGTATGTTTTAACAATGATCGATGATTATAGCGGCTATACGGAAGTATTTTTACTAGCACACAAATCGGAGGTTTTCAGATATGTCAAAGAGTACATTGAAGCAGTCAAGACAAAATTTAACAGGAAGCCTAAGATATTGAGGTCTGATCGCGGTAAAGAATACGTGAATAAACAGATGACGGATTACCTTAAGGAGGAGGGTATCAAGATGGAACTTACGGCACCCTTTTCACCACAACAAAATGGTAAGGCCGAAAGAAAGAACAGGTACTTGATTGAAATGGCTAGATGCATGATTATTGACAGTGGTTTGGCCAAGAAGTACTGGGGTGAAGCTGTAGTTACAGCTAATTACCTACAAAACAGATTGCCAACTAAATCTGAAGACAGAATACCATACGAAAAATGGCATTCACAGAAGCCAAATTTAAAGGACATACACATTTTCGGATGCATAGCATATGTAAAAGTTCCAGATGAGTTAAGACGCAAATTGGATAATAAAGCGAACAAGTTACATTTCGTAGGGTATAGTGAGCAGTCAAAAGCATTCAGGTTATTAGATAAAGCAACAAGCAAGATTGTTATCAGTAGAAATGTAATATTTCTGGACGGCAAGCAGAAACAGGAGGAGCATAGCAAAGAAAAGGAAATTGAAACATCAGAAGAAGAAATGGAAATCATCCAAAATCTAAAACAAGCGACTAAGGAAGATGAAAGAAAAGAAGAAAATATAAAGAAAGAAGAAGAAGAAAACAAAAAAGACGAGATAGAACAGTCAACAGAAGAACCAGGCATAACAGAAACACCACAAAGAAAATCAAAGCGAAAGAATAAAGGAATCGCACCATCAAGATTTGGTGAATTTGCTGGAATGATAACGACACATGAAGATGACGAGCCAAAGACGATTGAGGAAGCACTAGCAGGAAAGAATAAGTGTAATTGGAAAAGGGCACTTGACGAAGAATATGAATCATTAATCGCAAACAAGACGTGGAAGTTAGTAGAACCACCAGAGGACGCAAAATTTATAGGATGCAAGTGGATATTCAAACTCAAAAAGAACGAAAAAGGAAATATAACTCGTTATAAGGCGAGATTAGTTGCACTAGGGTATAATCAAGAGTACGGAATAGATCATCATGAAGTATTTGCACCAGTGGTCAAGCAGACAACGTTAAGGACTCTATTAACTATAGCAGGCAGAGATAAATTACAAGTGCAACACTATGATATAAAAAATGCATTCTTAAACGCAGACTTGACGGAAACAATATATATGCGACAACCTAAAGGATATGAAGTCAAAGGAAAGGAACACTACGTATTAAAGTTAAACAAAAGTCTATATGGTTTGAAACAGTCAGCAAACTTGTGGAACAAGAATATTTCGGATAAACTAGAGAAATCAGGATATACACAAGGCCAAGCTGATCCATGCCTTTATATAAAGCGTAATAAAGGTACTATATGCTACGTGACGACCTACGTGGACGACATCATAATAGCATCTAACAGCACGGAAGAGATAATC
Source organism: Temnothorax americanus (assembly GCF_048541705.1). NCBI lineage: Eukaryota > Metazoa > Arthropoda > Insecta > Hymenoptera > Formicidae > Temnothorax > Temnothorax americanus. Next base: position 161,204 of record NW_027509815.1, read on the forward strand.
AAGTTAGAAGAGGCACTATCAAATGTATATACACTAACAAAACTAGGAAGAATTAAAGAATATTCAGGAATTCAGATAGAGAGGGACAAAGAAGGGGTCTACTACTTGCATCAAAGGAAGCACATATATAACATTCTAAAGACTTATGGACTAAAGGATGCAAAAGGATCCAAGACACCACTAAGTGTCGGATATGAGGGGCTAGAAGATAACAGATTACTGCAGGATAACAAAAACTTTCAAAGTTTAATCGGAAGTTTATTGTACATAGCTACATCTACACGACCGGATATAAAGGCCAGCGTCGCAATATTGAGCAAAAAGTTAAACAACCCGACAGAAACAGACTGGATAGAAGCCAAAAAGATTGCAAAATACCTGAAGTATACAGAAAAATATAAGCTCAAATTGGGAAGTAACAGTCAAAAGGATGAAGGACTCATTGGCTATGCAGACGCAAATTGGGCAGAGTCTAAGGCAGACAGAAAATCGAATAGCGGGTACTTGTTTAAGTATTATGGAAGCACAATCAGTTGGGCTTGCAGGAAACAGTCTTGTGTGGCGCTGTCATCCGCTGAAGCAGAATACATCGCGTTGAGTGATGGATGTCAAGAGATGTTATGGTTGACAAAATTACTGCAAGATTTCCAAGAGAATATAAAGCTACCAGTGAAGATATACGAGGACAACCAGAGCTGCATCAAATTGGCCAGCAACAAAAAATTCAGTAAACGATCCAAGCATATTGACACAAAGTATCATTTCGTAAAGGATCTAAGCGAAGGTAACAAAATTTTGCTTGAATATTGTCCAAGTGAAGACATGTTTGCAGACATGCTGACAAAAGCAATACACCAAGTGAAGCTCCGGAAACTGTCAAAAGCAAGTGGACTGGTATTATCCAACGATGAAGATGACGTCATTGAGGAGGAGTGTTCAAATTAGGAGCCAAAAGCTACAATGACGCCATCTATGGACGAACGACGTTACTAACACGAGACGTGCACGGGGACTTACTGCGTGCGCACCCAACACGCACACACACTCTGAATCAAGCTCATGATTCACGACATTACATGTGCTCTCAAAGTATCTTACAAATAAAGTATCAATATCTTAATCATAATCTCTGTGCGGAGTTATTCACTGCCCTCCAGCAATAGCCAACAGGAAAATACACGAAGAGAACCCCGGCTCAAAAAAGTTGAATTATTGAAGCATCTAAAAATTGATAAATCCGCAATAAAAAGTTATTAACAATATTATCAACAAAAAACGCAATTTTTTTATTTTTTCTAAAAAAAGACGGCTTTGCAATACGGTTCAATAATAATGCAAAAAATCACGTAAATTTTAATAAAAAATAATTATTTTAGTGTAAAACAAGCGTTATCTGACCTGTGCGCAATATTGGATAACTTTGCGCGTCAATAAAAAAATCAGCGTTTGTCGTACGAAAATAATACAAGGATCATTTTTTGTGGCAAATTTTGTCCACAACAAGATGCATACGATAAAATTTATCTCAAATAAGATCTAAGACCTAAAAACAGCAAAAAACTAAGACTATTCTAAAAAATCAAAATTTTTTGCTTACATAGCTACAAACTAAAGAAAAAGAGTCTAATAAATGTTACACCATGAAAAGTATTCTTTGTAGTTCTCAGATGATGTGTAATTTTGGGGGGATTTTTAATTCCATTTTAAATGACGGAAAAAAATTAGCGGCGTAACATAAAAAAACGATGAAATCGTGGGTTTTTGGGATCCGAGTCTCGGACTTTGACGGCGCGTGCAAGCTAAACGACTGACTTGACGATAAATGTTGTTCAGATCATTAATGTAGATAATTTTACGCTCTACAAAAAAGGTACCCTATCTAGGTATAGTTACCCTATCTTGCTTAGTTTTCGAGATATTTGAGAAAAAATAAAAAAATCGCGTTTTTTGTTAATAATATTGTTAATTACTTTTTATTGCGCGTTAATTTTGCGAAGCAAAATTAATCTCACTTATAACACTTAAAATCAAAGTGATTCATGGTGGTTACAACCTGGGAAGATTAATTGGAAGGTTAACCCCCTAAATTAGTCTAATATGACTGGCCTAATACGGAAAAAATGAAATTTGAAGATAAAAGCAATGTAATTTATTTATTTTTTTTTTGAAAAGGTTACTTCTTGTTTATTATTTATAAGCAGGATCAATCAGACTTCGGTAAGAAAAAACATACACAATCGGAATGACCGGCTGCCTTTTTAGTTCAAAACAAGACAAGTTTACCGGGAAAGTCGTGGACAGGCGGAAGAAGTAGGATTCGCTGTCACAACTGTGGTGGATTCGGGCATATACGTGCGGAGTGTAGGAAAAAAATTCAACCGGATAAGCAGGAGAAATTGGCAAATATGGCAGTGAAGTCTGGCGCTGTGGAGTCAAGTGAGTCGCAAGCTTATTGCTTTGTGCGTATCCCTTCACACGTAGAAGGGAATGACATGTTAATTGTTCCGGGTTTAGAACATAGTCTTCTCTCAGTGCGGAAACTAGAAGAAAATAATTATCGCGTTGTATTCGAAAATGGAACGGGTTCGATCGAAAGAAACGGACGTGTCGTGGAGGTCGCGGAATTAAACAAGAGACATTCATACGCGTTAAAGTTGTATGCGAATGAAGAAACGGCCTTAATGTCGGAAAGTGTTGAGGTCTGGGCATAAAAGGAAATTTACACTTTGAATCTCTTTATTGAATAAATTACACAAATTTATTGGTATAATGAATATATTTGCGGAACGCAGATACAGGCGGCTTGCGTCGAGGCAAGGCGGAAACAAACTGAAGCTATATAAAAGCTAAGATGTGTATCATCTGAAAAGAAACGTACATAGAGTCCAGTATAGACTAGGGACATTATCTTACTAGTAGAATCATTAACCAATCAGAATGTTACAAAAAAATAGGCCAATCAAAATACTTCTAACACTCTTAAGCGTTTATTATCTCAAGTGGAAGGGATGAGTATGATCGTAAATACTAAGCCAGAAGGTGTGTTTGTGCGCGGAAGGGAAGCAGACGAAGCTCCCGCACAATTCAATGCGTAATCGGCAACTAGACCGTTGCAGCTGGTGCATATTATAGTGACGTTTTTAGCCCAATCACTCCGACATCGTATGATGAACGTAAATACATTGTTACATTTATATATAACTAGCATGCCCCGCCGGGCTTCGCCCCGGAGAACATGTGTATTAAGACACGCAAATAGTCTCTCTCTCTCTCTCTTTTTCTTTCTCTCCCTCTCTCCATATGCATTGCTATCATACGCGTATCTTTTGCCATTTTTTAATTTTCAATATTACAAACTTATATTTCGGAAATAAAGCATTTTTGCATATAATATGCCATACCTCAATTTTGTGTCAATACCGCCGGCATTAGCATTACCCAAGATGTACCACGTGGAGGTTGCCTGGTCGGATTTACACCTGTTGTGTATGTGTGTTTGTGTTAGTGTTTGTATGTGTGTGTGTGTCTGTATAAGGAATAAATACCGGGTCAAAAAATAACACCACAGGAAGATTCGATCAATTATTTTCCGAAAGCGACTTTCGATATTGATTAATTGATTAATATTTAACATGTGAATTTAACAACTTATTTAGTTTCGAAAATTCTACTCTTGTTTTATGTAAAATTCTTTACTATTATAATAAAAAAACAGTTTGTAGCCCTTTTTTATTTGCTATGATCTCGGTAATAAAAAATTATACACTTTATAGTTCTCCCTGAGAAATTCTACCCCTATTTCATATATTTTTAGTAAAAATTCGGTCAATTATTTCTCGAAAAATTAGAAAAATAAAAAAACCGGTTTTCAGAAAATCGGTAACAAAAACTATACACTCTACCTCTACACTCCCCGGGAAATTTTACCCCTATTTCATATACATTTAATAAAAATTCGGTCAAATGGTTTTTAATTCGAAAAACTTCTGATACCGGTTTTCAAAAAAATCGATATTAAAAGTATATGAAATTTAATAAAAATTCGGTTAAATAGTTTTTAATTTCAAAAATTTCAGTATCGGTTTCCAAAGAGATCGGTAACAAAAAATTATACATTTTATGGCACTCCGCGGAAAATTCAACCCCTGTTTTATATACAATTCTTTGAAATTCCGTCAATTATTTACCGAAAAATTGAAGAAATTAGAAAAACCGGTTTCCAGAAGATCGGTAACGAAAAACTATACACCCTATAGCACTCCCCGGGAAATTTTACCCCTATTTCATATACGTTTGGTAAAAATTCGGTCCATTGGTTTCCGAGATCATAGCGGATAAAAAAAATGCAAACCCTGTTGCTTTATAATAATAGTATAGACTACACTCATTTTACAGCTGTATATGGGGTGAACTCTAAGGCGAAGGTATTTCATTTCTATAAGATTTATGAAGCAATGGCTACAGTTTATTTCAACTGCAAATTAAGTAGATTTAGATGCGACAACGAAAGGGAATATGTGTCGAAGGAAATGAAAAAGCACTTCGAAAAGAAAGAAATTATATTTGAGTTTACTATACGATATATACCCAAACAGAATGGCGTCGCCGAGCAACTGAATAGAACTATCTGTGACAAGGCTCGCTGTTTACTTCTAAATTCAAAGAAAACGATTCTGGACGGATGCTGTAAGGACGTCGGTATACTTAATCAATTGAAGCCCAACTAGTGCGCTTGACGGAAAAGTACTAGCGACGTTATGGTATAGAACTAAACCTAACTTGGGAAAATTGAAAATCTTTGGTTGTCTAGCATATCTTAGGTTTCCTAAACAATAATTAATTGGCGACAAATTTGACAAATTTGCATCAAGAATACTTCAATGACAATTGATTGGATATTGTGTCAATGGATTAAACTGTGGAGCCCGGAGGAAGATCAAGTGTATTACGGAAAGGATGTGAAGTTTGACGAAACAAAATTTGAAATACATTCCCTTGACAGCGACTCTTGGCTTCATGAAGGTGCGGAACAAGAGGAAGAAGCAGATATTGGTGATACTAATGATCTAGAATCAGAAGAGTGTTTTGATGACGCTACTGAAGAACCCGAGGAAAACGAGAAAGTTGAACCAGAGAGGAGTGAGGATACAACGGTACCTTTAAGACGCAGTACACAAGTTAGAACCAGGCCTAGATGGATGGAAGACTATGCGGTGGTGGCATTTAATGCAGAGGCTTATTTGGATGTATGTACCAAAGAAATTCGAGGACATCCATGGTCGAGAGGATGAAAACGAATGGCTAGGTGCAGTGAGAGAAGAGATTAAAGCACTGGAGCGAAATCACACATGGACGTTGTGTAATCTACCTCAAGGGAAGAAGGCGATAGACAGTCGGTGGGTATTTAGTATGAAACTCGATAATCATGGTAATGTTGATCGTTATAAGGCAAAATTGGTAATTAAGGGTTGTTCACAACACGTTACGGTTTTGATTATACAGAAACTTATGCTCCCGTTGCACGTTTAACTACGGTGAGAGTTCTCTTAGTAATTATTAAAGAAAAAGAATTAATATCATTTCAGATGGATGTTAAAAATGCGTTTATACATAGCGATTTAAAGGAGGAAGTATATATGAAGGCATCAAAGGGCGTTCCAGCATCTAATAATCAAGTATGTAAACTAAATAAAGCGTTTTATGGCCTTATAAGCAAGCCCCTCGCGAATAAAATCGCAACTTTGATGATTTTATGCAAGAGATGGAAATGACTAAGTCTAGTGCAGATCGTTGCTTGTATATTGGAAAATTTTTAGATGCAATCATTTATATTGATATACGTCCATGACATAATTATAGCAGGAAATAATGAAAGGAAATTTGCTGTAATAAAGACAGCTTTAATGAGTAGGTTTTCAATGAAAGATATGGGAAAACTGAATACTTTCTTAGAAATTAATGTAACAAAAACCAAAGAAGAAATGTTTCTAAGTCAAGAAGTATATTATAAGAAACTATTGAATGAGTAGATTTAATATGGGTGAGTGCAAACCAAGCGAGACTCCTATGGAGACAAATTTTGCAGTTCAGGATAATACTAGTATAGGATTGGATAAACCTTACCGAGAATTAATTGGGTATCTAATGTATTTGACACAAACGACGAGATCCGCGATCTGAGTTTCTCTGTTAATTACTTTAGCAGATTTCAAAATGATCCGAAGAAAAGTCACTGGAAAGGACTAAAAAGAATTCTGAGATACATGCAAGGTACTCCCTTATGGACTCATGTAAAAGATTAAGTAACAATGACAGAGAACCTCTGATCGCGTTTGCTGATGCTGATTGAGGGAATAGCGAAGACAAAAAGTCAACTTCAGGTTTTCTATATAAGCTTTATGGCAATACAATATCGTGGGTAACAAAGAAACAAAATACTGTAGCTCAGTCCTGCAGAATTTGTTGCGCTAGCTATGTGTGTAACTGAATACTTGTGGCTCAAGAATTTGTTGTTCGAGCTGGATGCAATAAAAACAGATTTCTTGGTAGTTTATGAAGACAATCAGTCATGCATTCATGCATTGTAAAGGTGGAAACAAAAACGTCTTAGGCATATAAATATAAAATATAACTTTGTACGAGATATGGTTGAGGATAAGAAATTTTATGTTAAGTACTAGCTTTTTCGCCTGCGCTTCGTGCGGGCTCAAAAGCTCTTCCTTCCTTCTTTTCCCCGAATAGTAATATTTACCTTCGGAAAAAAAAATTTTTTAAAGACAATTTTGTGTGGGGGCCCCTTGTCCCCGGGCTCCGATCCCTTCCCAAAACCCACACACATACTCACTCACTCACTTCCGTTTATAATTTTCTATACTTAAAAAAAATACATATTTTTTAGTTTTTTTGATAATATTTTTTTTTGTTTTTCATTGGAGGAGGAAAATGCATAATGCATATCCTAGGGCCGGTTCCTAGGGTGATGCCGGGCTTGCTTATGCCAATCTAAATTATAAACTTAACTGGAAAATAAGAAATGTAATATCTGCAATGTTTAATACTTTCTAGAAAACAATTTTCAATCTGTCAAACATATTTTAATTGAATGTATATAATTTTAATGCTATATCTATTATTATCTGACCTTCTAAATTGATGAAATAAACTATTTTTCGTATCGGTAATCACGGAAATTCGATACTCGGAGAACGATCAGCATTGCGTAGAAAAGAAAGATATCAAGAACAGGAAGATTCTCAACGTGAAGGCTCAAGCATATTATATGACCTCCTAGATTAATAAAATAAACTTTTTCAATCTGTCAAAAATATTTTAATTTAAGATATATAATTTTAATGCTATTTCTATTATTATCTGACCTTCTAGATTGATGAAATAAGCTGTTTTTTGTATTGGTAATCACGGAAATTCGATATCCGAAGAACGATCAGCATTACGTAGAAAGGAAAGATATCAGAAACATAAATATTCTCATCGTGAAGGCTCAAGCAGAACGATGATTCTTTTTTAGAGAACGCGCGTGCAAGAAGAAATACGTTACATGATCATGCGCTGGCCACGTGGTCATTAATAACTTCGCGCCAGAAATAAGCATTCCCATGAAATTGGCAACAATCATGCGTTAGAATAACGTCGTTTCTCCATTATATTCATGAATGCGGGAATTCTTTTTAAACATATATTTACCCTGTTTTATATATAATTCAATTAAGCAAACATATATACACACCAATTCACAAAAATACTATCTATAAATTAAAAAATATCACTTTTTTATCGACTGAAGTTCAATTCCGTCATATACAAATCTTTAAGGGGATGCTAAAGCCGTTCAAATTACCGACAATTACAGTCAAAGGTCTCATTTTGAAACAGCTTTACAGATCGCAAAATCCTTTTACAGGAGTAAAGTAGAGGTACTAATAAAGAGTGGGATTGTCAAATAATTAGTAATAATTGAAAATAATTTTAAAATTCTGTCACCTCATAACCTTATTTTCTAATATAAACAGTTGTATATGTAATATGTACGAAATTAAACTTTCCCACCCTTCAGAAGACGTGCACAAACAATAACGTACCTTTGAAATTGAGATTGAAAGCCTAAAATAAAAATGAGAGCTTTGAAACGATCGTGTATATTTTTCACAAAAATATTCACGCAGAGCAGCAATTATGTCACAGCAGTAGTTCACGGATCTTGCGAGAGATGGCGCGATGGCGCACGCAGCTGTAGGAATTAAGTACCACAGGAGGTCGATTATCTCTCCGGGTGTCGGCCTACTGCCGATGTCTTGACGAGAGGTATCGAGGAATAACTATACACTCGATTACTGCTGATATAAATAATACTTTATTGCAGACCACGCAACAGCCACAAGAGTCAGTACAAAAGTAACGGTCGTCGGGACTCAGTTCTGCCAATCTCGTAACTCTCAACCCTCTTGCTAGCGCAGGAGAGGGGGCTGACCAATCGGAAGGGAGACAGATATGCTGCTCCCTACACAGCTGTGGGCAGTTTCGGGGTTGGCTACATTGTCTGGTTCCTACACAGCAATCGAACCAGGACAGATATATGATACAGATATCTCGTTAGGCATTTTTACATTTTTTTCAATTATTACTAATTGTTTTACAATCCCACCCTTCATTAGTACCTAGCTTTACTCCTGTAAAAGGATTTTGCGATCTATGAAGCCGTTTCAAAGAACGAGCTTTGAAAGATATGTGGTACAGATATCGCGTTAAGGCCTATCTACATAAGACGCAGAACGCAAGTCGCAAGTTGCAGGTCGCAAGATTTTTGCGTCTACGTAGTCTACATATATACGCAGCGAGTATTTTTCCCGAGAAAAATAGAGTATTATAATATTAGGTACATACGTTTTTGGCTATGTTGTGTGAGCAATATATAAAATATAGATAATATAGATATATAATATAGAACATATCCCGCGTTACACTTTTATATCTGGTCTCTCCTAATATCATAACCTCTCTTTCAGAGGCAACAATTGTTTTTTTGAGCAAATAAAGATGAGTACAAGGAGACGTAAATTACTACTATTACTGTGTGCAAGTTTAAGTAATCTGTCTGCCAAATTATTACGATTTGGTATATTGAATCGTTCGAGGAGAAGATGGTGGGTTCGACCTATAAATCGTTTACGTGATGATTTGGGTCATTTTCGTAATCTCTTTTCCTATATGCAAGAGGAAGATCACGAAGAATTCTTCGAATTTACAAGAATGGTGCCAAGTCAATTTAATAAGTTATGTGATCTTGTGCGTCCTCTCTTTACGAAAAGATCTATTCGCCCCAGCCTGCCAGTTGAATTACGTGTAGCCATTACTTAGATGGCCTAACCTGATGTACTGAGTTGCCGCGTTATAACACGATATATATTGTGACGATACGCTGATTGGCTAATCGCTTCGACGCAAGACGCAAAAGTTAAAGTTCGCCCAACTTCTGTGCGTCTTGCGTATTGCAGCCTGCAGCCGGAAATACGTCACGCTGCGTCTGTCTTGCGACCTGCGACCGGGCTGCGACTCGCGTTCTGCGTCCTATGTAGATAGGCCTTTAGACATTTTTACATTATTTTCAATTATTACTAATTATTTTACAATCCCACCCTTCATTAGTACCTAAACTTTACTCCTGTAAAAGAATTTTGCGATCTATGAAGCCGTTTCAGAGAACGAGCTTTGGAAGATATGTGGTACAGATATCGTGTTAGGCATTTTTACATTTTTTTCAATTATTACCAATTATTTTACAATCCCACCCTTCATTCGTACCTAAACTTTACTCCTGTAAAAGGATTTTGCGATCTATGAAGCCGTTTCAAAGAACGAGCTTTGACAGATATGTCGTACAGATGCCTCGTTAGACAAGGACAGATATCTCTCGTATATTCGGAGGGTTTTTTTGGTTTTTTGGGGGAAAGAATTTTTTTACCCGGGGTTTCGTTTAAATATGAAAATTTGGCCAAAAAAATTTCCCTAAAAAAATTTTTAAATTTTTTTCATTGAATTTTCAAGAATAATTATCTTTTAATTTTTTATTTTTTTGCAACTTAAAAAAATTTTAGACAAAGTTGAAAAATATTAAAAAAGGGTTTTTATCTCGTTATCTTAATTACTATTTTATGTATATTAATATAAAAATTCTGGGGGGTTTGCCTAACCAAAAAAATTAAATTATCAGGGTTTTACTCCATATTTAAAATCGCATAACGATTCCTGTCCGGGGAAAAAATTTTTGTTGTTCTTATTTCAGAAAATTTAAATTTGCCCCGAAATTTATAAACTTTTGAAAACGAAAAGTTTTAGATTGATTATAGAAAAAGAGAAATAATTTTCTTTCCCTAATACAAAAGAAATTTTAGGGTTTGGCTTTCCCCTAAAGAGGAAACAAACCCGCAGGTTTCCGAATAGTACAGTGTTTTGGGTCAACAGGAATTAAAAATTCGAACGATCTTCCAGAATATTTATTCATATTTCCCAGAAAAAAACGGATCAAAAGGGTTTAGAAACAACCAAACGAAATTTAACGAGGTTAAGGGGCGGGGGGGGAGGGGGTTTCCTCCTTAATATCCGGAATAATAATGGAGGATTCACATTGCGTCCGATCACATAATCACGTCCGACGTTCAACGTACGACGATCCGACATCCAATTATGGAGGATTCACATTGGGTGCGTTCAGCCGATACTCTGCTAGCCTAGCAATCGCGAGCAGTCGCTCGTTTTCGCTCGTTTCCTCTCCTTTGACCCAATGGATTAAAAGGAGAGGAAACGAGCGAAAACGAGCGACTGCTCGCGATTGCTAGGCTAGCAGAGTATCGGCTGAACGCATCCATTGCGTCCGATCACGTCCGATGTTCGACGTACGACGATCCGACATCCAATAACAGAATTTATTATTAGAGACAAAAATTTCCTATTGGATGTCGGATCGTCGTACGTCGAACATCGGACGCAGTGTGAATCCTCCATCTCACTCTCACTTATCGTACGATTTAACTCGTAGATAAATTCTTCAAGCATATTGGCCGCGAGATAGAGAATTTCTGGATATCCGAGAACCTCTCTATCCTACAGCCAATCAACATGCTTGGCAACAAACTTTGTCCACATAAAGGGGAGGGGAGGTCCGGTCAGTCCGGTGACTTGATTGTCAGTTGGAATATGGCGAACCTGTTAAGTGTTACGTGAAAGTTTTGACAAAATATTAAGTGAATCGTTCCTATTATCTTGGACGCTTTAGAAAATATTAGTGCTAATAATGAGCTAATATCCGGAGCTATGCCTATTTTGAAACTCATAAATATTCGAATCCATTATCTCTTGCACGGTTTTTCGCAGTAAGATTAAAATTCCCATCAGCTTCTCTCAAGATGCACAAAGCTTGAATAGTTATTGTAAAAATCTTCAGCTACTTTATTCTATTGAAGAGCCCATCTCCTTCGTAGCCTATTTACAATTTTGCTTGACGATCGAGTTTTGAAATTGGCTTACTGTCGCACTGGTGACAGAACCAGACGATTTTCTTCAATCGCTGTGCGAAGACTCGACAACAACATTCCGGCCGAAATCTACTTTCCGCTTGCCTGCAAATTTTTAACGGTAAGTATTTCTTTTCTTCAAATGGATGAAGTATGTACAAAGCTATTCCCAAGAGAAGACCAGTTTCATTTTCTGGAAAACTTTTAATCTTGTTTACTCTAATATTATGATATTTACATAGGCTGTTCTCCAATATTTACTGCTAGCCTGAGAATTTAGTTTACGTTACTACAGATTTTCAGTAATGGCAGTGAATAAGAGAAAATTAATTGAGAAAAAAGAGTGATAAAAAAGAAAATAAGTAATACTTTTATGCTGTATAAATATGTGATAAAATAAAGAGAAAGTAAATGTGTGGCACGTAATTATCATATTTTGTACATTAAACATGCAACTAGATGATTCATATATTTTATGCAATTATGCAAATTTGTGTAGAAAAACTTTAATGCAACTGCTAATTTTTAAATGCACCATTGAACTCAAAGTAAAGAAATCTTATTTTGCATGCATTTATAAATCCCTATATAAATATCAAGCTTGGATATCCTTGTATTTTCTATATAACTTTATACTGTAATCGAAAAGCCCAGCTTTATTCCGAATGTACCGTTTCCGAGATGATGTGTTTATTTTAAATTGTTGAAGACGTGTAAGTTCAGAATTTGTTGTCAGAATCACAATTATATGTATATTAAATATAAAAATGCTTAACCATAAAATTCAGTTTGTTATTAACTGTAGAATAAAGAAGACGACAAGAAATATTTCCTGCATTAATTAAAATCTGATTTTTTGATAATAAATTTAATATATTTCAGCAGCACTTTTTGCTTAGTATTTCCGACAATGAATCCAATACGTTCGACAACTTTCCGCGGCGATGAGAAGTCAAGATCAACACGTAGTGAAGATCACAATACTTATTCAGTTTTACGTTCAAGAACTGAAGACGAAAAGCAGAGACGTAGACGAGAATGGCAACGCCAGCAAGAACGAGAGAGACAACATGAAAAATTGAAACAGCAAAAGATTTTAGAATATGAAAGAAAACGTGCACAAGCTTTAAAATATGCTGAGGAAAAATCCTCGCGTCATAGTCGAAGCAAAAGCGGTAGTGAGTCTCCCTCGCATCTTCGGTATAGAGGTAGATCTACGTCAACTGCTTCCAAATCTGGTAGTTTGCATGAAAAGTGAGTTTACAACATACATATAACTATATGCCTTTATATCTTTATTTTGACTTGATAGAGATAAGGTGACCAAAACTTTCAAATATCTGAAAAAGATATTTCAATAAAATAAATTCGTATAAAACAATTTATTGATAGAGAAAATTGCTCTTACAAGTTGAGATATAAATAAATTCATCTTAGCTTGTTAGTAGGGCTTGTTAATAGAAAACTATAATTTCAATGCCAGATCAGAATAAGGCGCAAGATGTACAGAGATAAATGTATGTTTCTTTCACTTTTAAAAGGATTTTTTTTAATTGTATCACTATATTCATTATGTAAATAATAGAATAAAGAAATAGGACTATTTTTCTAGAATATTATATCTGGTTATTTTAATACAAAGAGTATAAGAATTACAATTAATTTAAAATATTATGATTGAATTCTCTTTAGATTAGATGAGCCTACAAGCGGAACAGTACCTTTGTTTAGAGGTCCTCAGAATGCACAGATTAATACTATGGAACTACGTCGAATTAAAGTTGACATTCACAGGAATATTCCTGTACAAGGACCTGTTCCCGAATTAGAGCGAGATATACTTAATCCTGAAGATGTGATCGTCAAGAGAAGAGATGGTAAAATGTTACATTTTTCTAAAATCTTTGTTTCTCTAAATCCTTATTCTTTCCAGAAACTTAATTATTATCTAGCATTGCAATGAGTGCTGGAAGAGTTGTATTACAATCAAAGCATTGGCAGTAGTCTATATAATAATATGTCTATTATACCAATAGCATAAAAGTTTTGTTATATTGGCACTAGGTTGATGCATTATAGGTTTATTCCTTACATCTATGAAGAGTTTATTATAAAGAGTCGATATAGAAAGCTCCATGAAGATAACATCGAGCAAGAGAAATACTTGTAATAATGAATAACATTTGCAAATCTAGTTTCAGAAATTTTTCAACATGGGAAGAGTGCTTTGTCTACTATTTTTTTTGTTTCTCGCAGGAAGTGGGGAAATACCTCGCGTATGTGTCTATTATATTTAATCTGTGGTTTTTTTTCTATAAGATATGTAAAACAAATGTCGATTTAACTTAAAATGTAGCTCCAACAGTTTGTAAGTATTTAAATAATATTTAAAGAGTATCTAAATAACGTATTGTATATTTTGTGTACTGTAGCTTAACGCAAATTGCAAATATTATACATATATTACTTTGTCAAAACCGTAACTAATTTTATTTAGATTTCTATATTTATTTTTTTTAAATAAGCATCTAATTGTCTTATATTTGTACGAGATTTTATTTAACTTAAAGTTTTCTCATTGAAAGAAACTTGATGTAAATATAAGAAAATCCAAAGGGCCTAACTTTATTGAAATTAGTTTAAAAAGATTAATCATTTCTTAAATAAATTTTTAATTTAAAGTAAACAAATATTTATGTAAACAAATATTTTATTGGTAGTAACATTATCAGAGAAGAGTATTACCATAGAATTTATAGAAATAAAAGGATTATATATAATAGATTTCCTTAATATTTTTGTATCATTTTTTCTTCTTTAAAACTTCCTTTTATTTTATTATTGCATGCATTTGATTCAACATTAATAAAACAAAATTAGTGGCTTATCGTATTTTTGCAAATTAAATTAATACGTTTAATATATACAACATATACAATGTACAATAATAATGAATATACAATACGATTAGGAATAGAACATGTGCAATATAGATACAAATAACATATTTATTTTATTAGCAATATAAATATTATTATATTGTTAATCATGCATTGCCACATAAAGAAAAAATTATGTGTGAGTTTCTAGATATTTAAAAAATATATAATTACATATTTATTTTTTAATATATTTTTATGCTATTAATATGTTTTTATGCTAATATGACATATATAATTGGAAAATCCTACTTCACAAAATATAATTATATTAGTGCTACAAAAATGATGAAATAAATGATGATCAAAGAAAGCCTACAATGAAGATAAGATTAATAAACTTTTCATGATTCACTAGGATGAGCAAAGGATGGAAGAAGATATGCAGAAACATTAGGTATGGAAACATTTTCCCTTTTAGTAACTTCAATCAATCAATCAATCAATCTTTATTTCTCTCCCCTTCCGGGATTGGAAAGGCGTTTTTTTTTTTTTTTTAGGAAAACGTTCCCAAAAACCTTTACAATTATACATTCAGTCATTAATCACATACATTTTACATGGCGTTTTATAGGGATGTACCTAACTCTTTACACATATACCCGTACACATTCTGTTCTAAACTTGGCCTTTGAGCGACCTTACAATACTACTATTACCCTCCCTACCCCCCTACTCCCTGGAGAAATGAAACTTAAACCCCTTCCAGTGCCTTCCTCCGGTCCTTCGCCCTGGTTTGCTTCGTCTTCGTCCGTGTCCATCAGAAGTTTTTCCTCCATCCTTTTCACGATCTCGTCCTCTGCCGACTTCCTTGTCCTCCCACTTTCCTTCTCTTTTTTTTCCCTTCTTTTTTCCCTCTCCTTTCCTTCTTTGATTCTTTCCTCCACCGATTTGTTTTCGTCTGTTTTTACCTTTATTCTGCTTCCCTCTTTTCTTCTTGCTTCCAATATTCTCCATTTATCCTCCTCACTTCTCATCCTTACCAGAAATGTCAACCATTCCCCTCTCTGTCCTATCGTGATCACCTCCTTCAGAAGAATGGTAGCGAAACATATTCAGATAAGAGAGAGAGGGGAGCAAATATATAATATATAATAGAGTTGCGTAGTAGGCTACTTTCAGAGTTATTAATTTCAGATATTTATTATTGTAATGTATAAGAAAACTTCTTATGTAGCTATTGAAGCTAATAAACGATTATCATCATCATCATCATCCTTCACTTCCACCTTTACTTTACTGTGCTCGCTTGCATTCTTCTCCTCTACAAGTCCGCCATCCATTTCTCTCCTTCACCCTTGCTGCCCAGTATTCTTTTAATTTATTCGCTGATTCCTTCCAATTCTTCTTCTTCCTCTCCTCTTGTGCACCATTCTAAAACATGCTTCCATGACTCTTCCTCCGCGCCACATATTCTGCAGCATGTTTTTTCCATTGGCTCCCAGTATCTTCCACTTCTCATCTCATTTCCTAATCTGAATCTTGCTATCCTAATCATAAACTTTTCTTTCCCTTTTCTCTATTCCGGCCTCCTGTTTTCTGCTACTACCTTGTACCATTTGTTGTACTTTGACTTTTTTATCCTTTCGTCTCTCTCTTGAATCTGAATGTCTTTGTCTTTTTTTGTTAAATCTTTGATGCTGCTCCATCCCTCCCCTCTCTTTCTTTTTATCTCCTCGATTGCATATCCTCTTCTCTCATAGAAACTTCTTCTTTCCTCTTCCCATTTTGATTTTTCCTTCCTGACCTTCTCTCTTATTTTCTTCCAGCACTGTCTTGCAATCTCGATTTCTTTTCCTCTGTCCAATTTTTCTTTGTACTTCATCGCCCTTTTATACCAGCACTTATTCTCATCTTGTCTCTCTTAGTTTCCTCCCTCAGCATATATCCAGGCATGCTCCAGTCTAGGCCCATTGTCCACCTTATGTATCTTTCATGCATTCTTTCTATTCTCTCTCTCTCTCTCTCTCTTTCCATCCCCATATCTCTGCTCCATACAAGATGGAAAAAGATATGCAGAAATAGATATGGAAACATTTTTCCTTTTAGTAACTTGTTTTTAAAATTGATTTAATATAGTGAGGAAACAATACAATTTTTAAGCGAATTTTTTTACATAAAAAAATTTGAAAAATTTGAAAAAATTGCAATTTTTATTATTGTATAGTATATAGAATGACGTAATATTGTTGTATTAATGATTAATCTTTTTTACAAAATATTTCTTTTAATTTAATAAATTTAAGCTTATTACATTTATGATTAAAATGTAAAACAAAAGATTTAATATTAGAGTTTTATCGCTTTTTTACATTAAATTTTATATTAAATTAATAAATCTGTGTAATACAACAATGTAAATAAATGTTGTCTATATATCTAATTTAATTATAATAAAAATATATATATTCCTGCTTATATATATTATATGTTCTATTTATATTCCAAAAAAGTTGTTTGTTTTTTTAGAAATTTTAAAAATAATTATGTAGTCTATATATTTTTAAAAGTACATGGATATATGCATAAAAAAAATTTTATGGAAGAGCTTCATGGAAGATATAATATCAGCGATAAATGTAGAAGATATTCTACTTCACGGAAGATATTATGTCAACTCTACAAAAGGAATGATACAAAGATGGTTCAAGAAAATCTACAATGAAGATAAACCTATCCTTTTTACAAAATATTTCTTTTAATTTAATAAATTTAAGCTTATTACATTTATGAATAAAATGTAAAACAAAAGATTTAATATTAGTTTTATCGCTTTTTACATTAAATTTTATATTAAATTAATACATAAATCTGTGTAATACAACAATGTAAATAAATATTGGCTATATATCTAACTAGCATGCCCCGTCGGGCTTCGCCCCGGCCCCGGTATTTTTCAATTTTTTTTTTTTTTTTTTAGTTATGCTATTCGGGGCGGAGACGAATCCAACAAATAATAGATCATTAAAATCTCCAGCCGTTCTAGAGTTATAAATGGTGTAACTAACCCGACTTTGTTTTATATATATAGAGAGAGAGAGATTTAATCATAATAAAAATATATTCTTGCTTATATTATATGTTCTATTTATATTCCAAAAAAGTCGTTTGTTTTTTTAAAAATTTTAAAAATAATTATGTAGTCTATATATTTTTAAAAGTACATGGATATATGCATAAAAAATTTTATGGAAGAACTTCATGGAAGATATAATATCAGCGATAAATGTAGAAGATATTCTACTTCATGGAAGATATTATGTCAACTCTACAAAAGGAATGATACAAAGATGGTTCAAGAAAATCTACAATGAAGATAAACCTATCTTTTTTACAAAATATTTCTTTTAATTTAATAAATTTAAGCTTATTACATTTATGAATAAAATGTAAAACAAAAGATTTAATATTAGTTTTATCGCTTTTTTACATTAAATTTTATATTAAATTAATACATAAATCTGTGTAATACAACAATGTAAATAAATATTGGCTATATATCTAACTAACATGCCCCGCCGGGCTTCGCCCCGGCCCCGGTATTTTTCAATTTTTTTTTTTTTTTTTTTTTAGTTATGCTATTCGGGGCGGAGACGAATACAAAACATCATATATCATTAAAATCTGTCCAGCGGTTCTTGAGTTATAAATGGTGTATCTATCTCGTCTTTGTTTTATATATATATATATATATATAGATTTAATCATAATAAAAATATATTCCTGCTTACATTATATGTTCTATTTATATTCCAAAAAAGTTGTTTGTTTTTTCAGAAATTTTAAAAATAATTATGTAGTCTAATTATTTTTAAAAGTACATGCATATATGCATATAAAAAAGAAATTTTATGGAAGAGCTTTATGGAAGATGTATCAGCGAAAAATGGAAGATATTCTACTTCATGCACGGAAGACATTATGTCAACGCTACAAAAGGAATGATACAAAGATGGTTCAAGAAAATGAAGAAAAACCTAAACTTTTTACAATTAATTAGGGGATGAGCAATGAATGGAGAATACTTGGGATAGGTATGATAATATCTACTTTTATAACAATTTGTTAAAATTGACTAAATATAATGAGAAAAAGAAATATATATATATTTGGACTATATATATATATATATATATATATATATATATATATATATATATAGTCCTTTTTAGATCTTTTTCATTTATGTAAAAATTTAAAAAATGATAATTTTATTCTTTACACTGATAATATATAATAACATACACACACACACACACACACACACAATAACGTAATTAGGTATATGTTTATTTTTATGATTAATTTTTATCATATATCAATATCTAATAGTTATAACACTCAGAACTTTTACGTCATGAATCTAATGATATTAATAGAATTTTAGTTAAAATTAATTAATCAGCCTTTATGTAGAAATAGAAGAAGAGTGTTACACAATAAAAATTAGAGAAATTCATGGAAGATTTCACAGTCTGATAGATTAAAAAATGAATTAGTAAATAGCATATGACAAACTATTAAATGTTTTTCAATTATTTTTATTGGTTGTTACATAGTAAATTTTGAGGATTTTACATTTATATGTTTTTATAAAACAAATATTTTCTTATATGATAAAATTTGCATATCATTTTTAAATGTGATTATAAAAATGAGATTCAGTATTGAGATATATAGACAGGATATCTATGTAAATATAAAAATTTATTTAATAATTATTTTTTTATAACTGTTTTACGGTATTATTTTTAGAAATTTTGCTTCACAGAATATATTATTAATACAGGATGATATAAACATGATTGAAGAAAGTCTGCAATGAAGATGTAATCAAATATTTTCCGAT
The DNA here is from genome assembly GCF_048541705.1 of Temnothorax americanus. Classification (NCBI taxonomy): domain Eukaryota; kingdom Metazoa; phylum Arthropoda; class Insecta; order Hymenoptera; family Formicidae; genus Temnothorax; species Temnothorax americanus. The sequence continues at coordinate 180,520 of NW_027509815.1, forward strand.
AGGATGAGCAGTAGTCAAGGGAGATATTGAAAAACAGGTATAGAAACATTTTTTTTAATGATTTGGTCTTAAAATCAAAAGTGATTAAATACAAGGAAAAAAAGGTATACATTTTACATATTGTGATTTAAACATATATTTATTATATTTTTGTTATACAAATGTTTTAAATTCTTAATTATTAAAACATAAAGTTTCAAAGTATTGAGAAATATATTAATTTCATGATTGTAAGTTATTCCAATATCACCAACGGTTTACCAACAACGGAAGACAATATTTTTTGAAAGATAATTAATATATTATTTTACTGGAAGATGGTTTTCTATTTACCATGGAAGTTACTGTGTCCTCTTTTTTTTTACTCAAGATTTTATAATCTATTACATTACTAAATATAAGCAAAATACATATTTATTAATATATATATTTTAACATCTTGAAATATATATACATATTTCAAAATGTATTTAAAGATCATCGGAATTACAACGGCATTTCATATGCAATGATCTAATAATTCTGCCAATGTAATTTTTATTTTTGATTTATAATATGAATTTATAAGTAATCATAAATAATTTATAATATTAATAAGCGAAAAATATTCTACTAATAAAACATATTTTACATCATCGAAATATTATGCAATTTTTTGTCGTGTTTTGCATTTGAGTCTTTCTATATCTGTTATTTAAATTAGCATATTTAGAGGTTGTAAAATATTGTATTGCTTTGTCCATGAGCCTAGCAAATACTAATTTTATTTTCCAATGCAATTTTTATTAATATTTTTACTTGCATACGGTGTCTATACCATTACTGTTGTCATAATAATAATCAATAAAAACAAAATATAATTTAAAGCGTGTATAAATCTAAGAAAGGGTACCCCACGTTAAGATAGGCAAAATGCCACTGTCAATGAAACGGAAAAATAACTTTGGATCTGCATAAGTACACTAAAAAAAGAATTTTCTACGATTTTTCCAACCATCCATCCTCCCTCCTTTTCCTAGTGGCACCAAAAACCGGTTTTTTCGAACATTATTTTTTTTCTTCGGTTTCTTTGTGTTAAAAATTTTGAAAAAATTTGAGAATATAGCTTATGAAAAGTACTTAACACAATTTTTTTAGCTTTAGGGGCGTTGAATACCTAACCTAAAAAAATAAAATAAATATTTGAATCAATTTTTTTCTAATTTCTTTGATAGTTGCAGGTTTAATTAGAAAATTGTATATTTTAGTGTTCTACATGTATTGGAATTTTTTTCAGATTTTTCGGAATGGTGGACCGTACTCAAAATGCGAAAAAACTCTATTTTTAGCCACTTTTGGGCCTTTTATGGTCCTCAAATGATTGATAGTGCCTTAACTGACTCTAAAATAAACATAATATATTACTTTTAGATATATGTTGTCAATATTTGATAAATTCCTATACGTCTCACATGTTTTTGAGCATGAAATCAGTCATAACTCAACGAGAAAACCCTAATTTTTGTATAAAAGTGCCTATTTTTCGTCGATTTCTGGATTTTTGGTTATTTTATCTAAGTTTTTTTTGCATATGATTGGTAAATGTGAATATAAATATAATAAAAAATTGTACTTCTTATACATATATTTCAAATAAATCGTTCATTTATTGAAATACATACATTTTCATGAAAAAAATTAATTTTTATGATTCCATGATCGTCTCTTTAATCCTCCTCGTCACTATCTTTCTCAATTACTGGTGTTGGTCGATGGTCGATGGTCGAAAAAATCGTAGAAAATTCTTTTTTTAGTGCATTTATGCAGATCCAAAGTTATTTTTTCGTTTCATTGACAGTGGCATTTTGCCTATCTTAACGTGTGGTACCATTTAATTTAGATAAGAAAGATCTAAATCATTACCTGAATTTATTTTTCACTTATGCATATATCTTACTGAAATTATATTATTAAACAATATAATGAACTATATAGGAGAAGGATGTAAACCAATATTTGACAGGGAAGAAATAAAAAAGGCTACAATCAAAACTAACGAAATAGAAGAACGACGCACAGTTGTAGCTATAGATAAAGAACAATCGGGTATGTAGTATATAAATAATTATTATTTATTATTAATTTTTAAATCATATCAATTAAACTTGAATTAATGAATATATAAAATTACATTAAATATTTTTCGAAATACTTAAAATTCTTTGAATAAAAAAAGCACAACATACATGAAATTATTCTATATACATTTATGATATATATAAATATACATATATAGAACTTTGTCATTGAATGTAGAATATAAATATAACGTGACTAATTTATGGTTAAATATTTTATTTATAGATCATATCTTTAAAAAACAAATAATTTTATATATGTCAAGAAATATAGATAAATAATTTAGTTTTCGGTGTTTGAGGCTTCATAATGAATAATACAACATAGCATTCTTTAAAAACATAGTATATACATATAACACTACATATAATATTACAGCCTCGACAAAAAAATCACGTACTTCAAGGAGAAGATCTTTATCCTTGAGTCCAATTAGGAATCATATTTATAGTTCCGGATATCCGCCATCTTATCAATCTAGGTTTGTCTCTCACGATGACAATATTCTTTATACTAGGATATATATTCTTTAATGCATTTACTTATGATCTTAGACACCGCATAGATTTGAAGCATCAGGATAACAAGACAGAAAATTGTGATATTCGTAAAAATGATGGGTAAAGCTAGCTTTAGTTATAATTTATTTATTGATGAAAAGAAATTCAATCTTGTTTTTCAAATAATCAAAAGTAAATAAGTATTATATAATTAAAAACAGTTAAATAGTTGTTTTATATTTCTGAAAAGTGTGTTCTCTTTCTATATTTTGTAGGGCAAGCAGTTTAGAGAAACGTAGAAAATATAAAGAGAAATACACAGAAAGAGATGCAAATAAACATGATGCTAATCGATCCCGTTCTAGAGAACTGCACAACTCATATTCGAGGTATGGAGTAAATCATTAATATAGAAAAATATAGTAAAATCATTAATATAGAATTTATAGATTGTTATTTTAAATAAATTAATACTTTTATTATTATAAATATTTAAATTATTTTTAATTTGTTACGATTTAGAGATATTACCAGGCTTGATTAATTTATTTGTAAAATGAAAAAAGAGTGCTAATTTAACCATTCTTTAATACTTATGAATAGTCATTTCTAATTATTATCCTTACAGACCGTTTACGGAAGAGAAATCTTATCGCGACAGATATCGTGAGAGATCAAATGAACGTTCCCATGAAAGAAGAGATAGGGATAGGGATAGAGATAGAGACAGAGACAGGGATAGAGAAAGGGAAAGGGAGAGGGAAAGAGATAGAGATAGAGACAGGGACAGAAACAAAGATAGAGATAGATCCAGAGAACGAAGGGGTATAGCACCACATTATATTGAATCACCAATACCCGTGCCTATCTATTATGGGGTAAGAAAAATATATACAAACTATTGATCTAATGAATGTTCTTAATGAAAATTTGTTGGATTTCTAATTTATTTATTTTTTGTTAATATACTTTTTAGAGTTTTCCTCCGAGACCAATCGTAGTGAGCCCTATGGTCCCATTAAGAGGACAGATTCCTCCTATGGGAAGAGGCAGACACCCTGCTTTAATGGCACCAGTCAGACCATTTCCACCACGATTTCCTCCGGATATGTACAGATTGGGACATCCACCTCCAAATCCAAGTAAATACATATATATGCATTACAAATAGCAGTACAACTGTATATGTATTGTACAATATTCTGTATACACATATAATATATATATATAAACAAAATTCTTTCACAGGATTTGGACCATTTTAAAAAAACGAACCATATTTCATACTTAGTCAAAAGCAATGAAAAAAAAATGATTTATCTTGGATACGCAATCAAGGTTTTATTATATTATAGAACGTAGTATTAAAATGAATTATAAAATGCTTGAGAGAGAGTAAATTAAATATATTATATATGTAAAGTCTGCATGAAATATAAATGGAGAAGTAAAAGCCATAGTGGTGCAACTCAAATTTTTTAAGAACTGACTGTGCATAGATGCTATCTGTACAATATATAAATTGCACTTATGCACACAAGTCAATATTTTTAAAAATTTGGCTTATACCACTATGGTTTTTACCTCTCCAAATAATAGAATTATAATATAAAGTAATATAAAGTAATAATGCATATATAACTTATACCGGGAGTTTGAGACCACTCGCCCACCCCTTTTCTTTCAAAAACTAAGCATTTTAGAGAAAAATGTTCCAGACAAAAATTGTATGGTTTTGAGGAGAACATAAGATGGTGTCATTGATTTGACCTTGGGTGGCATTGTTAAGGTCAAGGACACCTTCAGTTTCTTAAATGGAACCCCCTATTTTTTATTGCATATTTTTATAGCTTATGTCGAGAGCTTTCCAAAACACTATAATTAAGTATTTTTTTATTAAGTACTTTTCGAGTTATAAGGCTTGAAAGTTACACTATTGTGACATAACATTTTAAGTATTTATAATTCAAATTCCTTACTTTTTATTTTTGCAAACAATACGAATCAATTAATGTAAAGAAAACACAATTTTCTTAAAGAAAAACTTGTGTAAGAGCGTAATGTGGCACAGTAGATAGCGCACTAATCTACAAAGCTGAAGAACAATTTTAATGCCATTTATAATGAGTGTAATTCTTATACCGTTGTTAACAACAATGTCTAAAATATCTGGAATAAACTGGACAAGAAACCTGGACAAGAAACTCTATTTAGTATTTCGTTGATAAAAAATGTTGGGAAATATAAACAAAAATACATATATATAAATGAAATATATATTATGATATATTAATTTTTTTATTGTTACTGTCGAAAGTAAATAATATTATATAAAACCAGTAATGCAATTGAACATAGATATACATATACACACGCAATCGCACATACATACGCATACGCACATACATATTACTTTTATTATTTTTTCTGTGGGCCCCAGGCCCCGTCCACGATGACAATATCACGGACATTGGACGTCTCCAGGATCATGCTCCGATTACTTTGTACTAACAATAAGAATAATTCTGCATAAATTTTTTTTATTTTGTGCCTTTATATCATATGTATTTTTCAAGCATAGCAATTTCGCAAAAGATGTCTTTTTTTATTTCAATTTCTGTTTCAAAAAAAATGTTTTTTTTAAATATATATATGCTTGTCATAGTGATTGAGATACGCGTCGGCAGAACGCGCATAACGTGCAGTTTACGCCGAAGCGGCTGTCGCGAGCGATATGTTTCGTCGACGGATGATTAGCTAATTATGATCCTCTTCTAAAAAGGGCATTTCATAGATATTGTTGTCACTTTTCCGCGATGCCGATTGGTTCTCTTGCTGCGCTTACTTCATTTGCAGCTGTCATTGTATATTTTGACAGTTTTGTGTATCAAGGGTTAATAGTGTAATAGTAACAGCATAATGTTAAAGCTAAATAGCGCGCGCGAAGCGCGCGTCTATAGTGTCTAGTGTATACAAAAAGTGGATATTTGCGTAAAGTATCGTAACTTCGCGAATAAAGTCGAAGGACCGTCGAGAAGAGGAAGCTCGCGGTGCTTTCATTTCCCTTTTCAATCTTTTATCTGTTATCCTTTTTCGCCCTCGTCTTCGTTTTAATTGTCAGTATGCGACAGCCGTTACTGCACTCCATGAAGGGTATCATTGATTTGTCGAATAATTCATAAGCAAAAGAGATGTCTTTCTTTGTGCTTAGAAATCCAAACAGATAAAAACAGTTTTGATTTCGAGAATCAGAAAAAAATTGTATTGTGTTACTTTCTTTCCATCGCGGCGAGCGGCGCGAGTAATCGTTTTTATACATTTATAGTTTACAAGTATACATATAGTACTTGAAAAGAAAGGAAAAAGGTGATCTTCGCGTTTTTTTTCACAGAGACGGGCAAACGTGAAACTGATTGTGTTCACGTTGCCCGACTAATTGTAAGTCAAAAACTCGGATGCTACAAGTATCTAGTTTTTATCCATCGGGACTTTAGGATGCCGCGAATGCTGATATCAAGAATAATTATGATTTATCTTAGTGGAGTACGTACATCTTTTCGGCTTAGAAACGAAGACGATGACAACGATGACGATTAAACGAACGCTTCCGTTCTTGTCCCAAAATTGGTTTCGTTTTCTCTTGTAGCGAATGTTTCGAGGAATTTGCTTATTGTTAGCATATGTCTCGCGGTAATTAACGATTATACGGAGCTGTCATATTTTCCACAACGCGTAGGGAAAAAATTGAATGGTTTTTAATATGTATTCAGAGAATGTTGATTCATCATATTATTCTTTCAAACTTGCTTTTCTCCTTTTGAAAATTTACACCAAGATTACTTTATATTGATTTTTTTTAACATCTTTATTTTTTAAAAAGGAAACGAAATCGTAGAAGAAAATTATTAAACTTATCTTTATCGTGTTGGGAATCCATTCAATTTTATCGCTACATGTCTCAACTTCTCTTGTTAAAAACAAAAAACTAATTTATAGCTTTTGATTTTACATTGTTAAATTTCAGTTTTGTCAGATGCGATTTGTGCGAGCTTATTTCGTGGAGCAAATATTTTGTTGATTCAATTTACATTTAATTTACGTATAAAAGCAAAGTAATTCTTGCGTCTCATCGTTTAAGTCTAAATTTTTTTTATGTAGTTTACTTCTTAAACTAGTTATTAACGGATTGGATGACACGAGCATCATATGCATAACATCTTTATTTGTAAACATACGGCTACATTTTCTACTATGATTAAGTCGATATCGTTTATAGTCCTTTATTTCTTGCCTTTTGAGCTTATTCTTCCGATAATGTCCCAACAGGTAACGCTGCATTTTCTATAATTTCCTTACCGTGAAGAAGAATTTTATGAACAGTAATTGGCATAAACTATCAAGAATATTTCTCAATAAATATTTCCACTGCCTTGTACGCATAAAAACCGAATTTTTCTGAATTTATTTCTTCACCACAATTAATCGTTTGTAATATTGTGGAAAATCTTCTGATCAATTTTTCGTCAACTCCAGTTATTTCTGCTATGATTTTTGGATCGGCAAAAAATCGTCGAGAAGTATTTCCGTCATTAGATGATCCAAAACTTTGTTTAACGATGTCTACCTTCAGTCCAAGTTTATTATAAAAAGCGTCTTGTAGGGTAAACCAGCCAGCGAATGAACAAATAAACGGTGTCTCCTATTCACTAGAGACGTGAAATAAAATTATTATCCGTATCACTTTCAGCATCGATGTAGTTGATTCAATATATCATACTGATTATTAAAAAAAATATTAAAGGTGCTTTCAGAATAAAACATTTAGAAAATAAATGGAAAAGTGACAAAAGGACCGATATACCAGTGAATGAACATATGTATTTCATGTAGATACATACCTACTAATGTATATAGATCTTAATAATTAAAGTTAAATATTATATGTTAACAATCACAGAATGTTATTTTTGCACTGGAATAATACTATAAAGCATATAAACTTATGTATTATAAAGCTAATCTAACCTAACCTAACATAAAGCTTCTTTGGCTTCTTAACTCTTGACAATAGTTTTATCTCGAATCGGGGATTAAAGTAACTTTACTTCTTTTCAGTCTCAGAATTAATAAATTTCTTTTTCTTTGACGTAGACTTACTAGTTACTCTTTTTTTATTTTTTGGAATAATTTGATCAACATATTTACAGCAGTATATCTTCTGTAGTTATTGAATCATATGTATAATAGCTATAGAGACGTGTTTTTTTAATTAAAAATGTCAAGTCAATTTATCTAGATTACTATCTATTACTATCTAGATACTACCTAATTACCAAAATAGAGCCCATATGTTCATTCACTGGGAAAAGGTTAGAAAATCACACCAGTGAATAGACATCAGCGTATTTTTACGAATTTACATAAAAAAAATGTTTGACAAAATAAAATATTGATTCTATCTTTACTTATATGATGCAATATTTACCCTCGAAAATCAATTATAACGCTTATCCAAACGTAAAATTGCAATCTTCGCAAAATTAACCGTAGCTTGCACGTCATAAGCATAAAAATATTTCTTTTTAAGTCGACAATTTCTTTATAACCGTTACTACGTTTACGCGAGCGTTACTTCTGTAGTAACTTACGATATATTACTCGTTTACGCGGAGTAAAATTATCGTAGGTTACTACAAAATCCCGTTTACGCGAAGGAATTATCGTAAGTTACTACAGAAGTAACGCTCGCGTAAACGTAGTACGTGACATTGATCTCAACACGCCACCTGTTAATTTTCTCTTAATTTTCATCACAAAATCATTTATCTTTGACCCATAATTTTTTTCATATTTAAAATATAAGTGATTTTGTGTTTATTCACTGGACTCCGTTCATTCGCTGGCTGGTTTACCCTATTCTTTTTTTTGTTTCTTCTTTTTGAACGCGTGTTTCTGGCGTTGTTGACCACTTCTTGAAAGACAAATTGTAGGCAATATGTAATATACACTCCATGAATTTGATTCGTGCGTGCAAGGGTGACATTCCTAATTTGAGTGCTTCTTCTTTGTTAGACCTTTTATTAATTTCTGTTAATTAAGTTGTTCATTTGAGATGGTTTGGAACCGCAAATGAAGCACGAAGGTGATGAAGGCGTGTGGGTTACAGCTTGAGCTACCTTACCGTCTATCATTGTAAATATCATTTGATGATTTATTTTGAATGTAGTTCCGAACTTTTCTATTTCTGTTTCTCGTAATTGAGCTATTTCGTCATCCATACGTTGCTTTTCACTTTTTATTTTTTTGGCAGTTTCTTTTGTGTATTCAAATTGTATTGCTCTGCAATATCTCGTTGAAGAAGGTCGATCATTATTCAAAAAAATAATATTTTTATCGTAAAATGAAGTAAGACGTAAGGGCACCAATGAAGTCATAAACATATATTTATCAGATATTTCTTTGTCAGTTACAGAATTTTTCCGTTGTGATCGAGATCTCAATCGTCTAAAATTTCTCGTCTAGGGTTTCTCTCTGATTGTATTGTAAGAAATCGGTGGCGCGGTCGTTCCGTCACGTGGCGCCGCAGAAAAGCGTGCGGTCGCCGCGGTAGTTAGAGGCGTTGGCGTCAGTCAGTGCTAGCAGAGAGAAACCTGAGAGAGGCCATCCCGGCATTTTTCGTCAATTTTTCTGTGTCACATTTTCCGACGCGCACCCTGATAAAGTGCGTATCAACTACGTCGTTTCGCTCGGTAACCGCACATGGTTTGCGTCCGTGCTAATGGTTCGTGTCTGAACTAGCCAGTTAGTGGGGATATGCTGCGGCCTCGCTCGGCCGCGCTCGGCCGGCCCGGCGCCTCGGCAAGCTTCGAGCGAGGAGAGAAGGACAGACATACGATTTACGATTTACTGTCTCCGTCTATGACTGCTAGCTGCCTTGGCACGCGCCGGCTACGCGACGTTGCCACGATGCCACGCATTTCGGATATCGCGTACGGTGTCTCGCCGAGTGCCGAATCTCGAGTTGTTAAATATATATATATATATATATATATAATATATATAATTTATTAACATAAAAATTAAAATTTGTTAACGTAATACTATTTTTGTTAAGTAAGGAAGGAAAGGATTTTTAGAAGTCAGAGGAACAGCTACGCATAAATAAAATATATCACCTATATGTATATTAATATTGTTATTTTATTTCAAAGTAAATTAAAAGAAGTACGATATAAAAGTATGATATAAAAGTTATATATTATTTCTCATAGTAATGAATTTGGATTCCGGTGATTTATTTATTTTCTCCAGCTTCGCCTCTGCCTCTTCCTCTACCTCCACCTCGTCCTCTGCCACTGCCTCTGCCTCTGCCTCTGCCTCTGCCTCTGCCTCTCCCTCGCATCGCGTTGTATACCGCCCGCACCAACGAGCTTAACGTTTCAGGCTGTAACAAAAAATAAATATTTTAAGTTAAATGACATTTTCGTGTATATACATATATATACGTAAATAAATTTCATTATTAACACTTTGTCGAACGCTGTCACGTATGCGTCACATGTGATATGTGCGACTGTCATTGCAAAGTGTTAATAATCATTATCAATAATGATAAGAAATTATCCCATTATTTCAACACTTACGTTTAATACGATCGGCTGAGTCGCCGTCGGAGCCGTTGCTGTGGTCGACATCGTCGCCGTGGCCATGGGCGCCGTTACGACCGCCGGGGGTCGTCGTTGACGTCGTGGCTCTAGAGGCCGCGGGCCGTCGCGGCCGCCGTCGGCATCGTGATCGTGACGGCCCCCACGGCCACGATGCCGACGACGGCCGCGACGGCTCCTACGGCCACGATGCCGACGACAGCAACGACGACCCCGAGGCCCGTGACGGCCCTCACGATCACGATGCCGACGGATGGCCGCGACGGCTCCGCGGCCTCTAGATGCCGACGACAGTCAACGACGACCCCGGCGGTCGTAACGGCGCCCATGGCCACGGCGACGATGTCGACCACAGCAACGGCTCCGACGGCGACTCAGCCGATCGTATTAAACGTAAGTGTTAAAATAATGAGGATAATTTCTTATCATTATTGATAATGATTATTAACACTTTGCAATGACAGTCGCACATATCACATGTGACGCATACGTGACAGCGTTCGACAAAGTGTTAATAATGAAATTTATTTACGTATATATATATACACACGAAAATGTCATTTACTTAAAATATTTATTTTTTGTTACAGCCTGAAACGTTAAGCTCGTTGGTGCGGGCGGTATACAACGCGATGCGAGGGAGAGGCAGAGGCAGAGGCAGAGGCAGAGGCAGAGGCAGAGGCAGAGGCAGAGGCAGAGGCAGTGGCAGAGGACGAGGTGGAGGTAGAGGAAGAGGCAGAGGCGAAGCTGGAGAAGATAAAAAAATCACCGGAATCCAAATTATTACTATGAGAAATAATAACTTTTATATCATACTTTTATATCGTACTTCTTTTAATTTACTTTGAAATAAAATAACAATATTATACATATAGGTGATATATTTTATTTATGCGTAGCTGTTCCTCTGACTCCTAAAAATCCTTTCCTTCCTTACTTAACAAAAATAGTATTACGTTAACAAATTTTAATTTTTATGTTAATAAATTATATATATATATATATATTTAACAACTCGAGATTCGGCACTCGGCGAGACACCGTACGCGATATCCGAAATGCGTGGCATCGTGGCAACGTCGCATAGCCGGCGCGTGCCAAGGCAGCTAGCAGTCATAGACGGAGACAGTAAATCGTAAATCGTATGTCTGTCCTTCTCTCCTCGCTCGAAGCTTGCCGAGGCGCCGGGCCGGCCGAGCGCGGCCGAGCGCGGCCGAGCGTGGCCGAGCGAGGCCGCAGCATATCCCCACTAACTGGCTAGTTCGGACACGAACCATTAGCACGGACGCAAACCATGTGCGGTTACCGAGCGAAACGACGTAGTTGATACGCACTTTATCAGGGTGCGCGTCGGAAAATGTGACACAGAAAAATTGACGAAAAATGCCGGGATGGCCTCTCTCAGGTTTCTCTCTGGTATAACGATAATACGTAAGCATAAGAAAATTGATTGGTCTATTTTCTTATGCTTGCACATTATGCGTTATGCAGAAGTGAGTGCTCCCCGCTTAATACTATACTACTATACCCGTAAAACATAATTATATGTATATCATACAGATTTCAAATATACATACCTATATAAACGCACACATGTATTGTAAAATTTATTTTTGCGTTTATGATGTAATTTACAAAAGATCTGTTGTTTTCAATAATCTGTAATTTGAAAATGTACATTATATGTTATATATATTTTTAGAAATTATTTTAATAAATTATTTTTATATTTTAATAATATATATTTTGTCTTCTTATAATTTTAATATTGCATTTTTATTAATATTTAAAAGCACGATAAAATTAATATTCAAAAATAATTATGAAAATAATATATTTCTTAAAAATTGATATTACCAAAATTTCAACAAAATTTTTAGTGAAAAATGCTAGCATGTCAATGTAAGTCTATTAGGCAGTAACAACGATTATTTTATCTATATTTTGAAACGACTACAGTTTTACAAAACGCGTCGCTACAGCGAAAAATCTAATATAAATATTATTTATATTGTTACAAATGTAGACACTACAGGAGTTTGTAGCAAACAATATCTTTATACTTCGGCAGCATGTATTATAAAAAAATCTATGGACTTATAATAGATAATGAGGCTATTTTCACACAATACATGCGGGGAAAGCTTCTATAAGGAAGTCATATATTGATTAAAACATAGGAACCAAAAGTGTTAAATAGGAACGAATTAAGAAACATTCAATGCACAAAGTCCTGTTTCTCAAGAACAAATTGGTCGTTATAGCGTTAGCTTTCGTAGAATTAATTATACATAAAAGAGCTAATATAATCCTTCGTGAAGCACCTCGAAATTATAAAACATGATGTTACCTGTTATTAATTTAATAATGTATGCCAACAAAAAAGTATCTTATTAAGAAAACATTGTCAATGAATATATTATATATAAACAGATGAATAAAGTGTAGATAAAGTATATCCTTTATAATTTTTTTTTAAATTATAAAAAGGCAGAAAAGAGGAAGAGTAAATCCGAAACCATTAATACCAAATAAAGTCTGTTATATTTATATCATCGTAATCAAGGACAGAAGTCATATGTTATAAAATAACCGCATGAGATACGGTACGTGTTACAAGGAATATAATAATTTTAGAGATATATGTATATATATATATATATATATATATATATATATAGTTATAGAAATATATTTTTCACACACACGCATATAGAATACATATAGAAATACATATAAAGATACATAATTATTTTAAAAATAAATGTTTACATATCGCCACCCGTCTTGTCGCCCACCTCGCGACGCACCTCGCGACGCGCCTCGCTACGCGCCTCGCCACGCGCCTCGCCACCCGCCACGCCTTCCGCCACCCCGTCCGCCTCGCCACCCGCCACCACGGCACTCTCGGCATTCTCGGCATTCTCGACAATCGCCGCTTCGCCACGGTCGCCATTCGCCACTTCGCCCCCCGTTTCGCCCCCCGTTTCGCCCCCCGCTTCGCCTTCGGCCGCCTCGCCACTCGCCTCTTCCTCGTGCTTTTGAATATCTAAATAAAACATATAAAAAATAAATAATACATTATCGTAATATATGTATAAAACGTCAAGAAGTGTTATGTCGAAAAATAATGTCATTTAGAGAGAAAATTTGAAATTTATTGAGATTCAATTATCAATTTTAAATTCTTAATAAATTTTCCAACATATATTAGAACATACACTGTCTTTACTTTTAATTTTTAAATGAGATAAAAAAAAGAGAAAGTATAATAACTTAGAATTTTTTTGATCTGACTATTTTTGCAACTATATGCATTTCAAAATATTATTAAAAAATGCCGTGATATACATATTGTTCTTCGCGAATCAAGTGCTAATAAAAATTATTTTCACATTCCTGTGATGAAAATAACATGCATTAAAAAAATTATAGAAGCATGTGTATAACTTACATTTTATTTCTCTCCTTCAAAAAACGTCCTCCTCTCTTTTTTCTTTTTTTAATGTTTTCTTTCTCTTCTCGTCATCCTCTGTCTCTTCCTCTATTCCTTCATTTCCTTCCTGTACATCTTTTTCTATTTCCATGTTGTCTTACTTTTGTCGCTGTTTCTTTTCCTTTATTTTTGCCTCGTCTGACCTATATCATAAATTTAATTTCTTATCGTCCGACGCAAACGACGATTTTCATATTTTAAATCCTTAATTATCTTTTCTGACTTATTTTCTTCTTCTTCACAATTTTCTCTCATTAGCCGGTCATGCATAGCAGTGTTTTCACATCTTACAGGTTCCAAATGCATCCATTCTGTTATATCTTCTTGTTCTAATGATTCGTCAAAATTTAATTTTGCTGGATGATAAGTTTGTTTAAACTGATGCAATAATTTATTATTTACTTTATCTTTTTGATTGATATATCAAATGATGTTCCTGCAATTGCATTATTATATGTATCTTCTACTTCTATCATTTCTTTTCTTTGGTTTTGCTCTCCTTGTGCTCTTTGCATCTCTTCTACTTCTGTCATTTCTCTTATTTGGTTTTGCTCTCCTTGTGCTCTTTGCATTTCTTCTACTTCCATACCTGCCTGCGAGTTTTCTTGCAAACTAATCAAATCATTAAATCGGATTGGCACTGCATCGCGTTTTAATGTTTTCTTATCTTCTCCTTTAAATAAACTTGCATTAAAATGATCTGCACACAGACCAGCACGACGAACTGAATTAGCAGTCCATTTTTCTAATTTAATATGAAATAAAGTTATATGAAATGCAATACATAAATTGTAAATATTCTGTAAGTACATATAAAACATTAATCATCTTAAAAAATTTAATTATAGACTTTATTTACAAATTTCAATTGGTAGAAACATTCTAAGAGAAAACTTAGATGCAATGTTTATTATTTTTATCAATAGGTTATCAAGTGACTTTATTAAAACTATAAATAAATAGATCTTATATATATACATATTTACGTTTTATCTTTAACCCCACTATGACTACTTATTTAAATATTACTTACATTGTATGTCTTCGTATTATTTAATTTTTGATTCTATTTTTAATTCTTTGAATTTATATATTTATTGTACTATTTATTTTAAACAACCTCTGATTTATGGCTCTACATAATGCTTATTGTAATTAAAATATCTTGTAAAGTAAGTTTATTAAATTTATTTTATTGCAATTATTAAATTTTATTTAATTGCACTCGATAAAAGCTATGTTAAACAAACTGTTTTTTGATATTTTGATGTTAACTTGACATAAAATTATGTACTAATTTATACCTATATAACAATTTTTAATTTGATTGTCTTTCGTTCTTTAAGTATTTATATTGTTAATGTATTTTTGTTTCTCATATTGTTTTATTAGTAAATTGAACCAACAAGAAAAATTATTTTTAAAAAACGTGTTGACAAAATATCTCATGACGTGAAGACATATTGTCATAATTATTACAATTACATTTGACAGATTATATACATATACATATATGTATACATATATGTATATGTAATATATGTTAGCCTCAAAGACGGAAAACGTTCACTGAAAGAAAAAACTAACTACAATGCGTTCTAACATATTCAAAAAGGCCACAACGCGAAATTTGTATTGTGACACTTTATTCAAAAATGCTCACAATGTGTTTTGGCAATGTTAAAATGCCACAACGCGTTGCTGACGTTTTATTGATACAGTCATGACGCGATGTAATAAAAATAAAATTTTAAAGTAACAAAATTATAGAGAAAATTAACAGTTAGCTATATATGTATATGTAAGCGGGAGAGCCCCTCCGCCGCATAAAAAATGTAGTCTAACTCCAACTCTATTTCGACCAAATTTTAATTTTAAGTTTTTAGAGATAGGTTTATAGTTAAATTTTATTTTATGCCGCAGGCGAAGCCTGCCCCTCCTGCGCCTAATTATTAATTGTTAATTTATTAAACTAATTGTTAATTTTCTTTATATTTTTTTTATAATTTTATTTCTATCTAACCATCCATATATATATATATATATATTATTATATTATTATACAATATAATAATAAAATATAGGTATAGATTTAAAAACAGTAATAGAGTATTTTAAAGCAAAATATAAGAATAGGAATAAAATATGTTTATAGTTTATGTGTTTAAAAGTTAATTTATAATCTTTAGTTTAAAATTATTCAAAGTTATGTTAATAATTTAGAGTTTTTCTGTTTTACATTAAGTGTTTTTATTTTCAATTTTGTTTGCTACAAATATTAAACGAGAGAGAGAGAGAGAGAGAGAGAGGTCGATGAGTACACGATCTTCTATTCTATTCTTTCTCGTTGTATAATTCCGAGACGGTACGCACGTCCAAATTTGCTTAAACAAGGATTTTGTACACTCGAGATTGTACACTGAGTGTCCTCAGATCATCATACAAAGGGAGGAAATAAAAGATTATCTGTCGATCTGTCCTTCTCTATCAAAGGCAACCGAAGCGCGAAGTTGAGCGCACGTGTACGTAAAAAAAAGAAAGGCGGAAGCCGCGAAAATACGACGCTGCGTGTTTACTAGCTCATAATAAACAGATTCGATTTTGTTTGTCAAGCTTAAAGAAGCACTTGAAGTATCAAATGAAATGTAATGACAATGCATATACATAGTAAGTCATTTCTAATAAAATATGAACAATTTTTATAACTATATTCTTTTAACGCTTGTTTACATAAATCTTTTATGTCAGAGTTTAATTTTTCGTCAAATCCTTTACCTTTACACATATTTATATATTTTTTCTACAAAAACTTTAAATAAGTTTTTCATAGAATCAGCGTTTAAATAATTTCAGGTATTCATTATAGAGGCAAAAATAACCGTACGGTGACAACAATGACGTTTCTCAATGTAAAATTTAACATTTCAGACTTTGCATTGTATAATATCTTCACTCGCGCGTAGAGCAAACGTAGCGAAAAAATAAAAACACTTATTATATAATTCGAACCCAAGCTACTTAGCATCGATCAAGCCTACTTATTTAGAATTTGATCCGTTCACTCGTTATTGAGATATCAAAATCTCGGGTTCTCGCAATTCATGCGTTCGCGTAAAAAACGGTGCGGTCTCGCTTCGCGTGTACTTGACGCGAAACGCTACCGTATCTCTTGATATTATTGTAACGTGATTTATTAATAAAATAAAAGTTAAAAAATATTCGAAACTTACCGCTGTTGCGTATCCATAAATTTTGTCTTGCATCATCCTTTGATGGAAACCTAAATAAATCTGACCCTGTAGAATATCGTCCGTTGCGACAATTTTTATAAGCACACTTATCATAAACTGTTTCCATAGTGAACACTTTATTATACTTTATTTACTAAACTTTGTATAACTAAATAAACTTTATATGACTGCAGTATATATATACTATAAAATGATAACTAAATAGAAATAAAAGAATATCAATAAAAACGTAGTTTGATAACTACGATGTAGAACGCTAATTCGCAAAATTATATTAACGAAATAGCACTGTACACTGCTGAGAGACTCTCCGTTGCACTGAGCATAGCATACACGGCTCTCAATTTTTATCGAGATGTTCACTTGCGCGCAGTTCACTTGTTTCGCTATAGCGACGCGTTTTGTAAAACTGTAGTCGTTTCAAAATATAGATAAAATAATCGTTGTTACTGCCTATAGACTTACATTGACATGCTAGCATTTTTCACTAAAAATTTTGTTGAAATTTTGGTAATATCAATTTTTAAGAAATATATTATTTTCATAATTATTTTTGAATATTAATTTTATCGTGCTTTTAAATATTAATAAAAATGCAATATTAAAATTATAAGAAGACAAAATATATATTATTAAAATATAAAAATAATTTATTAAAATAATTTCTAAAAATATATATAACATATAATGTACATTTTCAAATTACAGATTATTGAAAACAACAGATCTTTTGTAAATTACATCATAAACGCAAAAATAAATTTTACAATACATGTGTGCGTTTATATAGGTATGTATATTTGAAATCTGTATGATATACATATAATCAAGAGACACGGTAGTGTCTCGCGCCAAGTACACGCGGAGCGAGACCGACCGTGACTCTTTTACGCGACGCGACGGGTTGCGAGTACCCGAGATGTTGAGATCTCGATAACGAGTGAACTGATCAAGTTCTAAGTAGGCTTGATCGATAGCTTGGGGTCCAATTAGGGGGGGGTTTCTCTCATAATATTCCGCTACGTGCCCTACGAGCGGAGATATTGCGACGCAAAGTCCAAATGTGAAAATTTATTTTTAAGATACTACTTCTAACGCCGACGTCTGATATGATGACGTCATAATCAGAAACGTTACTTTCACTTTTTCGACGCTGGTGGCGCAGGTATCGCCAGTTTCGATATCGCGCGCGTATTTCGAAATTAGGTCGATGGACTTATCGGTCAGAAGAAAGATTTCTATTTAGGTAAAAATTAGGTATATATATAAATAATATATATTGAGTTAACGGAAAAGAAGATTCTCTACGCTTGGCAGAAAATGCCGCTAGGGAATTTTTAAGTCGATTCTTATGAATTAAGCTTGAATTCGATGTCTAGGTATCCCAGGTTGCCGATGACGAGGTCCAGATAGTGCGCTTCATAGTTTTCGGTGTCCAGGTGTAATAACACGTTGAATTCGATGTCTACGTGTCCCAGGTTGCCGATGACGAGGTCCACATAGTGCGCTCCGTAGTTTTCAGTGTCTACGTGTATTAATACCTTGAATTCGATGTCCACGTGTCCCAGGTTGCCGATGACGGGATCCAGATAGTGCGCTTCATAGTTTTCGGTGTCCAGGTGTAATCGTACGTTGAATTCGATGTCTAGGTGTCCCAGGTTGCCGATGATGATGTCTAGATAGTGAGTTCCGTAGTTTTCGGTGTCTACGTGTATTTATACCTTGAATTCGATGTTTAGGTTTCCCAGGTTGCTGATGTCTAGATAGTGAGTTCCGTAGTTTTCGGTGTCTACGTGTATTTATACCTTGAATTCGATGTTTAGGTTTCCCAGGTTGCTGATGACGAGTTTCAGATATCGCGCTCCGTAGTTTTCGGTGTCTAGGTGTAATAATACCTCGAATTCGATGTTCACGTGTCCTAGGTTGCCGATGACGAGATCCAGATAGTGCGTTTCATAGTTTTCGGTGTCCAGGTGTAATCGTATGTTGAATTCGATGTATAGGTGTCCCAGGTTGCCGATGACAAGGTCCACATAGTGCGCTCCGTAGTTTTCGGTGTCTACGTGTATTAATACCTTGGATTCGATGTCCACGTATCCCAGGTTGCCGATGACGGGATCCAGATAGTGCGCTTCATAATTTTTGGTGTCCAGATGTAATCGTACGTTGAATTCGATGTCTAGGTGTCCCTGGTTGCCGATGACGAGGTCTACATAGTGCGCTTCGTAGTTTTCGGTGTCCAGGTGTAATAATACGTTGAATGCGATGTCTAAGTGTTCCAGGTTGCCGATGACGATGTCTAGATAGTGAGCTCCGTAATTTTCGGTGTCTACGTGTATTAATACCTTGAATTCGATGTTTAGGTGTCCCAGGTTGCCGATGACGAGGTCCACATAGTGCGCTCCGTAGTTTTCGGTGTCTACGTGTATTAATACCTTGAAATTTATGTCTAAGTGTCCCAGGTTGCTGATGACGAGGTCCAGATAGCGCGCTCTGTAGTTTTTGGTGTCTAGGTGTAATAATATCTCGAATTCGATGTCTACGTGTTCCAGGTTGCCGATGACGAGGTCCACATAGTGCGCTTCATAGTTTTTGGTGTCTAGGTGTATTAATAACTTTAAATCTGAATGGGTGCGTTCAGCCGATACTCCGCTAGCCTAGCAATTGTGAGCAGTCGCTCGTTTTCGCTCGTTTCCTCTCCTTTTAATCCATTAGGTCAAAAGAGAGTAAACGAGCGAAAACGAGCGTCTGCTCACGATTGCTAGGCTAGCGGAGTATCGGCTGAACGCACCCAATGTAGGACACGTAGATATCAAATTCGAGGTATTAATACATGTAGACACCGAAAACTACGAAGCGCACTATGTGGACCTCGTCATCGGCAATTTGGAACACGTGGCCATCGAATTCAAGGTATTAATACACCTGGACACCGAAAACTATAGAGCGCACTATGTGGACCTCGTCATCGGCAACCTGGGACACCTAGACATTGAATTCAAGCTTGATTCATAAGAATCGACTTAAAATTTCCCTAGCGGCAGAATTAGAATTATGTCATGACATAATAAAAATCGCTAAAGTAAAATTATGTCTAGACATAATAAAAATTGGATGAATTAAAATTATGTTTGACGTAAAAATAATTATCAAAAATATCGATACCTGAAGATATCGGTACATATACAGTTGCGAACAACATTCAGTAAGACACGCAAATAAAAATAAATAAAGAATTTTACAGTTAACGACTTATTAACATTAATCATGCTTTATTGAGATTATGTTTTATGTTTAAATTGAAAAATATATACAAGGTGTACAACTAAAAGGGTTACAGATTATTATTTAAAAAAAACTAAGCAAAATATTAAATTGTTGTTTTCTTTAGAAATAATAGTCCGTAACAATTTTAGCTTCATACCTTGTATTATATACTGTTTATAAGATTATAAGATATATTGTTTATAAGATTAAGATGCGTAACACTACAAAAAAGCGTGATATCCGTACAAAATTACCTTTTTAAAAAAAAGGTAAAAAAGAGCGCCAAGTACACGCATAGTAGTGTATATGTATTATGTTGTTACCCTGTTATGTTGTTACCTCGAAAAAAAAACAAAGTGGTAGTATTATACCTCCAAATAGCTTTACCCTATACATACTGTTTATAAAATGCGTAATATACTACAAAAAGGCGTGATATCCGCACAAAATTACCTTTTTTAAAAAAAGGTAAAAAAAGACGCCAAGTACACGTATAGTAGTGTATATGTTGTTACCTAAAAAAAAAAGAAAGTGGTAGTATTATACCTCGAAAAAACCTAAGTAACAAGTGGTAGATCTTTATATCTCGAAAAATCTCGAAAAAATCTAAGCAGTAGTATCTTTATTTTCGAAAAATTATAACCCAAGTGATACACGTCACAAAATTATGTTATTTTATCAAAAAGAAGAGTCGCGTTTCAAGTGATCTATTACAATTACAAAAAAGAAATGATATCTCTTTAAATTAGAGCGCCAATTACAGAGAGAACATGTATATTGCCTCAAAAAATAATTGTTGCACTACTTTGAAAAATCTTTACATTGTGTCAATTAGAAAAGAATGTATGATAACAATTTTATAAGATTAAAAAATTTTATTTAAATTTAACAAGGGAATACAAGATATTTAAATACAAAGTTTACATGTATATTTTTTAATGGTCACAAAGAATTACAGAGGTAACAGTACAAAATACAAATATTTTATTAAAATATTTAATCCAACGAGGGAATACAATTTGTATTTAAATATAAAGTTTATATATGTATTTTTCAATAGAATAAAAGATTTAATCACAAAGAATTACAAAGGTAACAGTACAAAATAAAAATATTTTATTAAAATACATAAATTTTTCTTGTAAAAAAACTTGGCGCTGTTAGACCTCGAAATTTTAAATAAATAAGGACAACAGTAAATAAAAATAATTCAGAGAAGAATGCGATGGGAGTAATATTAAATGATTATCAGCGTGGATGTGGGAGTGAATGATATGGGTGTGCGTGACGACGCGGACGGCGGATAATGCGGCTTATAATTAAGTATAGAATAAATTTATTTATTTATTTAAAATTTCGAGGTCTAACAGCGCCAAGTTTTTTTACAAGAAAAATTTATGTATTTTAATAAAATATTTTTATTTTGTACTGTTACCTTTGTAATTCTTTGTGATTAAATTTTTTATTCTATTGAAAAATACATATATAAACTTTATATTTAAATACAAATTGTATTCCCTCGTTGGATTAAATATTTTAATAAAATATTTGTATTTTGTACTGTTACCTCTGTAATTCTTTGTGACCATTAAAAAATATACATGTAAACTTTGTATTTAAATATCTTGTATTCCCTTGTTAAATTTAAATAAAATTTTTTAATCTTATAAAATTGTTATCATACATTTTTTTCTAATTGACACAATGTAAAGATTTTTCAAAGTAGTGCAACAATTATTTTTTGAGGCAATATACATGTTCTCTCTGTAATTGGCGCTCTAATTTAAAGAGATATCGTTTCTTTTTTGTAATTGTAATAGATCACTTGAAACGCGACTCTTCTTTTTGATAAAATAACATAATTTTGTGACGTGTATCACTTGGGTTATAATTTTTCGGAAATAAAGATACTACTGCTTAGATTTTTTCGAGATTTTTCGAGATATAAAGATCTACCACTTATTACTTAGGTTTTTTCGAGGTATAATACTACCACTTTCTTTTTTTTTAGGTAACAACATATACACTACTATACGTGTACTTGGCGCCTTTTTTTACCTTTTTTTAAAAAAGGTAATTTTGTGCGGATTATGTTTTACGGGTATAGTAGTATAGTATTAAGCGGGGAGCACTCACTTCTGCATAACGCATAATGTGCAAGCATAAGAAAATAGACCAATCAATTTTCTTATGCTTACGTATTATGCGTTATGCAGAAGTGTGCGCTACCCGCTTTACGGGTAAGTGTCATGCATTATCATGCATTACCGACGCTTTGGACATATCACGGAACAGAACCAAAAGATCGTGCACATAGCACGGATCAGAACCAATAGAGCGTGCACATAACGCGTTACCCATCAGAAATTTTCGTGGACATGGCTACGTAGTTCAATGTGCACGTTTTGTGCACATAGAGGCGCTCGTGGACGGGGACCACCTAAAACGCGGGCATGACCACTCTCATTCTTTTCTCTGGACGTACGACGATCCGACATCTAATAATGCTGCGTTCCCACTATACGCGTCGCGCGTCGCGTTACGACGCCGCGTCAAGAGTTATCCAATCAAAACGTTTCATTTTACGACGTCATTTCCGACAAGATCTTGCGTCGGAAATGACGTCATAAAATAAAACATTTTGATTGGATAACTCATGACGCGGCGTCGTGACGCGACGCGCGACGCGTATAGTGGGAACGCAGCATAATTAACTTACGATAATTTACCCGTTTACGCGGAGTAAATTATCGTAAGTTACTACAATATCTCGTTTACGCGAAAAAAATCCCGTTTACGCGAAGGAATTATCGTAAGTTACTACAGAAGTAACGCTCGCGTAAACGTAGTATGTGCGACACACTCGAACACTGTGTATGAGTGTTTGTTGGAACGCAAAACTTGACCATTGTGGACACATTTATATTTTTGCAAGGATTTTTTACCAGAATAATTTTAAAGCAGTAAATAAGTTATGGTTAACTAAAGTGAATTTTGGAACGCAGCCCTGTGTTCCTTGCTGGAAAGCACCCTCCGTTGTGATTGATGGCCGCAGTCAGCCAATCAGCAAGCGAGCCGCCGGATGCACTTCTCTTATTATTTAGGACTCTAGTCTAGATATACTATGTCTATGGCTATTATACTTTAAAGGCCATTGCACGTAACGAAGTTTTAGAATACTAAGCACTCTCTACTCTCTTAAGATTTAAATACCGTATTGATCTGAAAAGAGGCAGGTGCCATAATTTGAACAAGAAGACCTCTGTGAATATTAGTATGCAAAAAGATTTAAATTTTTCACATCAAGTATTCAAAAACGACCCAATCTTATTCGAGAGTTACGTTGGAAAGAAAATTAAGATAATGATGAAGGACGAAAATATTCACTGTGGTGTTGTTTACACGGTTGATCCGGTATCAGAAAGGTTAGAAAAGCTATTGAAATTATTTTATTAGTAATCTATAATACATGTAATAAAATTCTAAGATATCACAGATTTTTAATTCTAAAGTTAATTTTACAGATATAAACTTGTAAAAATAAACATAATAAAACCAAAAATTTAGCCAAAGAGTTGTATTTTTACTTTTGATGATAAAAATGGAACGTATTTATGTCTGTTAGGACAATTCTCTTTTTTATATTTTATTTGCCTGAAAAGCATAATCTTTGAAATCTGGATTTTATTATGAACTGAATGTGTTGTTTATATAAAAAATATGAGCTTTATTTTTCTTTACATTTATATAAAATTGTATCTTCTCGAATCTTTATTTATATTCATGATTAACTTATACTTTAAAAAAGGTATTAGTTTTTAAAAATTTTATATTTTGGAGAAGTTTTACAGATTTTATTATAGATACATTATTGTTTATAAAAAAAATACTAAGAAAGACTCGAGTTACGCCTTTGATTTTTCTAGGATAAATGGAACTTGCAACGTTTCTTGTATTCTTCTTCCTTCCCTTCTTATTCTGTTCTAAATAAAGCGGATTGTTAAAGCTTGTTCATCATACTTGGTCAATTGTTATTAAAGATGCCATGTAGACGTGCAAGAGAGCTGTACTTAATAAGCAAATTGCCTGCAATATGACAATAGATTGGCAGTATAGTTGCTCACATATTACAACAGATTTGATATCATCTGTGTCCGCATTAAACTCGTTTTTTTGTCGGCAAAACCGATATAATCTGACAGCGAATTGTTGGCAAAAACCGAACAGAATGTCATTTTGTAAACATGCAAATGAAATATATTATTTAAATTATATGATTGCAAAATGACAGATTTTGTTCAGTTTGCAGTCAATCTGCCATTATATTCTGTTAGTGGATTCTGTTACATTTCTACTGATAAAATTCTATTGATAATATTTATAGCAGATACTTTCAAAATCTCGATAGGTTTGGCTAGGATATTCAAGTCAGAGATTTTGACAGGGAACACATATATTGGCATGAGATATTGTAATGCTTTTTCAATGAACTTCTGTAATTCAACTCTTTCTTGATATACTGTTTTTTATGAACAATATATAATACATTTATTCTACCATTACAAGCAATAGGTTGTATTATATATTTCTTACATTAATTAAGTTCTATTTAATGACTTTTTATATTTGAGATTGTCAATTTTAATTATTTAAATGCAAATAACGATATATTATTTTACAGCATTGTGGTTCTACAGTCAAAAACGTCTACACAATATCGTCTTAAAATAATATTCAGTCATGCGATAAAAAATGTCGAAGTAACATCGGAAGCCGAAATGCTTGTGCCGGAATTGTTTTCATTATCACCTGCAAATCTTTCACATGTGATGGTTACTAAAAGAAAGAATATTGTTATGCAATTATTATTGGACAATCGATTTCCAGTTAAAGAAGAGGATGGTATTTTATTGATAGAAGATACTGTCTCGATTGAACCCCCATATTATCCCGAAAATTGTACTTGTACTAATAGTATTATTCTTAATAAATTACAGAGTATTTTACGCAAATAAATGTAAAAGTTGAATAAAATTAACAGAATTAAAACAAAATTATAATCCAAGAATACCATGATTTATCCTAAAAAAAATATGTATATATTTTTTAAAATGGTGTTCGCGATTGAACCTAAAACCGGCGCAGTTTAATTAATCCAGCGAATAATACAGCGAATTAAAATTATCTTCTAAATAATTTCTGTTAAATTCTGCTTTTCAATTTAAAGTTGTCTAAATTAAAAGTTATAAAACTAAGAATAGATCCGTTCGCAGAAATAATCATATATTTCCCGGAACACGAGAAGGGCAGAAATAGCAGTTTTTGCTTATACCGACTCGACTCGCTCCTTTGTCTCGGGGCCTCGGTGGGCGAGGCAAACACTCGGGGCAAAGCGAGCGGGCGGTATACCAAAACAGCTTATCGGTTGCCGACCTCGAGATCAGCTGAGCTGTTGACATTCGTCAAATTATACGGATTTCGCGGGATGTCGACAGCTGATTGACTCAGCGGATTTTTCGACTCGTTACCGGGGGTCCGGAGGATTCGAGAAAATTTTGAAGTTCGCTGGGAATAAAATCCCGGGCCTCCGCGCGCGAGCTCGCACTCGACCAGAATATTCCGGCGAAAGTGTTTCCTGAAATCGAAACAAATTCTCTTTCGATTCTAAGGCTACGTTCGAAAACTTTACCCGGGTGCACCCGCCGAGGCCGTGTGGCCGAGGCTCACGCTGTTCGGAAACGTTCGGGTTGTATGTATGTACACATCTATTACGTATCTTTTCTCTTCGAAGCGGGGCTGGCGAATATCGCGAACTGTGCGTCTAAAATACTCAAATTCGTAGCTCCATGGTGTAAGTAGACAGGTGAAGCATTGCGCATAATGGCGGTAGCATTGGCGGTTGAATTAATCAGGAGGCCACCCATTTTGTTGCGCTCACTTTAAGGTGAAGTTCGCTTATAAGAAATAAAAATGTGTGAATCATGTAAAATTTTAACTCGTGAAAATGTCAACAAATTAATAAACAGCTATACGAGTCAGGCGCAGTACGTGGTGCGCAAGTAAAGAAATTAATAGTTACAAAAGTAACGAATTACAATGTATATAATATACATATACATCTATTCCAACTTGATAAACTGCGCGCTGATTATTTGTAGGACTTGAAACACAGCTATCGTTGGAACATTAAACATTAATCCCTTGCTTTCCCCACTGAAATTAAATCGGCGCGAATTAATTATTTTAAAAAACTGTAAAGAATTTATTGCGAAAAATATTACCTCAGCCAGGATCACGGTCACAGTATATACAGTAGCGCAACTCCTCTGATTTCGTGTTGGCCAAAACGGATTGCGCATGCGCGAAATAAAGCACTATTTCTGTCTCTTTTCTTCTTACTGTCTTTCCTTTTCTAACGGATTTAGAGGCACATTTAAATGCCTAAGGCGTTAAAGTGCTATAGACAGCTATAGAGTGACTTGATAAAAGTCGGAAAAAAATTGTGTAAATTGTGTTATTGTAAAGTGTGTGATTGTGAAGAGATTTGTGAAGTGATTGTGAAGTGATTTGTGTATTGGAAGTATAGAAAGGAAAGTTAACCTGTATAAATTTTATTTATAAACAACGATACTTCCTTTTTCCAAAAAAAACATAATAGGTACAATATTATTTTAATAATTGTTTACATCATTATTTCATTATTTGCGTAATTTAATTAATTATTCTGACACACAGGTGGTTAGCATGGGTTCAAGCATGCAGAAGATTGAATTTAATACCAAAAGGCCCCGAGTATGCTCACCGCAATTGTCGATTGTGCCATGTACATTTTGAAGGAAATCAGTATAAAATCGTCAAAAGTCGAGCTCGCCTTCATCCAGATGCTGTACCAACAAGATGTTTAGAGTTTACCAGTAATAAGTAAGTTTTCATTTATATTAGTTTTAATTACTCTTTATTTGGAAAAATCTAGTTTTGATACTTGAAAATATTTTTGATAGTAATATAAAATAATTAAAAACATATTATTTTACTGCAGTACTACAGTTTCTACAGTATCAACAGATGTAGTATCAATGGAATATGAAAACAATAATATGTAAGCTATTTTTGCATTTATTATAAAAATATTAGAAAAATTAAATTTAAATTAACACATAACTCAAGAAGCTGAAGAAGTTTATGTATTATTAGTATTACAATGCGCGAATTATACATATATTTAGTTTTTAATATTAATAAGTTTTTAATATTATTAATGCAATTTCTTTTGTGCAATAGCTTAGCATTATCAGTAAAGTTTCCAATAATATATATTCATTATTTGTAAAAATTTATCTACATATATGTTATAAAATAAAATGTAAAAATTTTATCAATATATATTGACCACATATTATTGTATCATTAAAAAATTGAGTTTATTACTACACACACACACACACACACACACACACACACACACACACACACACACACACACACACACACACACAAAATGTATAATATATTTAATAAATAATATATTGTAAAATGTGACATATTTTATAAAAATATATAAATGTATACATTTAATCTAAAAAGTGTTATATTACGTTAAAATGTTTACATAATTTTTTTGTGTGTATACTTTTATGCGAGAAAATTATTCTATATATTATATATGTTATATACTTATTTTACATTTATTCCTGATTTATCATATATTATATATATATATATATATTTATTTATATTTATATAACATACACTGTTATTATATTAGTATAATATTTCATATATTAGTATTTTATATATATCATTATTTTGCATCATTAACGGATTCATCTATTATATATGTAATATTTTTTAATATTTTTTAATTTCTTTCATTTTTTTTACGCGCGCATTGCATGACATTGTACATTGTTAACAATAATTCTGCATAATTTTGATTGAAACTAACAGACACGGTTGTATCTCGCGCCAACTGCGTTAAATTAACCTCAATGGACTAAACGAGTAGGAAAGAGAGAGATGACGAAGAGAGAAGTGAGACAGAATACTGCTTTATTTCGCGCATGCGCACTCCATTTTGGCCAACACTAACATCAAAGGTGCCGACAGAGAGTTGCGGTACTGTATATACTGTGTCACGGTCTTACATACAGGTCTGGAAACTCGCTCAATTTTCAGTGGTGGGGGTAGGTCCCTTATTGAGGCAACTTTTAATTCGTTTTACCACCACGAGGGTCGTTACGAACGAGTAATGCCGACAAACATAACCAACAAATCATGGTGGAAGAAAACAAGGTGAGTCAAGGAGCAGCGTGATGCCATTGACCAATAGAAAGCTGCCACCAGGTCAGCCATTACTGCCGGGAAACCAGCCGATATTCAAAATAATAGAATAAATAAAATACATTTTCTTGCATAAACAAGTGGAAAGAAATAAAGAAATAATAAACAATTAAAAAGGAATAACTAATTTTTTTCAAAAGCAACTGCATCAAAACAAAAATAAAGAAAAAGAAAGGATTCTTATAATAAAGTTGAGCATGCATTCTTTCCAAAGTTGATTTTTGGGAAAACGAAAATAACTTATTTTTCCACAGCTGAAATTTTTCGTTTTTTTCGAATCATTCTTACACCCTTTAATAGCGCAGTAGACCATGATTGGTGGAAAATAAATCTGGAAATCTGGAAAATGATATTTTATTGACAGGTTAGGTTTCCTAATCTCTTCGCACTGATGTTCGTTCAGTACTGGGTATTTATTTAGAATAGCTACTGCACCTCAAATATCGATGAAATTAGGCTTAATCGATTCGTTTTTGCATGAAACGAAAGAATCTGGCAGAAAAATGCGGCGGTCTGCCCAATGAAGCGAGATATTTAACGTTAAAGTTGACGACTCTCAGGTTATGAAACCTGTCATACCGACGAGATGTAGCGACTGTGGTAGCGACATGAACATGCCCCGCGGCCACATGCGCATGCTCTGTCAGCTCTGTGGCCACATGCGCATGCTCCGTGTCCGCACGCGCATGCAAAAGTGCGCGAATTTGAAACGTATGCATACTTATAATGCATAAATATAAATATGTACTTTTTATATACGAACTATTCTCTGCTTTAACAAACTATTTGTTAAATAATTTGTTAAAGCAGAGAATAGTTGGGGTATAAAAAGTACATATTTATATGTACAATGAATAGTTGGTATATAAATATGTACTTTTCATATACCAACTATTCTCTGCTTTAACAAACTATTTGTTAAATAATTTGTTAAAGCAGAGAATAGTTGGGGTATAAAAAGTACATATTTATATGTACAATGAATAGTTGGTATATAAATATGTACTTTTCATATACCAACTATTCTCTGCTTTAACAAACTATTTGTTAAATAATTTGTTAAAGCAGAGAATAGTTGGGGTATAAAAAGTACATATTTATATGTACAATGAATAGTTGGTATATAAATATGTACTTTTTATATACGAACTATTCTCTGCTTTAACAAACTATTTGTTAAATAATTTGTTAAAGCAGAGAATAGTTGGGGTATAAAAAGTACATATTTATATGTACAATAAATAGTTGGTATATAAATATGTACTTTTCATATACCAACTATTCTCTGCTTTAATTTGTTAAATAATTTGTTAAAGCAGAGAATAGTTGGGGTATAAAAAGTACATATTTATATGTACAATGAATAGTTGGTATATAAATATGTACTTTTCATATACCAACTATTTTCTGCTTTAACAAATTATTTCTGTTTCGTTAACTTTGACGCATAATATCTGTAGCAGAAATAATTTGTAAAGCAGAGAATAGTTGGTATACGAAAAGTACATATTTGACGACTTGACATGTTATGAAATCTGTCATACCGACGGAATGTAGCTCGCGAAATTTTAAACAAGTGAAGCGCGCCACTATTATGATTGTTATGTGTCGTATGCACTGCGTGCAACCGTCCTATAAGAATCGCGATAAAAGTAATTATTTCGATAAAATGCTGTTTTTCGAATTCATACAATTAATGGCGAATAAAGAAGAATTAGTAAATTTTCTAATTCAACACGGTGTGTTGCCATCGAAAATTAATTGTGGGAATTGTGGTGTGGAATTAACTATTGATAAACGGACATTGTTGTTTCGATGTCAAAGAAGATATTCCGCAGCAATGTCCTCAAAAAAGAAACGTGTCTCCAAGGCATGTAATTTTTTTAAAAGTGCCAAAGTAGGCACTTGGTTTGGGAATAGCAATTTGGAACTCGCTACAATTTGTAAGATTATAGCGAGTTTCCTAATGCTACGCCCTCCTCGACAGGAAGACCTCGAGGAAGAACTTGGCATTTCTTCCACCACGGTTGTCGACTGGTTCAGTTTTTGTCGCGAGGTAATATATTTTAATATTGTGCACTAATTTTATATATCTACATATATTATTATTATTTTTGATATTTACAGGTCTGTGCGTACTGGGCCGATAAGTGCAGCGAGAAACTTGGAGGTCCAGGACGCACCGTTGAAATCGACGAGGCAAAAATCGGCCATCGTAAATACAACCGTGGTCGCCTTTTGAAAGGCAATTGGATATTTGGAGGATACGAGCGAGAGTCGAAGAAAATTTTTATTGTGCCAGTAGAGAATCGAACGGAAGAAACGCTCCTGGCATGCATTAAAGAGTGGATCATGCCAGGAACAACGATTGTTTCAGATTGTTGGAAATCCTATAATTGTCTTAACAATGAGGGCTTCCAACATCTGACAGTCAATCACACTTACAACTTCGTCGATCCAGATACTGGTAAGTAACGGGAAACCTTGTGGTATAAAACGTTAACGATATGAATATATATGGTCTGTTTTTTGTCGCTGTACTGCTGAACTAGTGCATCCTAGTGCAGTAAGTTAGAGTGAAACAAGTACATTTTGTTTCACTCTAAATTACTGTACTAGGCTACAAGTACCTATATGTTAAAATAAATATATCTTAATTTACAGGCGCCCATACTCAGCATATCGAGCGTGTTTGGAGAGAAGTTCGAGCAAATATTCCAAAGTACGGAACTCGATCGCACCATGTCGAGGGATATTTATTCGAATTTCTATTCAAACACGCTCATCCTAGGGCTGAGAGAATAAAAATCTTCTTCGACGTTATCGCCCAGATGTATCCTCCATTGTCTACTGTCGAGGCCGAGCAAACAGAGTAAATAAATTTGGAGACACGTTTCGACATCGGAACAACAAGAAACTGTGTTGCAACATCCGCAATTCCTACAATTAATGTTCGATACACCGCGTTGCGAAATCTGACATATTTTAATATTTGTTGCATTACAAAATACCATGTGTTATATATATATATTAGATATTTTATATTTATATTTTTTTTATTTAAATAAATGATAATTTTATATTTGAAATACATTACTTTGTATTAAAGTGTTTTTACCGAAACCACAAACTTCAGAGAAGTATACATTAATTTTTATTATTTATTAATTGGATTGAAATTTAGATCTAACATTTCCTGCAAATAAACGCTGTAGCTATATACATTGCTGCGTCGAATTTGCCCGAATTCCTACAAAGTATAAAAAACACAATAATACTTATTTGAAAATATAGTTATCAATTAAAATCAAAACAATTACCTCGTGATTTAAATAACGGAATCTATCCTTAATATTCCGCTTCCTCTCCTCTGTGTATGCATTTTTCAATGTGAAACTTAAAATATCATGCAAAAAATCTTCGGAAATGTGATTTAAAATTGCAAAATTTACAATGATCATTCTATTGTGATCCTTGAAATTTTTGTCCCAAAACATCTTGCGAATAAATTTGGGCCATGTCTTAGCATCGCCAACAACATCTTGTACCGCGAGCCATGGATTACTATTTATTTGCTCGACTGAATACGACATTGTAAATAATAAGTTGATTTGGAGGTTGTAAATAACGATCTGAAGTTGAGCGCGTTAAGGTATGTCGCTACACATGTGGCCACGGAGCATGCGCATGTGGCCGCGGGGCATGTTTCTGTCGCTACCACAGTCGCTACATCGCGTCGGTATGACAGGTTTCATAACCTGAGAGTCGTCAACTTTAACGCTAAATATCTCGCTTCGCAGGGCAGACCGCCGCATTTTTCTGCCAGATTCTTTCGTTTTATGCAAAAACGAATCGATTAAGCCTAATTTCATCGATATTTGAGGTGCAGTAGCTATTCTAAATAAATACCCAGTACTGTATTCGAGAAGTTTTTTACCGTGCCAAACTTCTATATCAAAATAACAAATTAAAAATGAAATTACCTGTCGAAAAAATCACCGAAGAAACTATCTGAATAAATAAATACACCTTTTTAGAAGTTTTGACAATTCTCAGATCACAGCTGTCAATAGCTTGTATACAACACTTAGGGTGCTGTCCCATGGACGTCGGAATTATCGGAAAACGGAATCGGAAAGGTGGGATGGTGGGGAGCTAACCAATCAGAATGATTCCGTTGCGTGTCTTCACATCTGGGTTCCCCATGGCGATCATTTTTCGGAACGGAATTCGTGCATGTGCATGTGCATGTACGTAATTCAAATATCTGGCGGTCACTGGTGGTTAAAGAGTGGTGATAAGTTGTATTTATATATTTATTTTGATCGGAAAAAGGGGAATATGATGTCATCTGCTGTAAGTATTGTAATTATGAGATATGTATGTTAAGTTATGTTATATTAGGTTATAATGTTGATATATATTGACGGTCTAGCATACATTTCTAGCCCAACATACATATACAATATGCTTATAGTGGTTTCAATTTGTTAAAGACAATATATAATAAAAATACATTATATTTTGTTTATAAGTATGTTTTATTTTATAGAAATAAAAAAATGAAAGCAAAAACAGCAAAATTATTTCTTATGAAAATGATAATGGAGTGGCAAAATACTCCACAATTATCTTGGCAAAGAGAGTTTCGAAGAAGACAGTTGCTGAAAGCTTTCGGTATTTATAGAATAATGAAAAGAAGAGACAAGCAGAAGAACCAACGACGATTTTGGGTACGTCTAATATTTAACGAAGATCGAAGGCGCTTGCAGGGAGCAAGTAATAATTTAATAAGAGAAATGCAATATATTGATATGGAAAAGTATATTGAATATCTTCGTATGGATATATCAACATTTCATGAATTATTACGTCTCATCGGGCCGAAGATCGAAAAGCAACATGTAGTGAGATCTCCAATACCCGCTTCTACACGTCTGGAAATATGCCTACGGTATCTAGCATCTGGAGATAATATGTCATCAATTTCGTTTGCTTTTCGAGTAGGATTGAATACGGTTTCAAAAATTATATCAGAAACTTGTGAAGCTATATGGAACATATTAAAAGAGAAAGTTTTTCCCGAAATCACTGAAGATTTTTGGAGAGAAAAGGCCAACGAATTTGAAACACAATGGTATTTTCCTAACTGCATTGGAGCGATAGATGGAAGGCATATGGCAATAGTGGTACGTAATTTAATTAATTTTTTATTCTTACTCTGATTTAATAATAAAAATAATTTTTTATTTTTATTAAAAAAATATAATTTTGGTGTTGTTTTAGGCTCCACCTCACAGTGGTTCAACTTATTTTAATTACAAGGGTACCCATAGCATTGTTCTCCTAGCAATCGCAGATGCAAATTATTGTTTTACAGCAGTAGATATTGGAGCTGAAGGTAGAAGAAGTGGCGGAGGCATTTTTGCGGAAAATAAAATTGGACATCATCTCATCAATAATACATGTAACTTACCTCCGCCGAGATCAATTGTAGAAAATGGTTCACAATTGCCGTTCGTTTTAGTGGGTGATGAAGCTTTCGCCTTAACATCATTTATGATGCGACCTTATCCACGTGCCAACGATTTAAATTTACGACAGAAAGTATTCAACTATCGACTTAGCCGAGCTCGTAGAATTGTGGAATGTGCTTTTGGCATTTTTACGGCACGTTGGAGAATTTTTCGACGACCTCTGTCGACAAATGTAAACAATGCAATTGCAATAGTAAAAGCAACAGTTTGTCTGCATAATTTTCTAATGCAAAAAGATCTCGCAGTTTCCGCTGAAAAAAAACAATATATGTCTTTATCACTTTCAGATCATGTAAATGTATATAATAGTGCTTTCCAAGCATTACATTGTTTTGATAATAATACAGAAAGAAATAATGTAATTCAAAGTGCAGTGAACATTCGAGATGCATTCAAAGAATTTTTTTGTACTGCTGGAGCCATAGAACAACAATGGGAGAAGGCATTACACAATGATTTTTAAAAATTAATTTATATATTATTTTATAATGTCTATATACAAAATTTTTTTGTAAAACTAGTATAATATACGATATAACAGATATCTTATTAATTATTTAATAGTCCCAATCTTTCCTCCGTTTCACGCAGTTTTATTAAGAACTCCAACTCTAACTGTGATCTTTCCCTGTAGGGAAGTCGACGCATTCCTTCTGCCAGTCGTAACATGAATCCATCAATAGGATTGGGTTGAACATTTGTGTTTAAGGTCTGTAAAAAAGCTCTATCTACTTCGTCGATGTTACTTGAATGTTGTCTTTCTGAAACCAAACGGTAGATTAAATTATTAAAAACTCTAATATCCTCATATTAATGTGTGTGTATATCTATTTCAAACACGAACTTCGTAAAGCTGAAGTCGCTACAGACAATTCAGAGATACTCGGTGATGGCGTTGAAGGTGGCCTGTTTTCTGAATCTGTGCAATCGTTGCTGTTATTCATAGGTGAATTTGAAAAGGAAGGTAAAGGAGCCGTTGAAGGTGGCCTGTTTTCTGAATCTGTGCAATCGTTGCTGTTATTCATAGGTGAATTTGAAAAGGAAGGTGAAGGAGCAAAAAGGTTATTCGTTACTTGAGCTGTGTCTTTCCTGTTTGGAAATCTTAAAGATGTACATGTTCTGAAAAAAATTAAAAATAAATTTAGTTGTTATTCGACATGTCATTTAACACGATATAACTTCAATATAACTTACTCTTTATATTCTAATGTATCATTAAGAAAATTCATTGCATCGTAATAGCGAAAAGATGGCTTATTTCTTTTATTTACAGAAGTACCTGCAGCACCACTTCTTTTTTCAATGCTCTGTATTTTCTTAAAATTCCTCCTAGCTTTTGTATAACAATCTCTTAAATATTGCCATTTTTTTTCGGCGTCAATGGGTGAATATGCTCCTAAAATATTAATTTAAAAAACATGTTTATAAAAAGAATGTAATGATAATGTTGAATCATAAGTTTACCTCCTAGACAATTGCTGACTTCCTGCCATAGATCTTTTTTCTTTAACTTAGTTCTTTCTTGAAGTGGTAGACGAGGATCATACAAGGCTGGTCGTTGTTGAACTATACTTATCAGCTCTTCATCTACTTCTTGTGGTTCTAAAGCATTATTTTCATTCTCTGTTACATCATTTAGGCTTTCATCTCCTGTTGTCTCCATCAAATTGATATCTAAACAATAAGAATGAAAACTCACTTATTGATCGTAACGAAAATTTCGTACTGTTTCGTACATTGCGTAAAAATACTATATATAATACTACATAAATACTACATACAAAATCTTTCATACCTGTCATAACAATTTTTCCAGCTTCATCCACGCTAAAAACCTGACATGTAGCGTCGAAAAGACCAAAACAAGAATGTTTCAAAATATTATCCATTTTCAGCAACCATCCGCAGTAACCACATTTTGCTATCTAATAATAAATAAATGACATTACAAAATATAATGTATTTTTATTATATATTGTCTTTAACAAATTGAAACCACTATAAGCATATTGTATATGTATGTTGGGCTAGAAATGTATGCTAATAAACCGTCAATATATATCAACATTATAACCTAATATAATATAACTTAACATACATATCTCATAATTACAATACTTACAGCAGATGACATCATATTCCCCTTTTTCCGATCAAAATAAATATATAAATACAACTTATCACCACTCTTTAACCACCAGTGACCGCCAGATATTTGAATTACGTACATGCACATGCACATGCACGAATTCCGTTCCGAAAAATGATCGCCATGGGGAACCCAGATGTGAAGACACGCAACGGAATCATTCTGATTGGTTAGCTCCCCACCATCCCACCTTTCCGATTCCGTTTTCCGATAATTCCGACGTCCATGGGACAGC
The DNA here is from genome assembly GCF_048541705.1 of Temnothorax americanus. NCBI lineage: Eukaryota > Metazoa > Arthropoda > Insecta > Hymenoptera > Formicidae > Temnothorax > Temnothorax americanus. Next base: position 217,077 of record NW_027509815.1, read on the forward strand.
ACCCTTATACACGATCAAGCATGTGTTTGTGAAACAAGATGGCGGATTTGGTGAGGCGCAAAGCGAACGAAAATTGATCGCCTGACTAGACTCACCTTGTTTTCTTCCACCATGCAACAAATCAAGCTTTATGATTATCACGGTCACAGTCAGACTGTAGTGATTGTCGTAGCTACGTAAAGTGCATTGTCTCCATTCCCGAGAATTCCATCGGCAAGACGTACGTTGTGCCCGACGAACGGCATAAAGCCCGTATCAGACTACCGACTGCGAAGGCCGACCCGACTGCCGATCCCGACTGCCGACTCACATCTAGCCAATCACAACGAGGCGCCGACTGACTGGATCGGCCGACTCGCATTTAGACCCTGGTCTATTTCTTGACTCAACGACTCAAAGTCGGAACCAATAGCTCGCGTCCACCAGACCACAGTATATACAGTAGCGCAACTCTCTGTCGGCGCCTTTGAAGTTAGTGTTGTCTAAAATGGAGTGCGCATGCGCGAAATAAGTAAGCGCCCACTAATACCAACTAAACGGCCACGTACAGCAGACACAACTGTTGAGTGTCGTCTTATCGACACGCTACGCTGATTCGTTGGGTCTAAAAGTATAAGAGCCAATCATGTGCTATGCTACTGAGCGCTTTTGCTGAACGCGCCCAACGCCTTTCTCAGAACTTCTTTCTCAATTGCTCTTCCTTTCTCCGCTCTCACTCCACTTTTACATGAAATTAATCTGAATTTAATGAAAATAATGAAAATAAATATTTATTATGTATTAAAAATAAGAAAAAAATTCATAAAAAATTCATAAATGAGAAAAAATAAAATTATATAAATGTGATTGTGCAGATTGAATAATATAAATGTATTGAGGTAAATTACTAGAAAATATAATGTTATATAACATATATTGAACAACCGAAAAGCAAAATATAATATTTTATACATTATACTTATAAGAAAACAATTATAATTATAAAATATTTAATATAAAATAGTTTTATTACATTAAATGAAATAAATAAATGATTTTTAATTATGCATCCAAAATAAAAATGAGATATATATTTATGCTTAATTTAAAATGCGATAAATGAAATTTTAATTTTAATACAACGATGATATGTTAATATTACATTTTAAAATAATTTTAAGCCCTTATATATAGAAATTTAATACTGTAAGTGATTATTTGGCTAGTAATTAATTACTTATTTTGAGTATTAAAATCATTAAAAACAGTACTTTTAATACTCAAAATGAGTAATTAATCACTAGCCAAATAATCACTTACAGTATTAAATTTCTGTAAGGGAGTATATCTATACGAAAAGAATATACCCGTAATAAATATAACTGCAATATATTAAAAGTACATGTTTTATTAATAAATATAATAAAGAAACTACATTTTTTATATAAAATAAAATTGTATCTTTATTACAATACATAAGAAATTACATATTATGTAGTACCAAATTGTAGTCTTTTTTCTTTTAATTTATTCACTGCTCCATGCTTCAGCTACTCGATCCACCTCAACACAGACCAGAGAAACAGAACAAAAAAATACATTAAATACACTTTATTGAACAATTCTTTCATTGATCTGTATCTCAGCTACTCGATCCACCTCGATACAACCCAAAAAAAGAAAAATGCAATAAAAGTGCAAGCTACAATAATTACCGTACAATAATGTAGAACAAAAAATACTTAAAATATAAACAAGGAATCTATAAAATGTAATATTAATAAGCTCCATTTCTTCTCCAAGTTTTTCATTCGTATAACCTTTTGATTATTCATCCTTGAGGCATGTAAGAACTTAAAAAAAAAAAAAAAATTAATTAATTTAATGTATCACTAACAGTATTCATGCCTTTACAAATACACATGCACCATCGCACATACATATATATATACATACATATATATATATTTAACACACATGAATACATTAATTTATATAACATACACAATATAAAATTTAATAAGTAACGTAATGTATAAAAGTCTATTAATGCACACTTATTAATACATATATAGTAACGCATAATTTCAACGCACAATATGAACGCATAATATCAAAACACAATATCAATATTAACGCAACTGAAAAAATTGCACATACATGTTGCCATTAATTAAAACTAAAATGTAAAATGCAACAATACAATCAATACATTATTAAATACAATATAAGTTAGACAATATAATTTGAAAATAAACAAAATGCAATAAAGAAACACGCAAAGTTATATATAATGTTATTTGCAAGCAAACAAAACATGCAATAAATGAACACACAATACTGGGCAAGTAATATATCACAATCCATTATAAGAATAAGAATCAATAAAACAGTAGCCTCAATAATTAAAATATGCCCGTAACGCATAACTCAACATGACAATTAAACATTATAAGAAGAAAATTTATAAATGGGAAACGTTTAAAAGTTTCCTATTTTTTGTGGTAACCCGTTTGCACGATTTATTATGCAGCGATAATGTGTAATATATACGCATACGAAGATATAATTTTATTAAAAATGAAGTAGGGAAATTTGGACATGGCGGTTCAAAAGTTATATTTTGTGTTAATTGGAATAAATAATTGCCAATATTTTTTTGGAAACAATTTCTTCTCAAAATTTTTTACAAATACTTCTTCTAATTTATGAATATAATAACAAAAGTCATTACTTGGTATGTTTAATTTCCCAAACAAATTTCCTTCTTCGTTTTCATAGGCTCGAAAAGAACAATATAATGTTGTATTATCTAAGACAGCCATATTATCATTCATATATTTTGTACATATATCACAAGAATGTATTGCTGTACATCTTTTAATTAAAAATCCGCAAACATATTTAAATGCGTTTTCTTCTGGCAGATCCATTGAACGATATTCATGAGTCGGAATATTTAAAATGTTATGCGCCGATGATGAAGCAGTAAATTCCGAAACAGTGGACTCTTTGTTATTATCTAACGTTCCAATAAGGTTTAACATATCATCATTATCAGAAGCACAATTTTGCGTATCTGAATGTTTTAATAATGTTGTACTAAAAAGTTTTTTAAAGGCGCGCTTAAATTGTATAGGTGTCGGATTAAGACAATTACCGCCTTGTTTCCGAACAGAACCAAAAAAATTTTCGACACAATCTTGATTCAATCTACGTGTTCGGAGATATGGAAAATTATGATTTTTTAATGTTTCCCAAAGCTGAATGATGCTATTAATTGTTATCTGCCAGCATTCAAAGCATTTAACTTTTACATATTTACCATTATTATTATTAATAACTACTTTAATACTTTTTATAAGATCTGACATTTCTTGCAAAAACTGCATTTGTTTTTCACTTCCGGTAAAAACTTTTCCATGTTCTTTAGGATTATTTACGGCGGACGAATTTAACATATCGAACAACTTATCAAAATGATCAATTAAATCTATAGTTCCAACGACTTTAGTCGGAAGAAGACCGACAGACATCTGTGTACACATTCCTGCACATACATGGTTACTAAGTACTTGTACGGCATATTTAACTTTCATTCTCATAAAGTTATTTGGGTCCATATGAATTTTTGATAATTTAGGAGCTGCTCTTATCCATTGTTTGACGTCTTGCATATAAAACTGTCTAATATGATCCCACGAAGCTACTTTATTATTAAATTCAAAATTATGTTTTAACAAATTATTTCGGGTTGCTTTTATTAAATGTGGAGTGTCAAAAATGTAAACTAAATTTTCTCCGTTAACTGAAAAAGTTGAATTTTGTGTAGATATTCCTAAATCACGGGACAGTTGTATAAAATTAGAACCCATGTCCGTAACCAATGCATGCACCATAGCACCTGTATTTCTTAATTTAATTATTGTATTAAATATCAGATTTTTTAAAAAGTTCATATGGCATGTAGTTTCTACAAAACAAAAAACAATAGGCACCTTCCAATTACCTGCAATACTACGTGCCATAATAACTAAAGCGCTTCTTGCAGGTTTAGATGATTTTTTATCACCAATGTCTTCGAAACCAATTATTTCATCCCGTGATATATTATAAAATAAATGAGCTTTTAAACTCATTTCGTCGGCACATATTATGCAATGACGTTCTACAAGAGGCAACGTATTCAATTTTAATTTAAGTGCTTCAAAAATTTTATCATTTATACCAGGCTCAATATTCCATTTTTGCGTAAATAATTGTAGAGAACGTACAGAAGGCAATGCAATTGAATCTTTCAATTCCCGGTACATTTGTGGACTTAAAAAAAATAATGATAAAGCAAATTTCTTAAATTCGAGATCATATCTTCTGCCACGTTTACATTTTAATTGTGCGTCGACTTGTGCCGCTAATAATCTATTAAATTTTTCCGGTAATAACTTACGGCCTAATTTTATTAGTTGATCGAATTCGTTTTCTTCTTCAACTTTTGTAGCTTTCTTCTTGTTTTCCATACGAAGCCGTCGGATTGTTTCACGCATTACTTTATTTTGCGCCTTTAATTTTTGGAACTTCTCTCGCAATTTCCTTTTTCTCGGGCTATCATCAGACGATTTAGTCGTAACTGCAGGCTTCTTGATAGTGGATGTGCTCCTATAATATATTCCAAACGTTAGATCATAGCACAAAGATTATTTTTAAATATGATATATGTAATTATGTAACTATTTTGCTGTAAGAGACAAAAACAGCAAAATAATATTAAATAAAATCTAAAGTTAAAAAAAATTTAAATATAAAGTGTTAATAAATAAATTACATATATCCTGACAATTATATTTTATAAGAAAACTTTTATTACGTAACAAATAAAGAAAATAAAAATACATGTTTAACTGTAAATTAGTAAAGAAAAACTTACGGTTGAGTTATTTCTACGTCACTGACAATAATTGGGACGATTGTTTGTGAAGTTTCTGCTTTGCTGAAAATATACAATTTTTTTTCTTTTAGCCATTATTGTTAATAAACGTAAACAAGTCTCTTATTAATATAAATTACCTATTATCTTCTTGCACTTGCATTTCTGCAACAGTTGCCTCAGCACATGTATTTCTGCAACAAAAAAAAAATATATATATATATATGTATCATATAATATTTATTATAAAATATAATATTATAACAAATAGAACATTTATATTTAGCATACCTATCTACTTTCTCTTTAACCACATTTTCCTCATTTTGTTGTGTTGTTTGTTCGGGTGCTGTGTTGTCCCTAAAAGATTTTAATTATTTTGTTTTTATATGTTACTTTCACATAATACATAAAAAATAATGTAAATATTGTTAGATATTGTTGCTATTATTTTTTATACACCTTATACCAGTATTATTCAATTTTATACTTTTTATGGAAACAAAACTAATTTAATTAAATTAAAATATGTAAAATTAATAATTATTTGTTAGTAAAAACTCACTGTTGTTGAAAACCTGGTCCAAAAAATATAGTGGGTACAGCATCTGGGTGAAGACGAGCCCTAACTTTATTAATTTTGTACCATTTGTTTTCAAAATGCAAATGGCACAAACGACAATTCTGGTGGGCATATTCTGGACCTTTAGGTTCTAGATCCAGCCTTCTACATGCTCGTACCCATTGCAGCCATCTGTAAATGTTGTACCATTTTACCAATGACAAAGTAATGCACACATTACAATTAAAAAAAATGGGTGCAAATTACAAACTTGCACATTGCTTCCTCATTATTATATAGGAAGCTTATTTCATTTAATGTATAAATTTAATGTATATGAGGAAACTTTTATTTTATTTAATATATAATTATTAGTATTTATTTTTTTGGCTTCCTCATAGAAGAAGCTTTGTGAGCAAAGGGTTCTACTTGCACACTTAAAAACTATCAAGAAGCCCGATATCTCAATATTTGCGGAAGTTAGAGCAAATTTACCAAAATTTCTATAACTTCAGAACTAATCAACCAAATCTTAACAAATTATATATGAAATAGGGGTAGAAAAGACTGAAAAATATAATAAAATTAGAAATAGATCGATATCTCCAAATTTGCGGAAATTAAAGCATAAACAATCATTTCTGCAAATTCAAAATTTTATTAAAAAAGAACCCCTTGATTATTAGCAATTTTTATTAATTCTATTATATTCTTCAGTTTTTTCTACCCCTATTTCATATATAATTCGTTAAGATTTGGTTGATTAGTTCTGGAGTTAAAGAAATTTCGGTAAATTTGGCACGTACACACATACATACACACACACACACACACATACATGCATACAGATATTTTTTAAAACTGCAATTTTTCGACGTTTTAGAACATTCTGAACGCATTCAGAAAAACAAAAAAAAAATTTTTTTTTACAAAAACAAAGCTTCTTCTATGAGGAAGCAATATAATTTATATAAAAAATAATAATATTATATAAAGCAATGTGTTATACCTGTCTTGTTCCTTTGGAAATTTAAAAAAATGTCGTTGCACATCAATAAACTTCTTAACGCACTCTGGTACTGCACAGCTTGGCTTTCTTATCGCATTCATTTTTAATTATTATATGCAGCAACACCTGAAACAAAGATAAGATCAAAGTGCTTCCAAGAGAATTGAAAACTTATATAATATTTATATAGGTTAACTATTCCCTTAGAAAAAAATTTCTCTTTTATGTTTCCTTCGCTTTTATCACTTTTATCATTTATTTCACTTTTATCACTTTCCTTCACTTTTCTTTACTTTATTCTTTCACTGTCTTTATACTTTGTAAACTCTTTTCACTTTAATCACATAAACGTATTCAGAGTCTGTCAAACACTTCTAACAGCTCTCAATAGCATTCAGTGACTAATTGAGCTAATTCCCTCCAAATTTCTGTTCCAATACAGATAGGCATTTATTTAACTGACCATTTAAATTCTAAGAGGGAGCGAAGCAGAACGGAGAAAGGAAGAGCAATTGAGAAAGAAGTTCAGAGAACGACGTTCAGATGGGGTTAGTGGGCGCTTACTTATTTCGCGCATGCGCACTCCATTTTAGACAACAAGAAATCAGGAGAGTTGCGCTACTGTATATACTGTGACCAGACAGTGATGTCGACGTAAAGTTTTGCATAGTGAGCGGCGATCGCGAAAAGTTCTTTAAAGCGGAGGAGCGCACGGTCAATGATTTTTGCTTCCTCCTGATTCGGATTCGAACCAGCAACGTCGACGTGCTAAATCGCGAACGCAAAGACCGATATGTGCTTAAAGTGCGTGCCACCTCGAGCAAACGCAACGGTAGAAACAGAGTGATTGCGCTCGAGGCGGACGCCGCGGTGGTGGTGACGATTCTCGACACGAAATCAAGTACGAGACCACCGTGACAGAGGACACGCCTTTGCATCGCAGCATACTCAGAGTAATCGCCGAAGACGCCGATCTCGGCAGAAACGGCGAGATTTACTATAGCTTTGCGGAGGAGACCAATCAATTATTTGGCGATGACAAAACCGTGTGCTGTACCGACATCCAAAATGGGCAATAGAGGCGACAAATCTAATCGATCTGTGTTTCACGTGCCAAAAGATGTCGAGCGATTAAGGAGGCTCTTACCCGGCTGCTCTAATCAATGTAGCAACCGAAAAATTATCATTAATAATTGGTTATAAAATTATCGGAAAATTAAATAAAAAAATAAATAATGATTTTTACATAGTGTAAGAGTAAGTTATATGTTCTATTAGTGTAAATATTAAAATTTATACAATAAGTCAGTTGACTACGTCAGTGCTAAAGAGCAGAACATGCGCGTGTCACAACGTCGTCTGTAGCAGTCTGCAGCTAAGTGAGGTGTAGCCGTGTAGCGTTGTAGCGAATGATGCGATGAAGAGATGGAGCCAAAAGAAAGATATAACGTGAGAATGCTGAGAGGGAAAATGAAAGGAAAATTCGCGAAAATAAAGGTTGTCAATGCGCGAGAGAATAATTATGCCGCTACCATACAGCGCAGAGAAAAGACATGTGCAAGTGAGGTTAGAAACTTCGCGCGATTTTGACGCTCGGAAGATCATTCGTCCTAACCTCTCGTACGTCATATTAAAACTACAATATCTTTTATAACTAATCGTCAACACCAAGTTTTCTTCTTATCATTAGAAAGATTATTATTTTAACTACAATCCCTTAGTTTTTTGTTTACCTGGCTCGCAAACTTGCCAAGAAAATACATCACTTCCGGTAAAAATTTTAGTGTTTACCATATGCCCTGTGTTAAAAATGCGAATTTCAATACTGATATTTTTACAGTTTTTATCGTCAACCTATGCTCAAGTTTTGGGCATCGGTCCGTTGTGGTTCACTTTACAACATATATTAATTTCATAAAGATCTGTCATATTATGATCGAGGTAAGAGCCTCCTTAAGACAATGGGTAGCAGCTATTCCCGGGATCGTCAAACTGAAGCCAACGCACGTTATATGTGACAAGCATTTCGAAGACCAGCATATTATTTGTGAATGGATCAAACAAGATGGGAGCGGTCGCATCATTGCACAGGTTCGTTAATGATATAAATTTTATGACTGTTACGGAATGCGCTTATGAATTTCTCACACAAACATTCGACACTAGTACACGTGAGCTGAGAGGTGATGTACACGTGATCCTAATATTCTGGCAGCGCTCTGTGACATTCTTAGACCCGGCTTATTTGTCGTAAATACTGCGGAATACTGTTCGCGAACCGATTGGTTGCTAAATTCCCAATGCTCCGAAAAGCTATCGATCTCGCGCGTAACAGTCAGTCTAACAATGGAGCGCTCCGATGCTAGTCGTACGTTCAGCTCAATTGTAAAATTACTGAGTAAACATAAATTCGGAAACAATGACTAATATGTGAAAGCGCAAATAATATATATTACATTTTCTTTCATATTACAGGCCCCATATAAGTATCCGCAGCTTAGTAAGCTTGCTGTACCAACAAAATTGTTACACGATGCCACAAACAATGAAGCCGTTGACCCGTTGGGCGAATCGTCTTCACATTTAGTGGGCTCTGTTATCAACTCTGTACATTGTGATAAGGCTACGCCTGTTAAGTCTCCCGTTCCGATAGAAGTCAGTAACCATCATACAGAAAAGGATTCAGCTGATGTATCAAGTAAAAGTCTGAATACTCCAAGGCAAGTCAACATCTCGAGCACATCTATTATAGACACCCCTCACGTACAAGATATGTGTTACATGGCTAAAGCAAATATAATGAGTATATATATAGTCATTTAATTATATATTTTATATTTCGTTTTTGTATACAGTTGTCTCATGTATTTAACTGCCTATTTCGGAAGATGGACAACCGCTTACAGCAATGGAAGAAGCTGATACAATAATGAAGACTCCAACGTTTGATCCGCACACTGAAATTGACAAACCAATAAAGCATTTTTTATATAAAAGTACTTTTTTACTGCTTTAAAATAATAAAATAAGTATATTTTTCTTTATGCAGTTTCCACAGTATTTGAAAAACAGGAAATCAATTTTATTAAAGAATCAATTGCCGTTACTTACTCTCACTTGCAAAACAAGACTATCATTTTGCAAATGTCATATTTTACATTTAAAATACATTAATATATCATTATATTATAAATTATTAATATATTAATATATTATAACATTATAGATTATTAATACATAAATTATTTTACATTTTACATTTCCTAAATTGAAAGTTTGTATTATAAAAATGCAATATTAATGAGTAGTCAAGAGACACGGTAGTGTCTCACACCAAGTGGCATTACCTTCCCGCAGTGCCTCTCGTGGCGGCAAAGCGAATTACAAGTTGCTTCAATAAGCGACCTACCCCCTCCAGTGGAGTTTCCAGACCTGTATGTAAGACCGTGGCCAGGATTCGAACCTGGAACCTCCCTCATTCCGTGAAGGGCGTCTGAGGTAATATTTTTCGCAATAAATTATTTAATTTTCTAAAATAATTAATTCGCGTCAATTTAATTCCGGGGAGGGAAGGCTATTAATGTTCCAACGATAGCTGTGTTTCAAGTCCTACAAATAATCGGCGCGCAGTTTATCAAGTTGGAATAGATGTATATGTATATTATATATATATTGTAATATTCGTTACTTCTGTAACTATTAATTTCTTTACTTACGCAGCGCCTGATTCGTATATAGCTGTTTATTAATTTGTATTAATAAAACATTCATTTAATGTAAAAGAAACATTTTTTAATGTTAACAAACGTTTATTTAATATTAAAAACATTATTTTAATGTTAAAAAACGTTTTTTTTACAATGAATAAATACAGCAAAAATAAGAATTTAAATCACCAGTGAATAATGAAAAAATCAATAAAGTAAATACTTTTTTAATAAGAAAAAAAAATCTGTTACATTAATTTAAACGTTTTTTATATATTTTTTTTTATTACTGAAAATGTTTTTAAAAACGTTGGAAAATATTTTTTTGCTACTTAGGTTATTTAGCAAATATCAACCAATATAAATGCCTCTCAACATTAATTATATTTACTACTTACTGCGTATGTGTTGTGTTAAAGTCGCAAAAGTTGAATACACAATATTTTCCGCACAACAGACGCAAAAAAGGTCGCGCGTTGATTGGTTCAAAAACTGAACGAGTGCGCAGCATCGGGAATGCTTCACCAGTCTACTTACACCATGCGTAGTTCTATTATCTATTTGCGTTGCGATTTGCTAAATTGGTCGAACTGTTAACTTATACCACCGACGAGATACTATTAAAGACCGACAACCCTGGGTAAATTTTTGTGACTGCCCGGGGGCCCGGTGGTAATTGAAGAATACTGACATTATCGACTATTTTGGCTATTCGACTATTCCGAAAGAAGAGTTTTACCTTATATAATCACTGTTTTATCATCAGAAATGTACAAATCTTTTATCATCGACGAGATAGTAATAGCTAAACGTGTATGAAAGATAAAACAGAAATTAGCATATGAGTTGCCATAAATAAGAAAATATTTTATAATTTTTTCAATATTTGTATCTTTTTATTAATATTTGTTTCGAAATTAACGCCGCTTTAACGTCGGTTTGGACGTCGCGAGCGCGATCGAGGAAAGCGTGACGATCAACGAACGCGGCTTCAGAGAATCGATTTTAGCAACGATGAATTTCTCGTGTTGTTGTTTTTTTCTGTCTGTCTGCTTACTTCTCTCTCCGATATCGCGAACTATTTTGAAAAAGAAAATATCGTAACGAAAGATAAAAGGGATAAAGTCGAAAAAGTGTGAGTTCGAAAGAGTGCGAGTTCGAAAGAGTGCGAGTTCGAAAGAGTGGAGTGCGAGATTCGACGGAGACGTACAGAAAGGATATTCGACGGAGAAAGGAGATTCGACGGAGACATTTCGAAGGGAGTTTCGAAAGGAGATTCGATGGAGTCATAGCGGATTGCTCGAATGATGGAGTCATAGCGGATTATTCGAATTCGTCGTCTTTATACGTAAGAAGGTAGATAGAAGTTTAAAGGTAAGAGTAAGCTTTACTACGATTGAGTTAACCGCGGATTCATACGTTCGAGGTCATGACGGGCAACACGATGTTGCGTGATTACCGCGTAGCTTTTTGCGATCAGCTTTATATTATGGTGAAGGACAACGAATGTTCTTGCGTACACCTTTAAAGGTGATCGAGCAGTTCGAGACTGCGATGTAAGATTCAGACCTCTTACGTGATGACGAACAGTTCGAGACTGTAAGGAGATTTCGAATGAATGTTTTTTGATACACCGCTGATGACGAATAGTTCGAAACTGTAAAGAGATTTCGAATGATGTTTTTGATACATCGCTTTGAGTTTATCATAATGCTGAATTACGTTGATACACCGAATACGCCGAATGACGAATTGATACACCTTTTTTGAGACTTTTAAATTATTTGGATTTGTTATTTACAGATTTAACTCAGTCCTGATTTTTCTGCGCGCCATTCATCCTTGCGATCTACGATTCTGATTTTTCCTGCGTCCTGCGCGATAAACATCATTGATCTGCGCGCCATTCATCCTGCGTTCTACGTTCCTGATTTTTCTACGTCTTTCATATTAAACATCTTTGATCTACGCACCATTCATTCTTGTGATCTATGTTTATGCTGTTCCTAAATTCTTTGTGTTAAACTTTTTTGCTCTTTACGCTTCTTCATCATTCCTGACATTCTTAATCTCATTCGCACAACACCAACCAGATTGTCAACACATAACATTTTTTGGTTCTTCGAGCCGGATATTGTTGTGCTTAACATTATGTCAAGTATTGATACAAGGATTTCGCTGCAACGCAGTCGATACAAATTAATTCAGCAGACAGCGACGGAAGATGATCATGATGAGGCATCTCTTCAACTTATTAACGCTCGATTGGAATTACTCGACGAAAACTGGCAACACTTTCGAGAGGAACATGTGGATTTATGCCGCTCGGGAGATAGACGGCTAAAAGATCACCGATACATCACAGATAAAATTTTTGAACGTTGTCAAAAGTTTTATATTTTGGCTAAGTCAAAACTTCGCTCTCATCGAGATGAATTGGAAAGCTCTCATTCTTCCACGCCATCGGCGGCATCAAATTCTCGTGAGCCGTCTAGATCATGTCGTCCGACATCAAATTCCGGTGAGCCGTCTCGATCGTACAGACGACATCAATCTTTGCCGAAAATCGTCTTGCCGCAATTCTCTGGAAAACTTCAAGAATGGAGGTCTTTCCACGACTTATTCACATCCATTATTCGAAATGACACAGAAATACCAGAGGTAGAGAAGATGCACTATTTAAAGACGTCCCTGTCAGGAGAAGCCTTAAAATTTGTCACCAATCTGCCGATGTCTGGTGACAGTTTTGAAATAGCGTGGGATACATTGGTAACACGCTATGAAAATAAACGGTTTCTCATTTCCGCGCATTTAGATAGTCTCACCAATCTTAAACCTTTGAAGACAAAGGCAGCTTCTGGACTCAGTTCTCTTCTCGCTTCTGCTACTGAATCAATCGGAGCATTGAGAGCCTTGGGATGCTTCGTAGACTACTGGGATCCGATTCTAGTTCATTTATTAGTAAAGCTGCTCGACGCGGATTCTCGAGAGACTTGGGAGGTAAAACTTGGATCGACTTCAACTTTCCCGACGTTTAAACAATTCGAGGATTTCGTAATCGGAAGAACTCAAGCGATGCAAAATTTGGCTTTGGAATATCCAAATGCAGTCAGCAGCAAAGAACACTCAAATCGACACAGTTCTTCGACGCGTTTCGGAAACGCCGTTCATGTAGGCTCCTCTGATTCAAACACTAATTATCCTTGTTGTCCATTATGTGATGCATCTCACAATTTGTCTGGCTGTCCAACTTTCCAATCTAAAACCAGTAATCAACGATACGATATTGTTGCTCAAAAACGTAGATGTTTCAATTGTTTGGGAGGCCACGCTCTACGAAATTGTCGAAGTACCAGACGTTGCCTGAAGTGCGGAAAACAACATCATACTTCAATTCACCCCGGTAAAGGAAGTGCAGGGTGGAAAAGCAGTTGCTCTCTCTCAAATTAACGAGAAGGAGCCGGAGTCCACGATTGAAGATTCTTCTACATCCAATGCGGAATGACTAGCAATGTTAGGTCGACCTCGAGATCTACCCTCTCTACAACGGAATACGACACTTCTTGCTACTTGTCGAGCCATCGCTATTGGTTTGAATAATGTGCAATATACTGTACGCATTCTTATCGATCAAGGCTCGGAATTATCCTTCATAACAGAGGATCTTACTCAACGTTTACGCTTAAAACGTTGTGCCGCTTCAATCCCTCTTCTCGGCATAGGCGGAACCTATTCAGGGAAAACTAGAGGCTTAGTTACCGTTAGGCTACAGTCCATTCACAATTCTTTTTCAGAATGTATTATTAAAGCCTTTATCTTAACTACTTTGACTATCAAGATTCCTTCATTTTATACCAACAATCGATCCTGGAATCATACCAAAGGACTCTCTTTAGCAGATCCAGAGTTTGCAATCTCCGGTCCTGTGGATATGATCATTGGAGCGGATTATTATGGGTCTATCATCCTGGAAGGAATAAAACGAGGAAGCGGTAACGAACCCCTCGCTCAACAGACCATCTTTGGATGGATTTTATCTGGTTCCATCGACACTGGCGGATCTCCTGCAAAGGGGCGCATCCTACACTGCTCGACTGATGATGAACTTCAAGAGTCACTCACCAGATTTTGGAAACAAGAAGAAACTATCTCCTTACCTGGATCAAACCTTACGCCAGATGAATTGGCATGTGAACAACATTTCGTGAATACACACTCACGAGATCAAAAAGGTCGATATATCGTTCGTCTCCCATTGAAGTCACCCCTTTCTTCCTTGGGAAGCTCTCGAAATATTGCACTCAGATATTTTTTAGGCTTGAAAAGACGTTTCTCTTCAGACCCACTATATAAGCAGAGATATGAAGAATCTTTAAAAGATTATCTGACACTCGGTCATATGGTCGCAGCTCCCATCTCTGAAGATAGTACACCTGCTTTTTATTTTCCACATCATGGCGTCATTCGTGAGGACAGACTTACCACCAAACTACGGGTGGTATTCAACGGTTCCTGTCGTACTAGCTCCGGAGTTTCTCTTAATGAAATTCTCCACTCAGGTGCAAAACTTCAGACGGATATTTCCGACGTGCTACTTTGGATTCGCACACATCGATTTATCTTTTCTACGGACATCGTCAAGATGTTCCGACAAATTGCCGTACACCCAGATGATTGGGCGTTACAATCCATTCTTTGGTTCAATTCAGAAGGTCAGCCTGCTCCTCATCGACTCACCACTGTCACTTTCGGGCTCACATGTGCCCCTTTTCTCGCACTCCGAACGGTACTACAACTTATTGAGGATGAAGGTGCGCGTTTTCCTAAAGCTGTTCCAGCTCTCAAGAAAGGCCGCTACATCGATGACACTTTTGGAGGTGCCGACACAATCTCTGAGGCCAAAGAGATAGTGCACCAAGTTACACAGCTTTGTATGGCGGGCGGCTTTCCCTTGCAAAAATGGAAGAGTAACAATCAAGAAATATTGCCTCCAGTTTCGGACAGTAGCAACGAATCTTCTTCTGAATCTTCTTCTCCAGTTGAATTTGAGCCATCCCTTGTGAAAATTCTCGGGCTCATTTGGAATCCAGAGACTGACACCTTCCTTTTTTCTGATAAATCATCGCAACGTGATCGAGTTACCAAGCGAACGATACTTTCTGAAATCGCTCAAATGTACGACCCTCTAGGTTTTATTTCTCCAGTGATGATCCGGAGCAAGATAATTTTACAGGAACTTTGGTTACTCAAGAGTGGATGGGATGATTCTGTTCCTTCGGAGTTACACGATCGTTGGATCTCATTTCGTCTTCAGTTGACCACACTTCAAAAGCTTTCTATTCCGAGATGGTTAGGACTTGGATCGTCCAAACGTATAGTAGAACTTCATGGATTCTCAGACGCTTCTTCTATGGCAATGGCTGCTGCGGTGTTCGTTCGGGTCTCACAAGGCAATGATGAATATTTAGTGCGCTTAGTGAGTGCAAAAACTAGAGTCGCTCCACTTAAATTACTTTCAATTCCGCGGTTAGAGCTTTCAGCCGCTCTCCTATTATCGAAATTGATGACACATATTCAGAAAGTGTTGGATCTATCTGATGTACCTGTACATCTTTGGACTGATTCGTCTGTCACTCTTTACTGGATTACCACACATCCATCGCGATGGAAAGATTTTGTGCGGAACAGAGTTACTGCTATTCAAGAGATGCTACCCCAAGGATCGTGGCACTTCATACCAGGAAAACAGAACCCAGCAGACTGCGCTTCCCGCGGACTAACTCCAGAACAACTCATTAATCACAATCTCTGGTGGAACGGTCCCAGTTGGTTATCCGAACCATCTTCCTTGTGGCCAAAAGCTGTTAGTAAACTTTCGCCAGAGACCGATCCCGAAGAGCGACCTGGAATGGTCTCACTTACCGTGTCATCCCCGAAACCTTATTGGTCACTGCTTGATAGATATTCCTCCTTATCATTCTTGTTTAGAATCACAGCTCTCTGTCGTCGTGTTCTGTCTCGTCTAAGGAAAAAGCCGCAAACTTCTCTTTTTTGGCCGCTGACACCGGAAGAGATACATCAAAGCCGAAATTTTTGGTGTAAACAAGTGCAACATTCTTGGTTCGCTAATGATTTACTGATTATTTCTAAAGGAGACACTTTTCCACGATCTCATCCTATGGCTAAACTAACCCCATTCCTGGATCGAGATGAACTCATACGTGTTGGAGGACGATTACATTACGCTGATCTTTCCATGGAATCAAAACATCCCATCATCCTTCCAAGAACATCCCCTCTCACCACACTCATTATTGACGACGCTCATAGCCGCACACTTCACGGGGGAACGCAAGTTACATTGAGCTTTATCCGTCAAACATATTGGATCATTGGAGGCAGGGCTCCTATTCGCTCCTTCATTCTCAAATGTATTCGTTGTGCTCGATATCGTGGAATCCGAGCTCAGCAACTTATGGGTCAACTTCCAATGTCTCGAGTTACTCAAGCAAGACCGTTTCTACATTCTGGGTTAGATTATGCTGGTCCCATCATACTCAAAACTTGGAGAGGGCGGGCGGCTCGAAACTATAAAGGTTACCTTGCGATTTTTGTGTGTCAAGCTACTTCAGCCATACATATCGAAATAGTAACCGATTATTCGACTGAAGCATTTATTGCGGCATACAAACGCTTCACTGCTCGTCGAGGCATCTGCGCTACCCTTCAAAGCGACTGTGGAAAAAATTTTGTTGGCGCTGATATTGCTTTACGACAACGTTTTAGTATAGCATCTAAGGAATTGCGTGAACTCGCTTCTATTCTAGCAAAGGACGGTACTAAATGGATCTTCAATCCGCCATCAGCTCCTCACTTTGGAGGAAAGTGGGAGGCAGCTGTAAAATCAACGAAATTTCATCTAACTCGAGTGATCGGAGATACTTTGTTAACTTATGAAGAATTGAACACTGTGATAATTCAAATCGAAGCAGTATTGAATTCTCGTCCACTTTGCCCTCTGTCAGACGATCCTAGCGACTACACTGCCTTGACCCCGGGACACTTCCTGATAGGGGAATCACTCACGACTATTCCAGAACCGGAATTATCGTCTGAATCTGAGACTCGTCTTAATAGATGGCAGCTGTTAAGAAAGAAGATTGACTGTTTTTGGAAACGATGGTCAGTGGAATGTCTCCAAAGATATCTGGCTGTATCAAAGTGGTATCATCCTTCTAATGATATAAAAGAGGGATCTTTAGTTCTCATGACCGACGAACGTTACCCGCCATCCAAGTGGCCTTTAGGCAGAGTCACGAAACTTCATCCAGGACCTGACGGATTAACAAGAGTAGTAACCCTTCGCACAGCCTCTTCAAGTTTTAAACGACCCATTGCCAAGCTTTGTGTTCTGCCATTCAATCCAGACGAAAGTGTTCGCCAACTCTGTCGTCGAAGGCGGGCGGAAATGTTTCGAAATTAACGCCGCTTTAACGTCGGTTTGGACGTCGCGAGCGCGATCGAGGAAAGCGTGACGATCAACGAACGCGGCTTCAGAGAATCGATTTTAGCAACGATGAATTTCTCGTGTTGTTGTTTTTTTCTGTCTGTCTGCTTACTTCTCTCTCCGATATCGCGAACTATTTTGAAAAAGAAAATATCGTAACGAAAGATAAAAGGGATAAAGTCGAAAAAGTGTGAGTTCGAAAGAGTGCGAGTTCGAAAGAGTGCGAGTTCGAAAGAGTGGAGTGCGAGATTCGACGGAGACGTACAGAAAGGATATTCGACGGAGAAAGGAGATTTGACGGAGACATTTCGAAGGGAGTTTCGAAAGGAGATTCGATGGAGTCATAGCGGATTGCTCGAATGATGGAGTCATAGCGGATTATTCGAATTCGTCGTCTTTATACGTAAGAAGGTAGATAGAAGTTTAAAGGTAAGAGTAAGCTTTACTACGATTGAGTTAACCGCGGATTCATACGTTCGAGGTCATGACGGGCAACACGATGTTGCGTGATTACCGCGTAGCTTTTTGCGATCAGCTTTATATTATGGTGAAGGACAACGAATGTTCTTGCGTACACCTTTAAAGGTGATCGAGCAGTTCGAGACTGCGATGTAAGATTCAGACCTCTTACGTGATGACGAACAGTTCGAGACTGTAAGGAGATTTCGAATGAATGTTTTTTGATACACCGCTGATGACGAATAGTTCGAAACTGTAAAGAGATTTCGAATGATGTTTTTGATACATCGCTTTGAGTTTATCATAATGCTGAATTACGTTGATACACCGAATACGCCGAATGACGAATTGATACACCTTTTTTGAGACTTTTAAATTATTTGGATTTGTTATTTACAGATTTAACTCAGTCCTGATTTTTCTGCGCGCCATTCATCCTTGCGATCTACGATTCTGATTTTTCCTGCGTCCTGCGCGATAAACATCATTGATCTGCGCGCCATTCATCCTGCGTTCTACGTTCCTGATTTTTCTACGTCTTTCATATTAAACATCTTTGATCTACGCACCATTCATTCTTGTGATCTATGTTTATGCTGTTCCTAAATTCTTTGTGTTAAACTTTTTTGCTCTTTACGCTTCTTCATCATTCCTGACATTCTTAATCTCATTCGCACAACACCAACCAGATTGTCAACACATAACAATATTTTATAATTTGTTTAATATTTGTGTATATATATGTATATATATATATAGAACAAATTATAAAATAGTATATTGTAAAGTATTTTTATATAATTGTCAATTAAATAAAAAAATATTGAAAAAATTATAAAATATTTTCTTATTTATGGCAACACTAATTTTGCGCGAATTAGAATAGAAAACGCTAAAAGTTATTACTTAGTAACATTATTATAATGTTATTTATTTTTAATCACTAGTAACTTTATAAGTTAAACAGCTTCAAGTATCAAATTCCCGATTGCGAATGTATCTTATTAATTGGACTTTCGGTTCCGCCACCGTGGCGTGCGCACGGTGACGAGTTTTCGCTCGCATTATATTTGTTGCGTGTGCTCGAATAGTGGATTATTATTGGATCTATTTTGTGCGCTCTGCGTGTACAGGCGCATCCGCTTTTTTCCGGGAGTCATCTTTTCCGGGGATTTTCCTGTTTACTGCGTGTGAGAAATCTTTCCTTTGTGAGTGGGGCGGCTAACCTCACTCTTAGCCGACATGTCGGCAGAGGACGATCCCCCGTCCCCCGTGTCGCCTAATTATGAAGAATTGAGAGACGATTTCCAAGCATTTTTGTCGCAGTCGGAGAAAAGTAATCAGGCTTTAACAGAGAATGTCATGGATATTGTTGAGGAAACGAGAAAGCTTCACCTACCCATTTCTTCCACCGAAGATGAGGAGGCTACCGAATCCATCTCGAGTGTTAAAAACAACAATAAGAAGAGGCAGGGCAACCCTATTACATCCGGTTCTTCCCCGAGGAAAACAGGAAAACAATCTCAGGCTACACCGGTACAATAAAAAATGAAGATAGATAATAAGAGGGATTCTAACTTGCCAAACAGTAATCAGAGCAATAAGCCTGGTGCAAGTAAAATTCCAACTATATATGGTGCTTATACAAAAGCTCCTTTCATTGTTTTTTTTCGTATGCCTACGGCAAAGGACTAGCCCAAAAGACGCACCTTTATTCTTACAATGGCAAAGAAACTTATGTCAGAGCAAACGTGAAATATGAGAGTGTTACGCCTTTCTCGTTTAATACATGGAAAGTTACATTCCCGTCAAAAGCTGCGGCTAATGCAGCTCTCAAGAATAAATACATTAAAGAAGCTGGATTTTTAACTTATATCCCAAAATATAAGTTAACTCGACAATTTGTGATTAGAAGTATTCCCCTTGATTTCTCGTTGACCGATTTAAAAAATACAATTAAGGATGAGAATCAAGACATTCTGATTCTGGATCTCTTTAGACTAAAAAGAAGGGATCGTACTACTGGTATATGGTCGGACTCGCAAGCGGTCTGCATTCAGCAGATGGGAGAGGATCTTCCGGATCACATCAAAATCTTCAAGACAATAATTCACACGTCACCATTTCAAAGGTCGGTACGGCTGTGCTTTAACTGCGGCCTTTATGGACATTTGTCAAAATTTTGTGAAAAAAATCCTAGATGTCTGCAATGTGGAAGCGAGAATCACACAAGTTCTAAAGAGGCTCCCTGCACTAAGCCAAAGAAGTGTATAAACTGCGAGGAGGAGCATGCTACAAATGACAGGAAATGTTCCAAATATTTGAAGAATCTCGAGATCTCAAAGGTTATGGCTGTTGACAACTTGCCCTTTATGGAGGCAAGGACTCTGGTACAGAAGAGAGAAAAGGGCTGTCCGTTCGTCGATGATCGGCGACCATCAGTTTTTTCTTCGAAGAATTTTCCTCCACTTCCTTTGAAGGGAGGGATCCAGATGTCAAACATTCCAGCTAGTCTTCAGTCTAGTCCTAGAGGAAGGTCGTTTGCTGCAAGTCTTATGCATTGTGCTCCGGAAATCTCATCCAGGCTTCTGGAAATTATGGAAAGGGCGTCTGCCATGAAGCAGGTGGATGTCTTGCTGAATAGGCTGGAGAATACCTTAAAACTTCACGAGGGAACCACCAAGGAATAGTGCTAAGTTTTATTTTCTTTTCTTTAGCGCTCTTTTTATATTATATATAAATTTTATATACTTTGATTTATATCTTTTTCTTTGCGTTACATCCCTGAGCGCATCTTAATATTTTGTAAAGTGATCTGTCTATATCTACCTTGAGGAGGTACTCTTACTATTTCTTTCACTTATATTTGTTCTTTTTATTTCGATTGAAATGGATAAATTTAGACTTGTACATTGGAATGCACATTTGTTTTACAGCGTTTTCAGGAATTGGAAAAGCAGAGTACATTGTTCGACTGCGCTGCGATCTCGGAGACGTGGGTTAAACCGCAGTTTAGTTTCATGCTGAGAGGATTTGATACGGTTAGACGAGATAGAGTTACAGGCAGAGGAGGAGGGGTGGCTATTCTGGTCAACCACTCTTTGAAATACAGAGAGGTTTCCGTGGTGGAGGACTGTGCGGGTAAAGTAGAAGCCTGTGCGATTGAGATTTTTTTCTTTGATATGAATCTTTTTATTGTATCTTGTTATAAGCCTCCACAGAGTGGCCAAATTTCTGAGAATGAATGGATAAGGTTCTTTACTCAATTTGACGTCTCTAATGGTGGAACTAATAGATGCATGTTTGTAGGCGACTTTAACTCGCATAGTCCGGCGTGGGGATCCTCCTTCCTCTGTCAGTCGGGTAGATCGTTGTCATTGGCGATCGAGGATACAGAACTCGTTCTATTAAGCGATGGTGCCCCGTCCTTTCTGGGTAACGCCTCGTGCGGCCCCTCAATCATAGATTTAGTTTTATGTCATGCTTCCATTGCTCCCAAATTTAGATGTCAGACGCTGAACGATGCCTGGGGGTCGGATCATTTCCCGGTTTTGATTACGTTTTCGGTGAGTAAAGGTCCCTCTTTTTCCCCACGTAAGCGTATTAGGCTATATAATAAGTACACGGATTGGAAATGTTTTAGTTCAGTTATGGATAAGGATCTTAGACTCTTAATGTCATCAGAACAACCTAGTCCTACAGTTTTATATTCATCATTTTTGGCGATTGTGGAAAAGGCTTTGGTGGAGGCTTCCCCGGGAGATCCTCGCAACCCTCCTTCTTCTTCTCCCCCTTATCCTCCTTGTATTTGGAGGACTAAGGAGTGTGACGCTCTAGTAGCCGAGAGAAAAGCAAAATTACAAACTTTTCTGGAAACAGGTAGGGCTTCGGATTTCAAATCTTACAGGAATCAATGTACTGTGACAAGGAAGGGTTTAAAAAGTATTAAACTTGAAGGTTTTAAGAAATTTGCAGAATCTCTTAGAAGGGATACGAATCCTAAAATAGTTTGGGACACTATGAAGAGATTTGATTCTAGATGGAATCGAACGGAGACGGGTAAAGCCGTTCCAGTTGAAAAAATTGAGAGTGTCCGTAATCAAATTGACGACCTTTTTCCCCGTGGGTTCCCCCGCCCCCCCATCAGTTCCTTTAATTCTTCGGGGACTGACCCCTTTATGGACTTACCTTTTCTTCCAGAAGAGCTTGACTGGGCTTTGGAGTCGGTGAACATTGGGTCTAGTCCTGGACTAGATGGTATTGATTACAGGATTATTAAGAATTTCTTCCCTTTAGGCTGGTCTTTTCTTCTTAAAATCTACAATTTTCTTTATGAGGAAGGCAGTTTTCCCGAAGAATGGAGGGACTATCTGGTCTTTTTTATCCCGAAGCAAGGTTCCAATATTAAGTTCAGACCTATATCACCCTCATCGTGTCTATGTAAGGTCATGGAGAGGTTAGTGACTAACAGGCTTCTTTGGTGGCTAGAGATTAACAAGCTCATTCCGGATTCGCAGTTCGGGTTTAGGAGACAAAGAAGCTGCCTAGATAATTTGACAATTTTATATACTGATATCTTGATAGGGTTTGAGGAGAAGAGAGCTATTCCCGCTGAGTTTTTTAATGTAAAATCAGCTTATGATTCGATTCTCCCGGATATGCTTATTGATAAATTGGCCTCTCTTGGCCTTCCCCCCCTTAGTAAGGCATTTATTTATAATTTTGTCTCTTTTAGGAAGGTTTCATGCTGTTTCCATGAGGTGGATGAAAAAAGATTTGCCTATCAAGGTCTTCCGCAGGGTAGCGTTATGAGCCCCATATTATACACTCTATATGTTAGTCATATAGAAAGGTTGATACAGAACGATGTGCACATACTTCAATACGCGGACGATATTTGCCTCTACTCATCCTCCCCATCGGTGACAATCGGTGTCAGAAATCTGGAACGTGCCATTAGACAAATTGAGAGAGAACTGAAGGAAATTGGATTGGTACTATCTCCGCTAAAGACTCAATTTTGCGTTTTCAGTAAGATTAGAACGAAGATCAATACTCCTCTGAATGTTTCGGGTGTAATTATTTACCCTTATGAGGTAATATCTTTCTTGGGAGTCACTTTTCATAAGAACCTAAATTGGAAATTTCACATGTTGAAATTGGAAAAGTGTGCCAACTCAATTAGAACTCTTAAATGCTTAGGTAGGAAATGGTGGGGTTCCGATCCATGGGTCCTAAGAAAAGTATATAGCGCCTTGGTCCGCTCTAGACTTGAATATGCGGGTTTTCTTATGGACTCTGTTTCTAGGACTTATCTACAAAGTTGGACAAGATCTAGATGAGGGCGATTAGACTCGTTATGGGATACAGGGGCTCCACCTCCCTTAATGTTATGATTGCAGAACTTCAAGAACCCTCTCTCTTTTGCAGGCTCAAATACTTAGCTTTGGGCTTTTTTTTTAGAGCTTGGTCCAATGCAACACACCCTCTCATTGAAAAATTGACATACTTAAATGATATTCGTCCCATCCTACACGGGAAGCGTATGAGTAACCCCTTTTCTGAGGCATTTGTTTTCCTTCCAGGAATATGTGAATCATGTTCCTCAGAGGGAATATCCGATATGTTATCCTAAAAATTTTGAGGCTTTTTAACTCTCCATCTGACAAGTTTAACGAGTTATTCGGTCAGGCCTTGCTTTCGAGTAAGGCTATATCCGAATTCATAGTCGTTTCTCAAATCTTAAATCTCGTTTCCAATCTCAAATTTCAGTTTTCAGCTCTCGAATCTTCAACCTCAAATTTCAGTGCTAGTGGCTAATCATCAAACTTGGTCCTTATCATGACTAAGCGAAGGTAAAGACACCTGGCTGTTTGTGATAAAGTGTACTATAGAGAGAAGAGACAGAAGTTAAGCTCGTCTTTAACCTTAACCTCGTCTGTTGTTTAAGCAAGAGTTTAATTTAAAAAAATTATTTGTGTTAATAAAAAATCATCATTAGTAAGTGATTATAAATTTTACATCATATTAAGTTTTATATCATAATACTCACACAACTAACTGTAATAATATTAATCTTTCAATATTGAAAAAGCAATACAATTTATTTTTGTAAACTTATCATTTTGATTAATTTAGTTCTAAATCAAATATTTTATGCATGTATAAATTTTTTTTAGATAATTAAAAAGTTAATAGTAGAATTATTGTATATATTAAAATTTTTAACAACTGTAATAGTAATAATGACTACATACAAAAATTATTTAGTAAGAGTTTTTATTATTAATTTTCTTATTTTTTATGGATTATCAGATTAACATGGAAGATTTAGATGACTTTTTGGAATTTATGGATATGGCAGAAGTTGCACATACAAAAATACCTAAGCGTTATATTCGAGATCACTCAAATCCTTTTGAATTCTTATATAAGGAAGCATTCAAAAAACGTTTCAAATTTAGTAAAGAGAAGCAATTATGTATTATATATTGCCAATTATTGAAGGCAACTTAGCAAAAGATAGTAACAGAGGTTTACCAGTACCACCTGTTTTACAACTTCTTATGGCTCTCCGATTTTATATATGCCACTGGCAACTATCAAATAAATAAAATAAATATTAAAACAAGCATTAATTAAATTTTTATTAGATTTAAAGTAATTCTTAATGAAATTATAAATATCAGGCTGTTACAGGTGACTTAAGAGGTTTCTCGCAACCCACTGTATGCAGATGTATTAAAGCAGTGTCAATAGCATTTGCAGAGAAACTTCATGAATATGTACAATTCCCTAAAACTCTAGAAGATCAACGAAGCAACATCAGAACATTTTATGAAATAGCTGAATTCCCAAACGTTGCTGCTTGCATTGATGGGACCCTGATTAAAATTGCCAATCCTGACAAAGAAATTGGAGAAATTTTTCGCAGTAGAAAAGGCTCATTTTCTTTAAATATTTTGGTAATTTTATACAATTATTTAAATTGCAACGAAAAATATTGTGCACTGTATATATTTTTTTATGTGTTTAGGCTGCTGCAGGACCAAGAGGAGAAATTTTGTATATTGATGTTCGACATCCAGGAAGCACTCATGACAGCACTTGCTTTGATCGCAGTGCCTTAAAACTGTTTTTCATGGAGAACAGGATAAAAGGTATAAATATAAAACAAAAACATTTTAAAGAAAAGTAAAACTGTATGCTGTTTAAAATAATAGATACAATATGATCAGATTACATTATATTACATTCAATTTCAATGTAATCTATTATTTTAAATAGGGTAAAGTTACGTAAAATATGAATGTAATTATCACTTAATTTTTTTATTTTGTAGGTCTGCTTTTGGGTGATAATGGATATAGTTGTCAACCATATTTACTTACACCTGTTTTACGACCACTTAACCAAGCAGAACGTAATTATAACAAAAGTCATAAAAAAAACAAGAAATCTTATAGAAAGGACATTTGGTCGGTGGAAAAGAAAATTTTCTTGTTTAAAAAGGGGACTTTTAAACAAGTTAGATACTTCCATTGCTATCATTTGTGCTACAGCAGTTCTGTGGAACTTGCACATCCACATTAATTGTCCAAATAAAAATGTTTTCGTTGAAGTAGAACCAGAGAATGCAATATATTTAGATGCTGATCCTCCTCGTAATATGAATGGATTAGATTATCGATTGCACTTCATTATTCGACACTTCTCAAGATAATTATTTTATTGAAATATGTGATTAATGCATTAATATATAATCATTATATAAATTGTTTGTTATTTTAATAAGATTTTCAAAAATATTTTTATAAAAATATTTGTAAAACATGGTGATTAAATAAAATAACAATTTGTTATTGTAATTTATAATTTTTATTTATCCAAAATATTAATCATTTATTGAGAAGTATGAAAATAAAATAAACATTTTTAACATAAAACAAAAATGATTAATTACAATTTTATATAAATGTATTACTTTCTTAAAAAATACTTATTGCATAAAGAAATATGATTTTTGTTTATCTCAAAAAGTAATGTAACATGACAAATACAACATTTTATACTAAAAAAGCAGAGAAAAAGATATTTTGTTCTTTCTATAACACTCAATCACTGACTACGTTTATATGGCCTGATTTACGCCAATGTTAACATCAGCGTAAATCGAGTCGTGTAAACATAGTCATTGTTATGTAAAAAATTAGTGAATATTGTCTTATAATGTTATTAATCAATTAAATCAATTTTGTTAATAAATATGAAATAAAATAAAATAAAATAAACATTTTTAACATAAATAAACAAAAATTAACATAAATAAACAAAATAATTTAATATTTTTATATATTACTTTCTTAAAAAGTACTTATTACATGAAAAAAAGAATACGGTTTTGTTTATCTCGAAAAATAAAATGTAACATGACAAATAAAACATTTTGTATTAGAAAGACAGAAAAAAAGATCTTTTGTTCTTTCTATAACACTCATTCATTGTCATGTAAAAGATTAGTAGATATGATTGCTTCTTAATATTATTAATCAACTGAATCAATTTCGTTAATGACTTATATATCTAATATATCACTTTCAATTGCAGTATACTTTGCTGTCCAATATTTAAGTTGTGCTTGCATTGCTTGCATTTCCAATTCTGCAGCAGCTCTCATTTTATCCCAATATTCGCATTCCTTTCGAATAATTCTTAGCTTTTCTATATGCAGCTCTGACTGCTGCTTCGTTGACTCTTCTAATTTCTGTATTCTCAAATCTTGCTCAATTTCTAAACCAGTCGGATATTTCCTCTTTTTATTCGAAGGTTCTGCATAATCTTTTATAAAAATAAAAAAAAAGATAAATTCTATATAAATGAAATAATAATTAGAGAAAAAATATTAACTCAATTTTTAAATAAAATTTGTGTAGAAAATTTCTCACAGAAACACATTAATCATTGAAAGATAGGATAAGTTAAATTATTAAAATAAAATAATACAATTTTAAAAAAGTATTAAATTTTATAAATATTTTTTCCTGTTAAATAAATGTTCTTAAAAAAAAAAAAGATTTTTGAGTTGTTATTAAGTTTCATTAGTCCCTATCTACAATAGGTGTTTTAAGCCCTAAAGTCTTAAGAAATGGACCAATCACAATCAATTATTCTCCTCAAATTTAACTGTGATTGAACAATTTCTTAAGGTTTAGGACTTAAAACACCTATTGTAGACGGGCACTTAAAAGAGTGATATGATAATTCATACCTTTACACTTATTAAGTCGATTCTCATCATTTTTTGGTAAAATATTTTGAAGAACATTCATAGACTTTCGTTGTATACTACTTCCTACAATAGTAAAAAGTAAAATACAAATGTTGCAATATTATTAGTACGAAATTTATCATTTTGAAACAAAATTAATATCATTTTGACCGTTATCATTTTTCAAAAAATAGAATAGACTCGTATCAAATTTCTAATACAAAATATTTTCATAAAATTACGCACATGCATGAATGCCACAAAATTACGCGATCTGTTCATGCATATATAATACCCAGCTTAGATAGCACAACTGATCTTTATGAATTCAAAAAGATCTGTATCTGATTTTTATGACTTCATAAAGATCAGTTGTGCTATCTGGGTATACACACTTACCAGCTGTACTGGACTTAGAAGAATGTCTGTTCAAGGAACTGTCGCTTTCTGATATTTTTGTAATAGTACTCTTGGCACTATTTATGGTTAAACATTTGTTTAACAAGATTTCCTTTGAAACTGCATATATTTTATAAATAAAAATTTTCTTTTTTAATAATCATAGTTCATACTTAAAAAGGAATATACCTTTTTCATTTAAACCAGCATTGGCACTCAAATCACCAGCAAGATAACAAGGTACATGATCATTTTCATTACTACTTTCAGAATAGTTTTCTCTTTCATATTTGTCAAGATCTGCCTTATTTCCTATTTCTTCTTCTTTAAATGTATCTTGGATGTCTTCCATGTTTCCTAATCACCATCATATTTTTTTCAAATTTATAAAAAATGCACTAGTAAAAAATAGCAATTAAATAGAAAAAGAAAAATAATATTACTTTCGATTTCACTTGTACTATCCCATTGATTTTTTAACGTAAAATCAATTGTTGGAACAACACTGCGAACTCTTTCATGTATGTCTTCTTCATCATCATCAATCACTATTGGTGGACCACCACCAGTTTTTAACTGATGCTGTTTCCTTACTGAATCTGATCGTCTACATCTATTATGTAAAAATGTTTCATATAGTATATATGGAGGGGTAAAAGTCATAGTGGCGTAAATCAAATTTTTAAAAATATTGCCTTTAGTGTGTAGATGCAATTTATATATTGTATAGATTGCATCTATGCACATGAACCAATATCTTAAAAAATTTGACTTACATCACTATGGCTCTTACCCGTCCATATAATATTGAATTATATATAATATTAAAGTTATAAAATTTTAAAAATTTGTTGAAAAATAAAAATATTTATTTTATTTTTAACATATTGAAAAGTAAAACCCAAGGGATGCTTTAATATATTTATTTTAAAAATATTATTATAATAAATTTACTCAAAATAAATTTTATAGAGATAATTTTGAATCAATTCTTTACAATATATCTAATGAAAAAGTTGCACAAAATAATGCTGGGTCTACAATGCGAGTCTCACAGTCGCAAGAATGTTCGTAAGAAAGAAAACGACCAATCATAGTGATCAATTTCTTTCGACCGTTCCTGTGACTCTGAAACTCGCATTGTAGACCCAGCATAAGTATTGTTTATGTGATTAATTCATTCATGCGTCATGTATTCTTATTAACCTATCTACATATGGAGGGATAAAAGCCATATAGTGATATAAGTCAAATTTTTTAAAATATTGACTCGTGTGCATAGACGCAATTTATATATTGTATAGATTGCATCTATGCACACGAGTTAATAATTTTAAAAATTTGACTTACACCATACTCTGCTTTTTACTCCTCCATATATAGATATAATAAATTTATAAAATACCTATATTTTAAATTAGTCCAGCATCTCTTTAATTGTGCTTCTGTCCTTACAGAAAAGCCACTGTTTAATGCACTATTTGCATATTGTTCTGTAATAAGTTCCCAAATTGCCTTCTTTTTCTCTACTCTTGGGCCGTCAGTTTTTGGACTCTCCACAATTTCTTTCACATCTTCAATAATTGACAATAATAATATTTTTTCAGTGTCCGTAAATTTTGGCGTAGACTTTTTCGCTAATTCGTTTACCTAAAGTATAAATTTTATTAATTATTACAATCTATAAAATTAGAATCAAAGCAAAGAAATCTATATTCTTTGATTGAAGGTTATGTATCATTGTTTATACCTTATTATAAATCTCCATTATACCAATCAGGTACGACAGCCAAGATAATTAAAGATAATTAAAGATTTATCGCGAATGATTGTGAATACTTTTGCAGCTATGATCTTCAACTTTTCAAAATTATTTGAGATTTTAATACTCAGGTGTCTCCACTCTCGCTTAGTCATGAAGGACTGAATTTAATGATTAGCCACTAGCACTGAAATTTGAGGTTGAAGATTCGAGAGCTGAAAACTGAAATTTGAGATTGGAAACGAGATTTAAGATTTGAGAAACGACTATGAATTCGGGCCTGAGAGAGAAATATTCAAAATTAAAAAAAGAACAAGATTTAAAAAGTGGGAGTGCAGCTTGTATTGCAAGAAAATCTACACTTTTATCTGAATTGTCTTTTCTAGATGTATACATTCAAAGAAGACGGTTACTATCTTTTATATTAATGTGTGTGTGTGTGTGTGTGTGTGTGTGTGTGTGTGTGTGTGTGTGTGTGTGTGTATGTGTGTGTGAAATCTGTTATGTAGAAGTAGCAAAATTAATACTATTTCTCTAATTGATTTAATTTTCTTTAATTTGTTATAGAACTTTAACGAACATGAGAGGAAATGATGGAAGAATGTCTGCTTTTTCATCTAATAAGAATGTAGTTGAATGTCCATCAGAAACAAATTACGCAGAAAGTACACAGAATAAAAGAAATTATAAAGAACTTTCAAGCCAAGATGATATCGAAAATTGTTTGCCTGGGTGCAATGAAACACCATCCAAAATATTTAAGTGTGCTACTTTGAAAAAAAATTGTGATAATAATGACGTTTCTCGCTTAACTGATGCAGCTATTAATATTGCTAAGCACTTAACGACTAATTCAAAAACTGAAGACGTTGGTTCTACATCTGCAGACCAAGCTTTTGCACAATTTATTGTTCTCACTCTACAAAACATGCAAGATCCGGAACGCAATATAAGGCGAAACAAAATATTTCATGTTTTGACAGCACCACTGGAGCAATTAATGTAATCAGATTTTTCATTTTTCCAGATATTAACGTCTTTCAAACTAAATTCGTTTTGTTGTATGTTACATTTTTATTATATCCAAAAGTATAGTTTTTTTCTTAATTATTTTATGTTCAATTGTAACCAAAGACGGTTTTTAAGTTTTTATTAAAAAAATATAAATGTTCATACGATAAATACTACTATATATAAACGAGTGCGAAAATTTTGTTTTGTTATAAAAATGTTCCAAATTTAGTTTTTACTATACAATAAGTATGTAAAATATACATTTTTTTTATATAAAAGTATATACTTTTTAAGTTTAGCTTTATAACAAAACTGTGATATAAAGTATATTTTTCAATAAAAGCTTATGCATATTAACATAATTGTGTATTTAAAAAAACAAAAAATATAAATATTTGGTAATTTCTTCGGTGTATAACTCTCGGTGTAAAATTCTCCACATGCCAGAAGTTATTAATATTTGCGTTCGATAATGACAAGATATTTTTGATCAAGTTCATTGAAGATGTCTTCTTTGTTGTCAGTCCTGCGTACAATCAATTAAAAATTTATTGTTACAAAAATTGAATACATTATCTTCATTATCTTTTATTAAAAACTAAATTAAAACTAAAATACTACTTATATTTATTAATTTATTTGTAAATGATATTTTATATTCAGCCAAATACGATTCTCTTTAAAATCAAGACTGATCATTACAGTACTTTTACATACAGCTATAAAGAAAATATGAAGATTATAAATATAATACATTGCCAAGATATCTCTGTGTTTACGTTTTCTCGCTCTCTCTTCCTCTTTTATTTACAATTTTTAATTTACCTGGTCTGTATCTAAAGTAGCACTTATGGAATTATTAGTTGGTACAATTAAAAATTCATCCTTCTTTTTTCTTTATATTCAAATATCCATAGCATTCTATATATATTTAATTATAATCACAGTTCTACATTTCTTTGTTTCAGACATCACTGTCACAAGAATTACTGGAATTATTGTACCCGAGATTAATTTTGGATTAAAATATCAATCTAAACCTGCAAAAATTGTTAATTATAAGTGTTTGTATATATAGTAATTTTAATTTTAGTGTAGTTATAAACCACGATATGTACTTCAGATAATATACCTTTGATATTGATCCTGATGAATTTTATTCACCGTAAGTACCTCTAGTTATATAGTCATATTGGAAGTTTACTTCTCCAACCGGAGAAACGAAATAATCACATAAAATATCTCGTTGAGTGACTGCTGGTGTATTTGCTTGCTCATCTTCAACCATTACAGGGGACCAACATGTATCGGTTCCATCAATTTCTCGACTATATGCTTTCCCAGCAAACGCAAAAGGATTAAAAGATATTAAAATTTTTTAATACCTTTGAATCCCTTTTTTGGCGGAATTAGATGAAATTAGATGGGATTCGAAATGAGATGGTCCAATCCCATGGAATCCAAAAAAGAAATTTTAAATTCCATCCACTCCTATGGAATCCGTAAAGGTTATGGAATTGCATGGCATTAGATAGTTTAGGAAACGTCTCGCGCCTCCGTTGGGCGACCAAGCGCCGTTGTTCGTCGGTAAGCTTTTGTGTATGCCTAAGGGCATTACACGCACTACTGCCGACGGGCAATTAGCCCGAAAATGAGATTTGTAAGATCTGTCAGGCACCGTAGGGGGTCCCTTTACATAGCGGTCGAGACGAAACTTTGAACTCGAGAAGATGCCCCGGCGATGCGACGCCTAGCGGCGTCGACGCGAATTGCCGGTAATGCAGATACCGCGCGGGCGTGTACTATTATTGGCGCGTACCGCCACAAAGTTCAACACGGACACTTTTTAATCCCTATCCTGGCATTCAATGGTATTCATTTTATTGTCAGAATAGACGAAATTCAATGGAATTCAATACGGAAATTTTTAATTCCTAGTTTGGCGTTCAATGGTATTCATTTCGTTAACGGAATCAATGGTATTCAATGGAGTTCATCAAGAAACTTTCCAATCCCTAACCTGGCATTCAGTGGTATTCATTTCGTTAACGGAATCAATGGTATTCAATGGAATTCATCACGAAACTTTCCAATCCCTAACCTGGCATTCAGTGGTATAATATTTTTGTGTTGGAATTGGATGGGATTCAAAAAAGACAAATTCTTTCCAAAATAAGGAATTCCATGATATTGAAACTATTTCAATTCCTTTTTTGGACAGAATGGAATTCGGAAAGTCCTTAATTGAATTCCTGGCAATCCTGTTTTAATTCTTTTCAATCTTTTTTCGTTTGCTGGGTTAGCACCATCCTTTTGCTCTTCATACATCAAATAGTTGTGTAGACATACTGATGCCAACGTTACTTTGTCTGCTGTTTTTGGCAGCATACAAATATATTTATGGAATATTTGCCACCGATTTGCTAGAATGCCGAAGGCAGTTTCAATTGTGCGTCTAGCTCTAGAGTGTCTGTAGTTAAAAATTCTTTGTGCAATCCCTGCTAAAAATGACCGATTAAATCCGATTGGTTCCGTATTAAATTTGGTGAAATTGAATCGGAATGAATGCATTTTAAATCCGGTTAATCGGATGCCCGATTGGAAGTGAATCGGTTCTAATAACAAATCAATCGGAATCGTATTTAATTCGGCATTTCCGGATTGATCTGAATCCCTCGTTATTAGTTTCAATCGTATTAATGTACATCCATTTTAATCGGATGAATAAAGTGAGCACATGAATCGTGTTGAATCCGCATCAATCGTAAAATTTTAATACAACACCAAAATCGGATTTAATGCGATATTTCCGGATTCATCTAAATCCGACTGAATCGGTTTTAATCGTATTAATGCCAATCCATTTTAATCAGGTGAATAAAGTGACCACATGCATCGTATTGAATTCGCATCAATCGTAAAATTTTAATACAACACCGTAATCGGATTTAATGCAATATTTCCGGATTTATCCGAATCCGACTGAATCGGTTTCAATTGTATTAATACTAATCCATTTTAATCGGGTAAATAAAATGACCACATGAATCGTATTGAATCCGCATCAATCGTGAAATTTTAATACAACACCGGAATCGGATTTAATACGATATTTCCGGATTCATCTGAATTCTACTCAATCGGTTTTAATCGTATCTGCGCTTAATCCATTTAAATTGGGGAAAGTAGCTATGTGAATCGGATTAAATCCGCTTTAATCATTAAAATTGTATATAACACATAATTTTTACGTAATAGAGTTCTTACTACAAGATTTTCTTTTGATAAAATCATGAGTTCTATATTTGCAAAACTGTAAAATGTTTTTATTTAACCCTTCGAGAACACACAGGGTCTATTTAACCTTTTTTTCTTTTTTTTTGCCAGAAAACATTTTAGCCAAAAATATTAAACATAAAAAAATAAATTTTTTTTTGTAAAAAAACTTTTTTTTTTTTCAAAAGAACACACTGGGTCAATCTGACCCTACACACACACTTTGATCGTCCACCATTTTAAATTGACGAGTGCGATCAACTTGAAAAAATTCCCAGATGTACTTGGAACATTGTTAATCAATTGAAATAAATAAAAAGTGCCGTTGAAATTATTTACATATTTAAAAAAATTAAAAAAAAACAAATTTTTTAAAATTCTTTTTGAATTTTTTAAAATATGTAAATAATTCCAATAACACTTTTTATTTATATCAATTTATTTAACAATGTTCCAAGTACATCTGGGAATTTTTTCAAGCTAATCGCACTCGTCAATTTAAAATGGTGGACGATCAAAGTGTGTATGTAGGGTCAGATTGACCCAGTGTTCTCCGTGAATGAAAAAAAGAGTGTTTTCTTAAAGGGTTAAATAAATACTCCCTCTCGTGGCGTGCCACCTTGACGTGGTGAGAAGGCTCCTTGTACCAATGATCCACTGAGACAGTACCTTCAGTCAAACTGGAGGGAGGTCTTGGTGAGGAGGTACAGGGTCTAAGAGCATGCCGTGCCTCCGGACCTTGACTGGTCAGGATCTGGCTGGTCAGGGTTTGGGGGCACAAGAGGGTCCGGCGCCTCTGTCAGGGAAGAAATTCCCTGACTCAAAAGCGTCGGTAAGGGAAGGCGACCCCGACTTCAAACGCCCGGTCGGCCGGGACCGTGAGGGAGAGGTTTCCACTTCTCCCACCGGCCTAGAGGAAGGAAAACCTCGACAAAAAACCACGGGGATTGGGGGGCTCCCTCTCGGCCATTGCACGCCGGTGCTCCGGCAGGCTCGGGGGGGAGACTGGTTCCATGGGGAGAGAGGTGGGATGGGTGATACCCTGCCTCCCTCTGGGCCGATGGCGGTCGTCGGATCTCTCGGGCAATGGCCCGGTCCGGCTGCCGTCCGGCCCGGAGGGTGGTGGGATTCTTCCCGCCCCACGTCACCCCACTCCCGGGGTTGGGCCATGCACCTATTGCACGCCGGTGCTCCGGCAGGGTGTATGGCCTGGGGTCTTTTTCCCTCTTTCGGGGTGGGGTAGAGTCGACCGTGCTCCCTTGGTCGGGGGGTCAAAAGGCCTGCGCCCCGCCTTGGCGGGAGCGCGGCAGTCCGGGGCAACCTGGGCTGTTGCGCTGCGGGTCTGGATCGCCCTTCCAATGGGAGTACGAAGATCCCCTCTCCTAGGAGAGGAGATAACCGCCTCTCATCCGCCCAGTACGTGGTGCTGGGTTGGGTGGGGGGTAGGCCCGCATCAGGGGATTGCACACCAGGGATGTGATCCCACGGTTCCCCTGGTGCGGAGGGCAGTCCCGAGCCGCTCCGACGTATTCGGAGGCCGGGGTCGGGCTGCCTGGGTGGGAGACCCGTCGGGCCGCTGGGACATATTCTCAGGTCGGGACCGGCGGGTGTCACCGGACGTATGGGCCGGTGACGAGTACGGAGCCCGTTAAGTCGGCGGTGGCGTGGGTGCTCCGGTGTTCCCGTTTCGTGCGTGGCGGGGACCGGGATCGAGCTTGCTTCGGCCGGGGCTGGGATCGAGGTTTCTCGGCCGGCCACCCCCCGTTGCGCGCGGGCGGGGGTGGCGAGGTGCTCGCGTCGGCGTCAATCGGCGGGCGGTGCCTCAGGGGTCGGGGGCGGTCTCTGGGGGTCCCTAGGGGCCTTCGGGGGGCGCTCTCGATACGGGTGTGGCGAGCCCGGGGATACCCGAGGGCTCGGGCAGGCTGGGCTCGTGAGGCAGGAGAAGCCAACCAGCCTAGGGGAAGGACACCCCGAAAATAAACCAACGAAAAACTTATGGGAAATGTTCTCTAAGGATAAAACGTTTACCGGCTCAGGGGATTCGGACCCCCAGGACCCGGCGGAGGGGGAATACAGTCCCAGTTTCCCTCCGTCGTCAACAAACGATGGGCTCGATAATATAACAGAGGCGAGCGCAATGAGCGCAACGAGGAGCAACTTTGCCATCCCGGGCTCAGGCGCGGCAGATGTCAAGAGTGTCAAGCAGATGAGGGAAATGGAGAGACTTAGCCGTGAGAGGCTAAGGAGAAAGGGACCGAGGTCAAGATCAAGGTCAAGGTCAAGGGAAAAATACGGTCAGCTTACCCAAGAGGAGGATGACGACGATGAGGAATTGTCATCGCCATCCCAGGAGAAGGAGAAGAAGAAGAGGGAAGAGGATGACAGAGGGTCGGGATCCGATGAGGACAAAGTAACCTTCGTCGCCTCTTATATCGAACAGGCGCCACAAGCCGAAAGACAGAAATTCCCAGAGGTAAAAACCAGAGCTGTTCTGGGTGATACCCAGGAAAAGCTCGCTGAGATATTGGGAGAAAACTACCCACAAGTAGGGATGGACAAAGAGGAGAAAGGACGGGGTAGAAAGGCGGAGACAGGCGAGCAGTATATTAAACGCCTGAACAAGGCCAAAGATGCACTGCTGGCTGAAGCGGAGATACTGAGGGCTCTGCGCGCGGGAATGGCACCGAATTCCCTATCAAATAACAGAAGGGTGATCGAAAAGGAAATGGAAGAGGAGCTGAGCAACGCACCGACGGAGACACTCCCATCGAGGATACTGGAAGCTGTCAACAACGTCGATATGGTTGCTCAAAAATCCAAAAACCTGCAAGGACCTTATAAAGGGATGCTAAATAGATCGGCAGCAACAGTGAAAGTCGCGGTATCATACTTACTGCAAAGAAAAGACAGTGGACTGAAACCGCATGAGAGGGACGCCGAGTTGGATAGGCTCCGTCAAAAGAACGCGGAGCAGGAGAATGAAATTAAGAGCTTGAGGCAACTCGAGCTCCAACACGAAGCGCTGAGACGGGAGCTCGAAGAACAAAAGGAGCAAATGAGCCGCCTACAAGAGGCGGTCCAAGGGAAGACAGAGGTACAAGATGAAGGCAAGGAGAATAGAGGAGCCAAAAGGAAGAAGGTCAATCAATTTCCCTCCTCGGAAGAGGAGGACAACGGGCCTTCCAGGAGGGAGAAGGGAAGGGGCAAGAACGGGCCCGACAAGGACACCCAACGCCAAGGAATGGAAGAAATGGAAATCGTCGGAGAGGAGGAAACGACGGTAACAAGGAAGGATGAGATCAGGAGGGAAATAGAGATGGAGGGCATGCCGGCGGCAATTCGCCCCTCGATACAGGGAAAGCGGATGACGCTAGACCCTGAAGTGCCCCCGACAGCAGCGCTGGCAGCAGTATAC
This sequence comes from Temnothorax americanus, assembly GCF_048541705.1. NCBI lineage: Eukaryota > Metazoa > Arthropoda > Insecta > Hymenoptera > Formicidae > Temnothorax > Temnothorax americanus. The sequence continues at coordinate 254,358 of NW_027509815.1, forward strand.
GAGGAGGAACCAAAAATGACCTTAGCTGGCATACAGACACGCCTGGCCGAAATGTTAGTCAAGTGTGTCAATGAGGAGGTAAATGCAATGGGAAAGAATCTCTTGAAGACCGTACAAGAGAGACTCCCACAAGCTCCTGGAAAGAATAGGGGCGAGGAGGAACCTCTCCCTCAGAGGACAAGAAAGAAGAACAAGAAAGGAGGGAAACGCGAAAAGGTCGCGAAGAAGAACCCTACCAAAGAAACAAATAAGGAGGTACCAAGAGCTGGGACACAAAACCACATGGCCGTGGTCCCATTTTCATCAACTCAGAAGAGGGCCAGTCAGATGGAGGGGGACACATGGTCGCAGGTGATTGGGAGAAGGGAGAAAGCTGCTGCAAGAAAGGAAAGGCAGCGACAGGAGAAGAAAACTGCTGCTCCGGCTCCCACCAAGCAGCAGCAACAGAAGCAACCAAGGAGGAGAGAACCAAAGACCTCCGCGATCACACTGACGTGTCCTAAAGAAACGTATGCGGAGAACATGAGGACTGTTAAGCAGGCAATCAATCCCATAGATTTGGGAATCGATAAGCCTTTAAATACGAGGAGGACAGCGACGGGTGCTCTGTGCATCGAACTGTCGGGACAAGGGAGCGCCGAAAAGGCGGACGCACTGGCAGCAAGGATGCACGAGGTGCTCATCGGAAAAGAGGGGGTTAGGGTGGCCCGCCCGATGATAACGGCGGATGTCCGGCTGTCGGGTTTCGACGAATCAGTGACAGCAGAAGAGATGGTACGGACGTTGGCGGAGACCACCGGGACCCATCCGTGCGGTATCACTGTGGGGCCGATAAATCTGGGCCCGAGAGGTATGGGCACGACGGTTGTAAAGTGCCCGGTGAAAGCGGCTAACCTATTAGCAAAGAAGGGCAGGGTAGCGCTGGGGTGGACACGAGCCAAGGTAGAAGTGCTCACGAAGCGTCCGCTCCAGTGCTATCGATGCCTGGAGTTGGGCCACACAAGGGCTGTGTGTCGCAACGAAGCGGACCGTACCGGCGCTTGCTACCGGTGCGGAGGACAAGGGCACGTGGCGCGCGGGTGCGGGGCACCAGTGCACTGCCCAGTGTGCGCAAGTAAGGGCAGGCCGGCCGACCATAAGGTGGGTGGCAAAGCCTGTCCCGGGGGAGGACGGATAAACGCGCCCCCAAAGGAAAGGGGAGGACAACCGGCTCCCAAAACACAGGAAGCTGGTGCTAAAGAAGGAGGGAAGAAGAAAGGAGCGAAGCCGAAAGTAGCCTCGATTGAATGGGCTACCGGTTACGAAAGTAAGGGGAACGTACTAAATGTGACGGTCCCCAAGGGGCAGGAAAAGATGGGGAAACCCATCGCCGCCAAGGAAAAGGCGAAGGAGGACAAGGTGGGAAAGATGGGGCCCACAGTGAGTCCAGAAAGAATGGACGTAACAGAGGAGGATGCCCACGTAATAGATACGGAGGCAGGGCAAGAGGAGCCTGAGGCGGGCTATATGTAGTCCCCCTAAAGTCATGCCCCTTAAAGTAATACAAGCCAACTTGAACCACACCCGCGCCGCACAGGATCTTTTTATCCACACAATGGCGGAAAGCGGGTGTGGCCTTGGCGTGATCGCGGAGCCTTACAGGGTCCCAACAGCCCATCCATGTTGGGCCCAAGATAAAGGGGGTTTGACCGCGATTACGTGGAGAAACCTGAAGGAATCCCCTCCGTGCAGAAAGTTAGAAGCTGGAGTGGGATTCGTAGCGATGCAATGGGGGCTCATCTCCGTGGTGAGCGTGTATGCCCCCCCGAGATGGGATCGGACCAGATTCGGACGCGCGCTGTATGAGCTGGATGCGTGCGTCCGACGTCAGCTTCCTGGCCGGGTCCTGGTGGCTGGGGACTTCAACGCGAAGTCCGCGTTGTGGGGTTCCTTGGCCACCAACTGGAGGGGCAGCGCAGTTGAGGCGTGGGCGGCGGGTCTTGGCCTGTGTTTGTTAAATACGGGCCGGGAGAGCACATACGAGAGCCGTCGGGGGACCTCGATAATCGATTTGTCGTGGGCGAACCCCCTGGCGGCTCGTGAGATAAGTGGGTGGAGAGTGGCCACGGACCGGGAGAGTCTCTCCGATCATCTGCACATATAGATGACGGTCCGAGCCGCCCCTCCGGAACTGCTTGCCCCCCGCCATACGAGGGAAAGAGCCACGCGGAAATGGGCCCTCAAAAAGCTGGACCAGGATTTGATGGAGGCCGCAATCCTGGTACAAACATGGGGTGAGGAGAGCGTCGACGCCGGAGAGATAGGGGAGGTGGACGCGGAGACCGACAGTCTGGTCACAAACATGTCGCGGATCTGCGACGTGGCTATGCCCCGCGTCCGAAGACTCCCCCCCAGGCGCGCCGCCTACTGGTGGACGGAGGAAATCGCGAGCCTGCGACGCTCCTCCATCCGTCACGGGAGGACATACCGGCGGGCACGCGCCGGTAGACGCGGCGTGAGTGTAGAGGAGGCGGAAGAGGCTTGGCGTACTGCCCGCCAGGACCTCGCCCGAGCCATCTTTGCGGCCAAGGATGCGGCCTGGAAGGAGCTCGTTGCGAGCGTAGAAGAGGATCCATGGGGACGCCCATATAAATTGGTCAAAAATAAACTGAGACCATGGGCGCCCCCACTCATGGAAAGTTTGGACCCCCAGTTCGTCGATCGAGTGGTGAGCACACTGTTCCCAATCGGGGACGGAGGAGAGGTGCGGTTCCCAGGAATACCACGATGGGAATGGAACGATGTGCTGGAGGTCACGGGGGAGGAGCTCGCGAGGGCGCTCCGCAGGGTCAGGAGAGGTAAAGCTCCGGGCCCTGATGGAATACCGGGCCGCATGTGGACCTTGGCCGCGGGGGGACTGGCAGGCCGGATGCGGAGATTGTACACCGCATGCCTGAAGGCAGGCCGGTTCCCCACAAGGTGGAAGAGAGCCAGCTTGGTTCTCCTACCCAAGGTGGGGAAACCAGAGGATTCCCCGTCTGGGTATCGGCCCGTGTGCCTGCTGGACGAGGCAGGGAAGGTGTTCGAGCGAATCATCGCGGAGCGCCTCGTCCAGCATCTCTCCCGGAGAGGAAAAGGAGGATTGTCCGAGGACCAGTTTGGCTTTCGTGCGGGCAGATCGACGGTCGACGCGATTAAACGCGTCTTAACCCGCACGGAGGCTGAGATCGAGGGGGGGAGGGTAGTGATGGGCGTTTCCTTCGACGTGAAGAACGCCTTTAACTTCCTCCCCTGGCCGGTATTGGGAGAGGCCTTGTTGAGGTTCGGGTTCCCCGCATATCTGATACGGATGGTCCTCGACTACTTTCGGGGGAGAGAATGGTCTACGTGTACCGAGACGGAATTCGGAGGACTAGGTTAATGGGGTGCGGGGTGCCCCAGGGATCAGTCCTGGGGCCCCTGCTCTGGATAATAGGATACGACCTGGTCCTCAGAACGCCCCTCCCCTTGAGGTGCTGGCTCTCGGGATACGCCGATGACGTATACCTGGGAGTCAGCGGGGAGGGGTGGGAGGAACTTACCAGACTGGCTGAGGTGGCAGCCGCATGTGTGGTGCGCATGATAAGAAGACTGGGCCTGGAGGTGGCCCCGCAGAAGACGGAGGTAACAAGGTTCTACGATAAAAAGCGGGGCCATATACCTCCTCCGGAGAGACTTAGCCTCCGCGTCGAGGGAGTCGACGTCCCAACCTCCCCCCACCAGAAATATCTGGGTACGTTCCAAAACTCTACTCTGAGTAGCAGGGTTAACCCTACGCCGTTCCAAAACGCGAAGTAAGTAACTATATGGGCGGAGCCTATTCGTTCCAAAAGTGAGAGTAAAGTAACCCTGGAGTTAACTCTATGAACCCTGCTTCCGAGGTGGGTTAGGAGAGTAAACTCTACTAAATTTAAATATAAACGCGGGATCTTAGAACATAATAAGCGCAATTGTCTCTATACACCGCGAAAACGTTGGTCGTTGCTGTGATAAGTAAGTAAGAAGTCAAATATTAAAAAACATATTAGATAAAGTATTTTATATATCACATACAATAAATAAGCATATTAATTTTTTTTGTAATGGTTTTTTGGTCTGTTTTAGGATAAAGAGTTATTTTAAAAAAAAGTAAGATTTATTAGGTTAGGTTAGGTTAAGGTTAACTTTCAATCCTAAAACATTGTTGAAGTATCAGTATCATACACACATATATACAAATAATATTATAAATTTATATTATCGTTTACAGAGAATAAAATAGGCAAAATAGATCTCACAGAAAAGCAGTACATAATCGAAGGTGTAATATACAACATTACGACAACATCCGAGATGCATAAAAGAATACGAAATGGTAAGTTAAGTATAGTAGAGTATTTCATTAAACTAATTTTACTAACTAATTTTTGAACTATTTTTGTCTTTGTCTAAAAATGTACTAAAAATGTAATTAAGTATTTCTTGTTGTAGATCATGATTTTGCATTACAATATGTACGTGATAATATGCATACTTCATCCCATTCATCCCAATTGGATATCCAGTCTGAATCTGCTATAGAAAATAATTCCAATATTGAAAATATTCCAACTTCTGAGAGTGATGCAAATAATGGTAAAATTAATAAATATATTAATTAAACTAAAATATCTCGCATATACACACACACACACACATACAGAGTTTTATATATACACATAATACAATACACATACACATAAGTTATTATTATTGATATTTATTTTTTGTTATAGCTACAATGGAACATTCAGGTACATGGCAAAATTCAGCTATTAAGCTTCTTTTCTGTCTATACAAGGATCATCTTACCTGTACGAATCAGGTGTCCCCAGTAACCATATAGTGGCTAATAATTGCACTCTCGGTGATATGAAAGGTCTTCCCGTTCTACGTTTTGACAACATTAATCCAAATTTATTTTCCAATAATTGAAAACAGTTAGGTGTCATACGAAAATGTTCCTTAAATTGATGTGTTGTAAATCTGGGTACTACATCATTTACATAACCTTCTATGCGAACACCCTTTTTTCGTTTTCCTCTTAATCGAGAAAATTGCATCATGTATAATATCTCCATCTCACTCTCACTTTCACTACTACTTGCATCTAGGTTTAATACATTTTTCATTATTATTTCATTTAATGCAATGTTTAATAAAACAGCTCGTTGAGCTCGTTGAGCTTCCATTGTATTCGTTACTAATACTACTTTTTCACGTTCCAAATCGTTCAACCAGAGTAACTTACTCTGGGCTTACTCTCTCCCCACTACCTTGGGTTCTTTAGAGTTGACGGAGTAGAGTTTTGGAACGTACCCCTGGGAGTGTGGTTGGACGGTCAGAGGAGTTTCGGTGAGCACGTTGCCCGAGTCACGGAAAAGGCGGTCGGGGCGGCTAATGCCCTGGCCCGAATCCTGCCTAACATCGGTGGGGCTAGCGGGCATGTGCGACGTCTATACGTGGCGGCGGTCCAGTCCGTACTGCTTTATGCAGCACCGATATGGTGGCGCAAGGTGGGGAATACCACCCGCCTCAGGAAGAAAATGGCGGCGGCCCAGAGGAGAATTCTCCTGAAAGCCGCAAGGGCATATAGGACTGTCAGCCACGTGGCGGCGGGCATCCTTTCCGGGACCCCCCCGCTGCATCTGGTCGCGGAGGGTTACGCACAGATGTACGATCGAACAAAGGCCATCAAGGCCAACTCGGGGGTGGTCACGGAGAGGGCAAGGGGACTACTGAGACTCCAGATCGCGCAATCTGTAACAGCAAGATGGAAGAAGTATTTGCTGGATCCAGGACTTCCGAGTGGCAGGCTGCGCGAGGCCGTCCAGCCAATACTGGAGGATTGGGTGGAACGCAGGAAAAAAGGATCTACGTTCCACACGTCGCAGGTGTTGTCCGGTCATGGGTGCTTCGGGCAATACCTGGGACGGATCGGGAAAGAGCGCACCACACGCTGCCATCATTGCCCGGAGGATGTAGACACGGCGCAACACACGTTGGAGAGCTGTCCAGCGTGGGCAGAAGAGCGCCGTGTCCTCCGGGCGGAGATGGGCGAGGACCTCTCCCTCCCGGCTGTCCTACGAGCAGTAGCCGCGGAGGGCGAGGCAGACAGAAAATGGAGGGTGTTCGTCTCCTTCTGCGGCAACGTAATGCGGCAGAAGGAGACGAGCGAAAGGATTAGGAGGGGAGAGATCGACCCCCCCTCTCCGCACGACAGCAGCGAGGGCGAGGGGGGACCACCTCCGCCCCCGCCAATCAGACGGAGACGGAGACAAGGAGGTACGAGGGGCATGGGTGCCCAGGCGGCTGCTATTGATGGAGTGCAATGACGGCCGCACAGGAGCAAGCACATCAGGAGAAGGGTGAAGAGAGGGAGGCGGCGATGTGATGAGGATGAGGAGGGGCGGCGATGGGCGGGCGATCTTCCCCTCTTAAGAGGGGGGACCGACCCGCTCACCGCTGCGGAGGTCTTAGGACAGAAAGGAGGCGCGGCGTCCCGCGAGGGGCTTGGGCGGATCCCTCAAGGGGGTTCCGCCACGGGCGCTCCTCGCGGGACGCGACGGGGGGTGGGGGGAGGCCGGGTCCTCTGGGGTGGCAACACTCCTGGGGTCTCGGTTCTTCCTCCCCCTGCTCTTCACGGGAGGGCGCGAGGGAGGGAGGAGCCCTCCGCTGTGGCGGTGGCTACTCCTCCCTTCCTCGCCCGGGGGCGGGCGCGTGGCCGGGGACTGCCACGCGTCCGTGCGCAAGCAACTCCGGAAGGGGGGGGGTGACGGATGGGAGCGATGTTCCCCCATCCGCCACGAGTTAGTTAGGTCTAATTGGACACGGTGTGGGGAGGCTTGCGGATGATTCTTTTGCATACCCAGGGCCCCTCCTAAATAGCGCCGAGAGGAACATGGTTGGTTAGGTTTAGTGGGTAGGCAACGGGTCCGGACTTTATCAAATCCGGCCCGTTGAATCCCACACTCCCTCTACCCCGCCCCGGGGGTGGAGGGGTCTTCCCCCCTTCGAGGGGGCTGCTGGGCCACATACCGAGCTTGCTCGGGAACCCAGCAGTGGAAGATTCCCCCAACCTTAAAAAAAAAAAAAAAAAAAGGGTTAAATAAATACTGCACATTGTAATAAATTTGTAGTACAAAGAATGGAATTACAATAAAGTAGTGAATAATCCTGTTTATATATCCGGAATTCACGGATTCTATCAGTTTGAATCGGTCAGTCAATCCGTTTAAATCATTATAATTTCGTGATTTCAGGGTTCACGAAATCATAATAACAATTTAAACGACTGACTAAGACTGATTCAAACCGATAGAAAACGAGTGCAATTACATCCTTGAGAACGAATCCGTTTCAATCGTTTCCAATCGGTTTAATCGTTATATAACGATTCAAACCGATAAAAACCGATTAAAATTACATTGTTGAATACTAATCCGTTTCAATCAGTTTTTCTTTAAATTTTTTGGAGTGAAATTTTCACTCTTATCATGGAGTTACTGACCAGTTCACTCAAAAAGAGTGAATATTCGCTCCAATAGAGTAAATTTATTCACTCTAAGGTAAAAAGAGTAAAGTTTCACTCTGATTTTTAAAGTGAAGTCGTTAGAGTGAAGTTGTCACTCCAAACTTCAGTGAACTTGAAGTGAAATCGCCTTCCCTCTTCCCGCTTCCCGCGTGTTTAGTTGTTCCCGTGTAGAAATTTGTTAGAGATGGCCTTACATAACATAAGGCCCCGATTATTTACGAATATATTTACGAACACAAAATTTCATAATGATCCAGCACTGGTTTCTGACATTCACCCGACATTAAAAAATTCTATTATATTATATATCCAATTCAATTTATTACTCTTTTTAAACTAAATTTGTTTTTTAAGATAATTTTTGAAAAATTTTATATTTGCGCTGGGGTTGTGATATATGTAGACTATATATAACGTTTACATCAAATTAAGAAGTAGTCTACCACGTAAGACAGTTAGCTCACGATGCAGAGGTCCCGAGTTCGAATCCCACCAAGGTAAGTGTTTTTCAAATACGAGAAAATATTTATAATCATAGACTGCATCTTAAGAAACAAATTTAGTTAAAAAATAGTAATAAAATTTTAAAATAAATAATTTTTTTTATCATAACGATTTAAACCGATAAGAACCGATTGAAATTACATCTTTGAATACCAATCCGTTCCAATCGTTTTCAATCAGTGTAATTGTTATAAAATTATAACAATTCAAATCGATAGAATCCGATTAAAATTACATCCTTGAATACCAATCCGTTTCAATCGTTTTCAGTCGGTGTAATCGTTATAAATTTGTGATTTCCGGATCAAGAATCCAGATTCATGCGGATTCAAAATTTTTAATCGGATTCAATCGGTCATTTTTAGCAGGGATGGTCAAATTAGAAGTAGAGTATGGTTTCATCATTCTTCTTGTTAATGGAAAAGCAGCATCTCCTATGAAAAATCCTGGTAAGCTAATATCAGTACCAGGAAGTTTGGCATTATCTTTTGGCAAATTTAACTGGTCATTTTTTATGCTTTGACCAATAATTGAAGCGTCAAATATTCCACCATCGCTATTTCCTCCGTAGGCTCCAATGTCTACTAATTGAAATCTATATAGATGATCACAAATAACCAATAACACTATACTAAAATATTTTTTATAATTAAAGTAGCAACTGCCAGAATTTGGTGGGCACTTTATTCTAATATGCTTCCCGTCTATTGCTCCAAAACAGTTTGGCATTTGCCATCTGTCCCAAAATCCATCAACTATTAATTTCCACTCTTCTTGTGTTGGGACTGTCAAATACAAAGGGCTCAAAACGTTAGAAAGCACATAGCAGACTTCTTTTATTATATTTCTTACAGTAGACTGACCTACACGGAAGGAGAATGCGATGGAACTTATACAGTTCCCAGTCACAAGATATCTGTAAACAGTGTAAACCCATACAATTATTGTATGTATGTACATTTACAGTATTGAAATACAATATAGTAGAATAATGAATATTTGATAAGTAAATTATTTTTAATGTACTAAATTTCAAAAATCTTTAATTTTGTTACACATATAAGTTTAATCACGCTAATATAAATAAATACAATATTACAAGTTACATTAAAGCAATAACTAGTCTTTCTTGAGGCGCTAGAGCTCTCTGGCTCTTCTTGGTGAGGTGAGGCTTTGTTAACTGTACCAACTGGTCAAAGTGAGAAAATGTCATTCTACTGTACTCAAAAAACATACGTTTATCTTTCGACTTCTTCAGTTCATGAAATAAATTATTATACTCTCCTTGATGTTCTCGATTTTTATTAATAGGTCTAACGTGCCATCGCCTGTTAACCCACCTCTTATGTTTTTTTCTTTGTTTTATGTAAAATAATTGCAGTTACACATAGTAAGAAAGATGCGAGTAACTGTTTCTGTTTTAACTTCATATTTTGTCTGAAATTGCACAATAACGCAATATATATATGTATAAAGGCGGTAAGGATCTCACCGTAAGGTTATACAAAAACTCAATCAAACTATTATGTATTTAGATAGAATATTTAAATTCTTTTCGACTTTACTGAACGTACAGATTTTTCACTGCCGTTTGCTACCACCAATCAATCGCAAAGCTCCTTCGCACATTCCGTATTTTTTGTATGATGGGCCAGATGATCACCAACTATATTCAAACTCGTCAAAATACTCCTGTAACCATATATGTAATAAAAAAACTTTATTTTAAAATTTAGTTTAAAGTGTTGTAAGCAGTGTTATCTTACAATCCACAGATCCGTTTGTCTTTATCTCTTATCTTTTTCTTATCTTTTTCTATAGAATCTCGTAAATTTCATTTTTATTGTGTACACTTGTTCCTCTAATCCATGAATGATCATTGAACTTTTTCTTGTAGCACCCTCATAAGTGGAGCCTAAAATAATCACTCTAATATAATCTTTTTCATATTTTAGCAAAAAGTCAGTAATATTACCTTATTTTAGTTACACCATTATTAGGTATTTAGCAAGTCAAATTCTACATTATGTAACTCGAGAAAGCAAACTCGTACTGTGTTATTCTTGTTAGACCGTCTTCCAACTCTTCCAACAAACGTAATTTGTCCAATAAATGACTGAATGCACGCGGTATAATTCCAGTGCTTTGTCCTATCCTATACGTATAAAAAAAATCCAATTTATACAAGCTTACTTGATATTTATATTATTACTACTTATAACCCAAGCAGCATTTTTCGGTTATCTTTCCGACTAAGGACTACTTTTCTACTAATCACAACGTTGTAAGCGGTTCAAGAAAGTTATAAAATGTAACTTATAATTACTAACGTTTTTTGGACGTTGTCTAAACGTAAAAATTACGACGTGCTTTTTTTATCACTTTCCCAACGTCAAATTCGAAACAGTTTAAGTCCTATTACCCGACGTTAAGATATTTAACGTTCGCCTGACGTTATACTCTGCACTACACTTTTCGAGCGACTTCAATACGTAATTCCCAACGTAAACCAACGTTTTGTTATCAAACGTTGTAAAACGCTAACGTTGTAAAACGTCGCCTGTGGTCATTTCTGACTGACGTTAAGAAATCGCGAGAAATGGTAACAAATTCTGCCTAAATGAATGTAGAGCAGATTACTGCTGCATCAAGCGGGCATCGTCGACGGCAATTCGCAGCGTCGTGCGTGAGCTACGAAGACTATGCGACGAATGTTGACGATCCACGGCCGAACCGGTCTATCTCATCTCACGCGGTTATCGTCGCGTCGTCGGGAAACAACGCGCGCGCGCCGCGCGATTCACAGCTCGAGAGCGCGTTCGCTCGGCTGCACGGCTTTGGTTAAGATATACGACTCATTCGCAAATCTAGTATAGAATTTTTAACTAATTGATACTTTATCGACATGTTAAGTCAGTTTGGCGACCTTGTTAAGACTTTTAGTCAATATAGGTATGTACAATTTTGCCTACAGTGGTATACTACTTTTAGTTTGGAAAAGTCTGAAAAAGTTAATTATTTTATACGAGAAGACAAATTTTAGTAGAATTTATCGCACCTTTTACTACGTAAAGTTTGATATAATGTGGAACGCTGACTTCGCCATTTTCATTCCTCAAAGAGGAAGGCAAATAATCCGCCATTTTCCAGTATATTTAGATTTATATTTTTTAATGCACTTTATTAACAATTTAAAGCATTTATATAATATCTGTTGTTAAGGTTTTGACAACATATTTATCTTAAAAGTAATTTTGATGAAAAAAAATTAAAATCTACACTTTGGAAAATTTTAGTTATTTATTAGAATATTTAGTAAATTGGAATATTTTAGAAAGGATTCGTCTAATTTCGACTTATCATTTCCACATTTATCAATAAAGTGAGTTTTGTTATACAATTTCAGTGCTGGGTTCGTGTATTTATGGCAAAATTACAATAGTATCAAAGACTGCGCAAACTATATTTTTCCTATAAAGCCATTTTATTTGTGCCAAATTGATAAGTACGTATTATGATACATTTATTACACCAATACCGTCATATGGTTTGAATGGAAGCACGAAAACTACACCTAAAATGTACGTTGTGAAAAAATAACCTCAGGTCTAGCAGAGTGTACAAAATCAAAGTTTACATACCAACGTTAAAACTGGTGAAAAAAATGTAACCTCAATTTAACTTATATAAGTCGGATTCCAACGTTGGTACAACCTAAATTTGATTCCCCAAATTAGTGCAAAAGAGGGTTGAAACGACGTAGCGAAAACGTTGGATACCAACGTTAAGGGTCGACAGGAGTCACGGCCGAACTCCGAATTGATGTTGGAGACCTCGCGCGGTGACAATACGAAACTTCGTTTCAGTGTCGCCAACGTCGAGAAACTAACTTCTGGTTTTATGTGTGAATACGCACACACACCATTGAACTGCTCACGCGGACGCACGGTAGAAAGACATATGCTAAGACTGCGGCGTTGCCGCGTCTGTGCGGCGTTGCCGCGTGCTCCCCGCTTTAGCAATACGGCCTGAAAAATGCTTTCTGGCCGTCCGTAGCAGAAGGCAGTAACGTACCAAGGCCAACAAGCACCCGCTTTAGATAAATTTTGTTTTGCTGATGTATTTAGAAAATTTACAATAAACTAGAATGATTCATCAAAATGTTTTTATATCAGCGGTGCACACGTACTTTTGTTGTTAAAATTTTGCAGCAAATATTGAGATTCTGATGTATTAAAAAATTAGATGGATAATAATGTTGATAAACATTCCTTTTTTTTATGTTATAAAACTTTATTTTAACATTATACAAAATTATTTCACAATAAGTTTTATTTCTGTAATATTATATGTAAGTTATATATATATATATATATATATATATATATATAATATCACATATGTCACAATTATACATATTATTATGAGAACACTTTGCAATAAGTATGTATGTATGTATGTATGTAATAAAAAAGTCATTATTTTATTTTATATATATATATATATATATATATATATATACAATCATGCAAGTATTTGCGACAATTTTTCGTCAAATAATGTTTAAAATAATTTTATTACAAAACTACGCAATTAGGCAGTTCTGTATTGAAAAAAATGAGAAGAAAAATAAAATAATGACTTTTTTACTTGCTATAGTTTCTATATAGTCACTCTTTCAAATACGACAATATCAGAAATGTTAAATAAATGAGAATTAAACATATTATTACGAGAACACTTTGCAATAAGTATGTGTATATATATATGACATATATGTCATATATATATATATATATATATGACATATATGTGATATAACACTTACATATAATATATTACAGAAATAAAACTTATTGTGAAATATTTTCGTATAATATGAAATAAAGTTTTATAACATTAAAAAAAAGAACAAAAAACGGAGTGTTTAATTAACATTATTATCCATCTAATTTTTAAATACATCAGGCTCTCAATAATTGCTGCAAAATTTTAACAACAAAAGTACATGTGCACCGCTGATATAAAATTATTTTGATAAATCATTCTAGTTTATTGTGGATTTTCTAAATACATCAGCAAAACACAAAATTCATCTAGGTTTTCATTTATGTCTTGCATGTATGTTGAGATAAGTACTGCACCTCTCTGGCCACCTTCTAATGCATAGAGCATACAGTCTTATCCAATATAATACCGACTTTATTTTGGTATACTATTTAATATCTTATTGATGTTTACTGTGATTTTCTATTATTAAATTTTATAATTTTGTAATTTTTATTTATAACTCATATTTACCTATAATATATAAAATAGATATTATTTTCAAGTTACATCATATTTTAATCACAGAGATTATGACAGATATATTTATAGCATTATTTACTTTAATCTTACCATTGATAATAATGCCAAGGAGTTTGGTGTTGAAAATTTATAATTACTTCGACTGTATATATAATTGTATATAAAATTGTATATAAAATCATTTTGACAATAAATCATTCAAGTTTATTGTAGATTTTCTAAATATATTAGCAAAACACCAAATTCATCTATGTTTTCATTCATATTTTCTGCATAACTATAATTATAATGTATGTAAAGAGTTACTGCATTTCTTGCACTTCTAATAATTTTTTTCCTTGTAATATAAATAATGAATGATGTATAACATAATTCATTTTATTTGTATGAAAATAAATAAGCAAGCAACAAAAAAAACGAAAAAAATTATTAGGAACTATATAGGAGATGGATTATAATGCATTCAATGTACAAATCTGGATGGATGTCGTTCTACAAATTTTTAATGCAAATCAAGGACCTATTAAAGGATTCAAATCCATGTTAATTGCCAGTATGAAATCTACACATGTGTCACAAGATTTTGGGACGTATATAGAAAAAGCAGTGACCAAAGCTACTAAATTTGCATCCAGACATTTAAAAAAAATTGAGCTTACTAATAAGAATGGATAAGCGATTATACTTGTTAAAAATTATTATATTATTAGCACAAGAAATACATATAATTGTAATAAAATCATATTTTTATCTCTATCTTTATATAAATGAATGTATGTGTTTGTCCGCTATGCAAATTTACAGTTTTGAAATTAAATCAACCTAATTTGGTATACTATTTTATGATACTCTAACTTAGACCGTAGACATATTTTGAGAACCGCATCATTACCGATTTTTTGGGATATCGGTTCTAAAATATTTATAATGTCTGTCTGTCTGTCTGACTTACCTACTGCGAACTACTCATTTATTAATGGACCGATTTACTGGAAACTGGTGCCAAAATTTGTCTAACTTTTCGGAAATAATGTACTAATATATAACATTCTTACGGTGGTGTGTACGTATGTTTGGACGTTACATTTATATATTTTATGTATTTGTCAAAAATAAAGAAATATAATAAATAATATAATATAAATTATGTCACTCTTGGTCGTGTTTCGAAACTGCCAGTACTAAAAATCTATAGGTCACGTCACATGTATTACAGATTTTCAGCACTGGCAGTCAATTTCGGAACACAGCTCTACGGCCTGTATTACAATATATTGTACAAAATGTTTAAAATAGTGTCATTGGTAAAGAGGAAAATAAATTATTATTTGACGAGGTATTCAACGTACGTTGAATGTATACGGACGTAATGTACGTATTTCATGTTAGTTTTTCAAGATAAAAACGGGTTTTGAATGGCAGTTCTTTAAAACGTTGTTTTTTTAAACAGCTGTACATAATTTTGCACAAAATTGTACTTTTAAGTACGACATTCCTATAGAATGTTTCCCTTGGCAAAATCAAACAACTTTTTCTATTTTAAATTGTGTAAAAAATGTAGAAGAAATATATATATATTATTATTTCATTAAATACATATATGTATATATGTGTATTTAATCCGTGGTTATAAATTAAGTTTTATATCTGTTTTTTTTTGTAATAACATTATTTATATCGATTTTGATTTTATTATAACATATTTCTTTTATTAATTTCAAAAATTGGCTGTAGTCGTAATAGTTTGGATGATTTCTGAAATATTTTTGCTATAAACCAGGTAGCAGACAGTCGTCATAATGACGTGATTTTTACGTCATTTTATGACGTATGTTACGTCATTTATTCCTAGAGTTTAACGTAAAAATGACGTATTTTACACGGTCCTAAGTCACATCCCAAAGACGTCATTTTCTGACGTTTTATTGACGGCAAAAATGGGTTCAATGTACGACATACCGGTTTCTAGAAATGTTTTTTATGAAATTAAAATTTTAAAACTTGAAAATTTTGTCTACTTGATAAACGTTTATAAAAATATGTTTTTTTTCTTTATTTAAGAAAAAAAAAGTTTTTTAACTGTTTCGTTACATGCCATGTGCATATAGACGCTCTCTCAAGGCGGTCACCCACCCATCCTAGTACAGTACCGCGTCGGAGTCGCTTGACTTCGATGATCCAGTGGACAGTGACGATCTTCTCACCCTGATGCTTTCTTATTAACTGTACTTATCTATAAAACAGGTACATCTTTAAAGTGTTCAAAAATCTTGTAATGATATCTTCTTGATAGTTATAACACTGCATGAAGTAGTTGTCATAAAACTATAATTACACACGCAACTAGATCCACTTATACCATAAATTCACCACGTCAATCATAAAATTACGAAACACTTTATAAATGTAGGAATATTCCTGTGAAAAATACTGTGAAAAATATGCCATTTTTACGTTAAACTTTAGGAATAAATGACGTAACATGCGTCATAAAATAACGTAAAAATCACGTCATTATGACGACTGTCTGCTACCTGGGTAGTCACGTAAACGTCTATATAATGTCATTTTACAAAGTCTTTTTGACGTATTAAAACATGACGTTAAATATACGTCACTTAATCGACGAATGACGTTACTGACCAATTATGACCAAATATTGACGTCAAAATGACGAGTGCTTGCTACCTGGAATATTATTATTTTCAGTATTATAATAAATAAAACATGTGCATTTTTTTCCGATTAAACACTAGAAATACCAAAAGCTATTTTCAACCGTTTCTATTTTTTAATATCCTGTTTTTTATTGTAAAAGTAGAAAATGTAGATTATAATAAAAAAATTATTCGATGTTTTTAACATAATTAATGTAACATTACTTTTAAAAATTGAAACGGTAGAAAATTATTTGATATTTCTAGTGTAAAGGTTACTTTAGACAATCTAATATAATTCACGTCAGAAGAATTATATAATTCTATTTGTTATGTTTTGTATTTTGTAATCTAGAGAACATTTGAAGATGTATAATTAATGTATGTATGTATACATATGTCTGTATCTGTATATATTTTTTTACATGTACCTCTAATTTTTTGAATGTTTTTTTATACATGCAATTTTGTCGCAAACTGTCGTGAATTATAAATCGTGTAAATTAAAACTAATACTCTTTTAATATCTTTTCTTTTTCTATGTTGTGTCCTGTATATTTTTGTCTATCCTTTTATATTTTTTTTATGTCTATCCTTTATACCAATTCTATGTCTCTCTCTATCTTTCTCTTTCTTTGTTCTATTTGTATTCGTAGGAAATGTAAAGAATTGTTTTCTTTAATATTAAAGAAAACAATTTTTACATTTTCTCTTGACGGAAAAGACCACCACCTTCTCGCGGTTTCCGTTGAGCAACAATATGTACGTTGTCCATGCATTTATTTGAGAACAATTACAATAAATTTATCATATTGTTGCACAAATAATTTATTCCTTTTTTAAATTTTATATTACATGTATTTGCCATTAGCAAAGTAATTATACTATCAAAACAATATTTCTAAAACAAACAATATATAATTTAATGTTTTATTTCACTTTTCTTGTGTTAACAATAATTTATTTTCTACATTAATAACATGATTTTTTTTAGAAGAAAGCGTACATATTGGCCAAGAGTGGATTTCTATTATTTACGCTTTTTCTGTTTTTTATTTCTTATATACAGTTTATTTTCAAAATAAAGATAATATAGTTTTATTAGATATTATTTATGTAATTGATCAATTTTACTAACATTTTTTGTTATTAGTTTCATTACTTTTAAATAAGAGACACACGATAGTGTTTCACGCTTAGTGTGGGAAGGGATATTTTATTGTCATATGCAATGTCATAATATATATTTTATTCATAATCAACATCAGAAGGGAAACGCGAGACATAACAGACGAGTCAAGTCAGCCGACGCGCTAACGCATATGAACGCATACGCCGACTTTCGGACCGGCTATGGCTATGGCTATGCTTATGTATGCGCTCTTCTACCCGCCCGAAGCTGGCCGAGCCGCGCCGAGTCGCCGGTCGCCGCCGAGCGCCCAGCGCACACGTACACGGCTCCGTCAGCTGTGTGCGTGTCCCCACCAGGCGCGCAGGCAGCGGGCAAACAGCACCATTGGCACCTCTGAACACAGCCCTTGTCAGTATGTTACCACGGAAATTCCCCATAAGCTGCTCTTACTAGTGAGAATCGTTTGTCCCAAAGTTTAGCCTAATTACGTAATGAATCTCATTAAAATTAGGCTCATTTTAATCAGTAAGATCAGCCGCAAGCTGGTACAGAGCCGGATTTTGCATTTTGGCTCTTAAAAATTTATTATAAATAAAATACGGACTCGCAGCTGACCCAACCTGACCCGTGTCTAGCTGCGCGTTTCCCCACATTTATTATAAATTTTATTTCGATCCTTTTTCCAAAATCCGGCTCTGTACCAGTTTGCGGCTGATCTTACTGATTAAAACGAGCATAAGTAAAATGAGATTCGTTAATTAATTAGACTAAACTTTGGGAAAAACGAATCCGTAATTCCCGACCGGCCGACAGAGGTCTCCACTCTTACTCCTGTCGACCCTTAAGATTGTAAATTAAAACGGTCTTAATTATAAGATTCGACTATGAATACTATAATATAAAATCATATCCTATTGCTGTATAATATATATTACATTTTAAAAACACAGTTTTATAATTTATATAGTTTTTTAGTATATATAAGTATATACATATATATATATATATATATATATATATATATATACATATAATTTAGTAAACAATTGTATATATAAAATTATAATTATATTTTAAAAATGAATTCAAGCTGTTTCTTTTAGAATGTTTTAGAAAGAAGGATTAAAAAATGCGTTACACGCGTATTGTTTGCAATTTTTAATAATTATATAACTACTCTTGAATCATGTATCATCTTTACAGAATTTAAATCCACAGAATTTAACATTAATATAAAATAATTTATATTTCAGATTATTCAAAAATAAAAATTATTTATTTTATAAACTATAAATAAACTACCATATTAAATATATATAAAATATGTCTTTTGATATGCCAACAGAGCATGCTGCGTTTCTGCAGCGTTTCTGCCATCATAGTGTACTCGCAGACAAGTTTGATTTCTGCTGACAATCTGTTGTTACACTATGATAGCAAAGTTATGCGCAATCTCGGTGTGCACTCTGCTGACACATTGTGCCAGCATGCAATGTTTGAAATTTGCTTTATTTATACTGATAAACTCTGCTCAATTTTTGCCGCATTTCTGTTGTTACATCGTGACGCACATGGTGCTTAATTTTTGCTGCGTTTCTGACAGCATTAACTGAAACGGCATAACTTGCTAGAATATTGACAGCATTCTGTTGATATAACATGCTATACATAAATCGCAAAAACGTGCTCTGTCACATTTTGCTATCTGAGTAACTAACGTTTGTAGCGACTTTATCAGTGGTCCCCTTACGAATAACGAGAGTTACCTGTGCGATCTTTTACTTTACGTGAAAGTGACTCCATAGAGGAGGAATACCGCCCTTCGGGTGAAAACTCGGAAATATATTTCCATCGAATGTATTCTCCAATCGTCCTTCCTTCTTTAGTAATGGCGGATGCCTTTTCCTTGTATACGGCAATGGCCAATATTTTTCCAGTGTCGGTAGTCGCCTTTCCTTACGTCGTGTTGCCGTATTTAATGTATTCGTCGTTGTAATTACAATTGAGTATGACTTGAAACGATTGATTTAACAACTCAATATCCTTTTTACAAAGGATAGTAGAAACGGGTAAAATACACGACTCGATAAACGCGACTTTTTTGGACGAAAGATGTGAATATATAATCACGATCGTGAACGGAGAATATTGATACAATGACGATCGTTGCTACGCAAGCTCGATACTTCCGTAACGAACGCGGAAGTCAGGTATCGCAGCGCCATACGGACGCGGAAACCAAGTATTGCAGCGCCTTTGCGTGCGAAACATACGCACTACCAATGTTACTAGACCCGTGTATTAGTCTCTATAGAGTGTTTACGGAATCAGTTACTTACTGGCGAATACCATAGATGGCAACACGCCATTTTTCATTCGTCGATAAATCGCTGTGTTTTCAACATAAAGGAGTGCGTTCGAAAATAGGTTCGGCTGGTGTTGGGAAAAATAATAAAGTTGGCAGTATTGAGAATTCCCAACACTGCGTTCGTTTTCTCCCAACTGGGAAAAGTTGGAGATGAGGTTTGTTCTTTTCAGCAGAACTTTCTGCACTAGTTCAAAAAGTGTACACTGAAGCGTTCTTTTTACCAGAAGTGACGTCAAGAGTTACTGTTCTTTTCAGTAGTACAACAGAACTTAGTTCAACAGTTCACTGAACTGCTTGCCCCAGGTCTTGAGCAAGTGCAAGCAGTGCAAAGGTGGAAAGTCTGAAATGGCCTGGTTCTTTTCAACTGAACTGCTGCACTAGTTTAGAGGTTAGTTTACTGCCGTAACTTAAAAGGGTAAATATAAAGGATAAATATATGTTTGATATGTATTTTATATTTTAAAGTTTTACTTTTTATAGCGCTATATTAGATCCGAAGGGTGTTAATAGTCAAATTAAGGAGGCTATATTGAGTCCTGGTCAAGGAGATAACGATTCCCCACCAACGCAATCAGGTATATGATTATCAGATGTATAGTGAGAGCTTTATAGAATTTTAATTTTTTAGAATATTAAAAAATGAATATTTTTTAGAATATTAAAAAATGGAAACAACGGGAAATGCATACATTAAAAGGGATGCAGCTGAAAATATTTTGGTTGATGGAAATGGAAATGTTACTTGTGAATCCAAAGGTACGTCAAAATTTATCTAAATATATAAATGAGACAAATAATAAAACGTCAAGCCTAATCTAAAATCTGCAGTAATTAATTTTGTTAAAAGTAATGTGTAAATATATAATAAGTATCCAAATCTACGTTACATTTACTTTATTTATGTTAATACAGTAATTACTGTGGATATTTTCGATTAGGCTTGATGTTTCATTATCTTATTTTGTTTTTTTGTGATTTATAATTCTACCTAATTATATGCGTTTATACGATGCATGTTTATATCCTTTTATCGTGTCTTTTATGTTACTTATTTATTTATTTATTCTTTCAGATGGTGTAATATTTTATTTAAAATATAAAGATATTGACTTTACCTGTGATACGTTGCAATGTTATGTTGATGATAAATTAATGTCTATTACATTACGTCAAAATGTGGAACAGAACGAACAAACAAATGATATAAATAGTTATGATGGAAATTGTAGTCAAGAAAATAATGGTAACGATGAAAATAATGCTAATTATGAAAATAATGCTAATAGAATAAACCAAGATAGAAGAGAGACATTTTTTTGGAATGATGCAACAACTAAACTGTTTTTGGAATTATATGAGAAAAACAGTGATCTCTTAGTGAACAGAAAAATTAAAACCAAGAAAATATTATGGCAAAAAATAACAGAAAGTATGCAAAAACATGGATACAACGTGACACTTGTACAAGTCGAAAATAAATATAAGTCTTTAGAGAGATCGTTCAAAAATATGATTTTAAATAATAATAAAACAGGCAGAGCTCGCATGTCATGTCCATATGAACAGTAAATATTAAATTTATTTCAAACTTAATGTAACTTTATGGATAACATGCAATGAAGTACAATGCGTTGATAATATTTACAGACAGTTAACTAAACTTCTGGGTCATAAGCACAACATTCGACCATTGGCAATATCTGGAAAGCAAGGTCTACTTTTAAGGGATGATGTCCAAATTAGCACAGCTTTGCAAGTTCCTAATCTTGAGGTTCAGACTGATAAGTACGAAATATTATTTAAAAAGATATATTAAATTCTACATATTTATAATTTATATTTATTATTACTTTAATGATAAGACATAACTGTTTTATTTATCCATTGTATACATATTACAGAGCTAATACCTGTGATATGAATAATCAAAATGGAGTTAATTTAAATACAGATGTAAATGTAGAATCAACATCAAATTCAAGGAACACTACATCGGAAATAAATGCAAGCCACACTGAAAATGATTGTTCAAATCAAGTAAGTGTGCTATACATCCTCTCTATTGATATAACTAATATTAATGTAATCTGTAGAACATATATGTATTGTAGACATTGTCACATAGTACGCACAGAAAACAAACGGTTAGAACGACAAGAGTTACAGAAATTTTTCACAAAACGATCGAAAAACTTTTAAGCGATATTCAACATGAAAAGGAGATAAAAAATGAAATACAAACACAGTTAGTAACGGAATATAAAGCAATGAGAAATACATATGAACAATCAGTGAAAAATATAGAGGAACAACTAATAAAGGCAAATCAATTGAGAGAAGAAAGAAATGAATTGTTAAGAGAAATTTATCTGAAAACAAACATTAACATAAATAAGCATTAAAAAAGTTAGAAAGTTAAAAATGTATAATTCAGCAAGAGTACAATTTACAATTTGTCCAAGAGTTCAACGCAGTAAATAAATGCGTGAAATTTTATTTTAATTTAATTTTATTTTTTCGGATTCAGGGAAATTGTCCCACACAAGTTCCTTGCTTTAAGAGCAATCTTATAAATAAAACGTTATTAATGGTTAAGAAATGTTTTGTTTTACATATATACGCATATATTAATATGCATGTACAAAATACATATAATAAATTACAAATGTTGCATTAAGCGTTTGACTTTTATTTACTCTATTTTTTGATTTGTTTATTTTTTATTTAATTTTATGAACCTTCTCCTTTTTATTGTTAAAATAATATATTTGTATTATAAAAGATAGAAATAAAATAGAGGATAGAATAACAAGAAAAGCAATTGTTTATTTTTTTACATTAATTTAATTGCTGAGATTATTACATTTAATTTTATTGAGATAGTAAATGACATAATTCGTCTCGGATATGCACTCCAGTTTCATGTTCTCTTACTGCTTCATCAAAATTAACACGCAAGTTTTGTGCTTCCATGTCAGGATACTGGTCATTTATTGGCGCTTCAAGATATTGCAAATCTTCAATTTTTGCAATATTATGAAGTACGCAACACGCATGTATCACGCGTACCATACGCACCATATCGCGCAATTTGAAATGATATAGTTGTCTAAAACGTTGCTTGAGACACCCAAATGCGTTTTCAATTATTACCCTGCAGGAACTTAGTTTCTGATTAAATATTCTCTGTGCACGTGTCAGATGTCCGTTATCCCTGTATGGTACAATTAATTCTTTCAAACATGGGTATGCGCTATCTCCAAGCAAAAAATAATTATCTATAAGAAAATGTCTAATGTTAAAATATCAATTTTTTATTATTAGCCTACTTATATTATTTATATAATTTTTCAACTAGCCTGTACACAATTCATGTAAATCGTTACGCAATGAAGAATTTTTGAAAACCCTTGCGTCGTGGACAGAACCAGGATATCCAATGAAAACATCAATAAACTGCATTTTATGATTTACTGTTCCTTGAATATGCAAGGAAAAGTATTGCTTTCGATTAATATAAGAATCTGGATCTTCTCTGGGTTTATCTATTCTAATTTGTGAACCGTCAATAGCACCTGAAAAAAAGAAACATTAGAGCTCAGACACAATGAGAAGAATAAAGAATAAGAAAAAGGAATAAGAAACAAAGAATAAAAGTTTATAGTATCTTATTTCAATACACGTATATTGAAGTAAGATGCGACTATGAATTCCTATTCTTTGTTCCTTATTCCTTTATTCTATTCCTTATTCCTCTCACTGTGTTTAAGTCTTTAAAGTATTCAACATCTTATAGCTTCTGCACACAGGACGTGGAAATGCTTGCCATTCGGTTAGAAGTAACGCAGTAGCCAATAATTTTTTGCTCTTACAGAAAAGCGAAAAAAAAATTTAGCTGCGTTGTAAGCGTTTCTGCGTCCTGTATGCAGAAGCTATTACATGCATAAATATAAACATAATCAATGATATGAGGAAATCTTTTTACGTTACATTACCAATTATACGAGGGAATCCTTTTCTTTCTCTATAATATGTTGCAGTTTCTTCTTTTTCAGCTAATGTTGGATATTTAATGATGTCAGGTGCTAGTAACATTATAAAATTTGTTACTCTCGTTATTATATTGTACAAAGTACTCAGTGTTATTCCAAATCGATCAGCTACATCACGATATGATGCAGTTTGATGTCCTACGAACCACAGGTAACACAATAAATGTTTTTCAGCCGTTATGTTAAGACGTCCAGCATCATCTAAATGTAAAGTTAAATGTCAATTTCCTTCATGTCCAAAATAACACATTCTTGTTATAACACCCACACACGTGCGCGCGCACACAACAGACATATTTTTTATATACATACAAATATTATTATATAAAATTTTATATATACATATAATATACATACCTTGTAAAGAAACAAATATCTCAGATATTCTGAATCGATTTATCAGTTCATACGTCTTTTCTCTTGATATCCGAAAGTGCATAATAAAATCTATCTCATTATAATTCCGAACAATATCTTCTACGTAATTTTGTATTTTTACATGCTCAATTCTTTGAATCATTCCAAAAATTGGATGTATTATCCGTAACTCGTTATGATCTGAAATATAATTATATTAGGTTAGATTGTAGATGATATTTATCTTGTTAACATTAATCAATTTTGCCACATGAAATAATAGTAATTACCATCATCATCTTCATCCCAGATAGGTTCTGCGTACAATAACAGTGGTGGTGGTGGTAAAACAAAATCTTCTTCGTCTGATAAATCAACGTCTTCAATTACGTGTTGCGCCATGTTGATTCTTGCACTGTGGCGTTCTTTTCCTTCTTCTCAGTATTCTTGCACTAGAAAAATTTCTGCTGTACTCGCCAGTTCTAGTTCAGAACCAGTGCAGTACCAGTGCAACTGAAAAGAACAAACCTATTGATAGAATGGGGGCAACTAGTGCAGATATTTATTTGTATCGGTCTCAACGCCTTTTGTGAAACATAACCTACGATTCACATCGATTAAATCTAAGGTAATCCTTTTTTTTCTTTCTTTATTTATAAAATAAAGTTTAACACATTACTTTTGTATATATTTTTAAGTCACATTCTCTTTATTTTGCAGGATACAAAAGAGGTTTACCGCAACTCACATTATTCTGCTGATGCAGATAATTCTCTGTACTCTGCGTATGTATTAACGCTGGTGGCAAAGCATAGAGTAAGTATTACGGTATTCATATTTATGTTTCTATTATTTATACCTAATTGTAATTGATTATTATTTGTCAATACAAGTCCATAAATTATTGCTACTATTTATTACATTAAACTATATTTATCTATATATAATGTAAATGTATTTACAGATTTCTTCTCTTTGTATCATTGCTACTAAATAAAAAACGAAAAAAGCAGTGCCAGGAATAGCTTACAAATTTAATCAGTGTTATTATTATTATGGAAGAATATTTTTTAGTCGAAAATATTATGTTTGAATCTTCTAGTAGTTTTTCTTCTAGTGATAGCGATGATGATGATGAGGAATTACAAAATATATTATTAAATAATGATATAAATGAAAGAAGGGTAACACCAAAAATAAAAAATTACATAGAAAATGTTGTTGTAAGATATACAAATATTGAATTTAAATCACATTTCAGGTTGGTCATATTAATTGTAATTATATTGTTATTAATAGGAAACATTTATTTTAATAATACTATGATATTATTTATTGCAGAATGGAGCGAAATACTTTCCACTTTTTATTATATTTTATTGGGCCAAAATTAGATAATCTTTCATTTAGAGGAAGAAAAAAAATTAATGCAGAAAAACAGTTATTAATAATTATTTATGTTTTGGCAACACCAAATTCTTATCGTTCCATATGTGAAAGATTTGAAGGTGCAAGATCAACTGCATGGTTATGTGTCAAGAGAGTAGTTCGAATAATATATAGCATTCGAAATCAATTTATTAGATGGCCTACTAATGAAGAAGCTCAAACAACATGGACAAACATTCAAAGGTTATATGGATTTCCAAAAGTTTTAGGTATTGTTGATGGGACGCACATAAACATTGCTCGACCAAAGAAAGATGCTAATAGTTACATTAACAGAAAGGGCAGATTCTCTATGCAGTTACAAGTAAGGAATGAAAACATTTTTACTCCCTTATTATTTTAATTGAAGATATTAAAATTACTATGAATTCTAATATATGTTGAATGAATAGAAAAACAGCAAATTGTTAAAAGTAATTACATTTTCTTTTTATATATTTTTCTAGGTTATCTGCAAAGATGATTTGTCCTTCATTCATGTATTTGCTGGAATGCCAGGATGTGTTCACGACATGCGAGTGTTTTTTTATTCTGGTGTACAACGATATTGTACTCCAGAATATTTCCCTGAAGACAGTCATTTATTAGGTGACGCAGCTTATACTATACAGAAAAATGTCATGGTACCATTTTATGATAATGGTCATTTAATCAGAAGACAAAAAGAATTTAATACCAATTTGTCATCTGCTCGAATAACTGTAGAAAGGGCAATTGGATTATTAAAGGGACGATGGCGTTATTTATTGGATAAGTTGCCAATGACACGAACGGATTTAATTCCATATTATATAGTTAGTTGTTGTGTATTACACAATTTTTGTTTATTAAACAATGATGCTATCGAAATCCCTGTCATTATACCTGATATGCTACACGAAATAGAACCGCTTGCTGTTAGTAATGAATTAAAAGAGGAAGGAAATTTAAAAAGAAACAGATTAATGGAAATAATTACAAATAACAATTTTTAAAGAAAAAATTAATCTGTTTTTATGCATGAAAGTGTGTGTGCGTGTGTGTTCGTGTATGTGTGTGCGTGCATGCGTACCTGTGTGCGTGTGCATGTATGTGTAAATATTAATATATTCATACATATAGATGTAATATTCATTTAAAAACATTATATTAATTTAGTACTTACATATTGTAGTGTTAATTACAGAAACTTAGGACTTAATAAGAACTTATACTTTTACTGTATATTCATACTTTGTACGTTTACTGTATACTCGTATAGTTTGTACTTTTCCTGTATACTCATAAATGTTTACATTTTTCTAAAACTTTATCACCTTTAATAATTATAAATATGTTAAACTATATATATATATATATATATATATATATATATATATATTAATAACTGTCAATATTTATAGTATTTCTTTTTTCATGTAATTTCGCAGAAATATTTTCATGAAAATTTATACTTAATCAAAACTTATAGTTTGAACTTTTATTTTTGTATACTCCAATGTTTACATAACTTTATTAAAATTTTAACCTCGCTAATAAGTCAAAAGTATATGTCATACTATACATTCATTAGTAAATAAACTGTTAATATTTAAAGCATTCTTTTTTGCATAGTCTTAATCGTAGTAAAAACTTATATTTAATAGAACTTATACTTTGCACTTTTATTTTTTGTATATTCATTAAATCACTTTTTATCACTTAGGCTCATTTCCACAACTTACTTTAACTGAACTTTAGCTAACAATATCCAATAAAAGTGCTTTATATAAAATGAATTATTCTATTACATATTAGTTAAACTTCAGTTAAAGTTATGGAATCGGGCCTTAATATCACTTTTTAAAACTTTAACGTCGTTAATGAATATGTTATATATATATTAATATTATTGTTAATATTTGATGCACTTCTTTTTTTACATAGTTCTTACTTATATTTAATTTAAACTTAAACTCATACTTAATAATTCTACTTAATAATCAATATTTAAAAAATAAAAATAAAAGAAATTTATTCATACTTAATAAAAACGTATATATACTCAACAAAAATATTTACTATTAATACTTAAAAACTATATACGTATTCATGATTTGTACTTTTAGTGTAATATAAATGTTTACTTCATTTTTTAAAAACTTCTTTAAGTTCTTTTAATATTTTTAATTTTTCTGTTCTATAATTAGCAGTTTCTTCTCTTTTTATTCTTTTTCTTCGAGTGATGCCCGTAAATAATTAGCTTTTTCTTCATTTAATGAGATCTTCCTTTGTTCTAAAAAATATTGTGAATTACAAACTTAAATAACAACAAGAAATATTGTACATTTTTAGTTACTTATTGATTACTTACTAGTTGGTGGCTCCTGTTCATTATCATCAAATAAAGATTTTTCAGGATCTCGTGTATGCGATCCTGCTACAGATAATGGTTTTACCCAAGGTTTGTCGCGAAAGATCTCATCTAATGGCTAAAACATGTTCATTTTTATATTTAAAAATTTCTATTTCTAAATTATAAAATGTAATGGGGTAACTAAATTTAAAATTATTCGTAATATTCAATGTTAATTTTTTTATAACTTATTTATTACCTCTAAATATATCCATTGTTTCCTGTCATTTCCACTTTGAACGTTATGATCAATAATCTGACGATATCGTCTTTTTAAAGTATCCATTTTATTATAACATTGATTAACCGTAAAGTTATATTTTTGTTCATGTTTTATACGTTGGCAAATTTGCGTCCACATTTTTTTTTGAGAAACTTTCCCTAGCATATACGCGTTTTCTTTATACAATGAGATTAGCAAAAGCGTGGCTTCGTGTGTCCATCGCCCCTCATTTGAATCTAAAAAAAACCAAATATTTATTAAATCTTACTTATGTTATTGTACTCTCTATTTTTGTACTTGCGATTTAAACACACCTATATTAAGCTCATCTCGTTCAGCTTGATTATAATTGTCTTCATTATAGTTTTCAATATCTGAAGTATTGTCGTATTGAACACTACTCTTCGAACAACTTGGTTTATTGTTATCAACTGTTGAAGGTACTACAGGAGAGGTACTACAGTTACTAGGTGTAGAGTTTTTGTAATTTGAACGTAATGCTTTCGCTTTCTCCAGAAGCACGTTGGCAAAATCATTATCTATAAAAATAACACATAAATTATTTTGAAAATATTTTGTCACACATTGCAGTTAAATATTTAATACTAAAATCCTTTTTTGTACCTTTATGAGCACGATTGTAATCTTCTTTTCCTACTTCTATACTATACATAACATTTGTTGATTCATCAAGCAATTTCAACTTTAACATTTGTTGATGATTACAGTTAACATTGGATTGCACAAATTTCTTCATTTTTATATTTGATGAAGTAATAATACAAGAGAAGAAACTCTGTAAATACATTTATATTATAGTTAAATATAGTTCAATATAATAAATAATAGCAATAATTTATGGAGTTGTATTGACAAATTTTTATTTTACATAATTTATTATATTTTGTATATAAGCGCCATACATGCATTACAATGGAACAGATATAAAATTTAATTTTTCTTTCATCCTATGTATAATTTATAGAGAGAGAAAGAGAGAAATTAAAGATTAAAATAGACGTGTTCTATTGTAATCAATTACAATTAGGTATAAATAATAGAAACATAAATATGAGTACCGTAATACTTACTCTATGCTTTGCCACCAGCGTTAATACATACGCAGAGTACAGAGAATTATCTGCATCAGCAGAATAATGTGAGTTGCGGTAAACCTCTTTTGTATCCTGCAAAATAAAGAGAATGTGACTTAAAAATATATACAAAAGTAATGTGTTAAACTTTATTTTATAAATAAAGAAAGAAAAAGAAGGATTACCTTAGATTTAATCGATGTGAATCGTAGGTTATGTTTCACAAAAGGCGTTGAGACCGATACAAATAAATATCTGCACTAGTTGCCCCCATTCTATCAATCTCCAACTTTTCCCAGTTGGGAGAAAACAAACGCAGTGTTGGGAATTCTCAATACTGCCAACTTTATTATTTTTCCCAACACCAGCCGAACCTATTTTCGAACGCACTCAAGGTGTCAATAGATTTACAGATATTGGATACGCCGCATCACCAATGATATGATATTGATCACCCATTGTACATATTTTATCCTTAATGAACGATATATCATACATGCGAGCATCATGCATTTTACTACTTACTCCAGTAAAGGCATCTATAAATCGTCCTTTTGTATCACATATACCTTGTAGAGTGAGAGCAGTTTCGTCGTGTCTATTAACATATGTATGACAAATTTTTTTTGCAGGCGTTCGAATCGGGATATATGTGCCATCTATACACCCTATAATTCCATCGATTTCACATATATTTCGAAATTCTCGTGCATTTTCTTCACGTTCTTGTCTTGTAGCAGGAAATCGGATTATATTTGGAGCTAAGTTAATTAAAAAGTTTACAACTCTTTTTATTACAAAATGTACTGTAGCAATTTACATGTCAAAGCGCTCTGCTACACTCCTTATTGTTGTTTTATTTGCTGCAAACCTATACATGACAAAGTGATTTATTAAACAGTATTGTTTTTCCTCTTTTAACGTTTATAACCTTGACTTGTGACTTGATTGATTCGCGTATCGTCATTTCGCGCTTCCGCCATGATAGTTTAGAGTTAATCAAACTCGTGTTTTATTTAATCTGACTCAGGTTGGAACTGGGTTGCTAAATCGAAAACGCCATCAATAACGAATATCATCTCGCACTGTGGATGGCCGAGCATCGATGGTCGCGCGACGTAGGCCAAAATTTTATGACTTAACTGTCGCGGTCTCTCCTTTTTATTTTTTCTGTCTTACAAAGAGCCGTTTATCGGGGTTTCGCGGCGCCATTCGACTATGGCGTCGCGCGTTACAAAGACGAGCGCCGATGACAGGCTGCTAGATTTTATAAACACTAGACGGGATAAGCGCGGCAACGCGACTCAATTTCTATGAGTATCGACGAACGTCGATGACAGAATTTATAAACAGATATCATCTTGCACTGCGGATGGCCGAGCATCAATGGTCGCGCGACGTAAAAAATTTTACGACTTAAACGTCGCGGGTTACAAAGACGAGCGCCGATGACAGGCTGCTAGATTTTATAAACACTTGACAGCAATGCGACTCAATTTCTATGGGTGATATTGTTTCTGTGAAGCGTATGCACACCATGCACTAAAACAGAAGAAACGATACGCGATGCTCTAGTTGGAACGAGAGGAAAAGGCAATAGAAAAAGTATATAAGAAAGAATGAAGCGAGTCAAAATCACAGTCTGTGATTTGAAAGTCTACGCGTCGGTACATCGATTGAAAAAAAAGTATAGCAAGATGACAATAATGCAGATATGGATCGCGAGTTAACGGTCGACAGTGACTAGCAACATGAAACGGATAATTGAAAAAAACGAATTAAAAAGAAAAAGTGATCTTAACGAGTATAGGGTGTTCGATATAAAAGTAACCACCCGAATAGGGGGGGTAGATTGGGTCAAACTGAAAAGAAAAGTCTCGTACTATTTTGCAAAATTCGCAATAGTTAACGAGTTATTAAATAAAACGTCTGAGCGAATGAGCGCACAAGGAGCGATAGAGGCGGGCCTCGGCGGCTGGCTGGGCTGGCACGGTGCCCGGCGCGCGGCGAGCGGTGGGGGTCGAGAGACGAGCGGCGAGCGGAGCGCGGCGCGGCGCGGCGAACGTCGAGCGACAGATGTTATACACTGCGGCGAAAAAGTATTAGAGCCAGCCCATACTAAACTTACGATAATTTCTTCGCGTAAACGAGATTTTCCTTCGCGTAAACGGGATTTTGTAGTAACTTACAATAATTTACTCCGCGTAAGCGAGTGAATTATCGTAAGTTACTACAGAAGTAACGCGCTTGCGTAAACGTAGTAACAGTAGGTAGCACACGTATTGCATAGGCATTGCCGTAGCGTCTTACGCCTTAGATAATATTAATTAGTTTAGCTTGAATTATGTGTAATAGAAACATTTAATTTTAGTAAATTTAATTATTTTGCATGTCAAAGTTTACGAGGTTTACCACAAGCTTTACTTTAACTTTTGTTTATGTTAGAATAACTTTAATGGTGCGTGTCCACCTGCGAGTAAAACTCTCGAGAGTAGCTCTCGAGATTGATTCTCGCAAATGGACACATTCCTAAAGAGTACCTATAACGGAGAATGAATCGCAGCTCTCGGCGAGCGAACTTTTCAAGACCTACTCGCAAATCGACACGACGTTATTTTACTTTACTCTCGGAGATCAACTCGCCAAGCTCGAACGCTGTTCGTATTTTGAGAGCTACATGATGACACAAAGGAACTTATTGAATAATGCGGAAATCATGAACCATTGTAGAATACTACTGTGACAGAAATAAAAATTTTTTTAATTTTTATGTTTTGCAAATAAAGTGCAAAAAATTCATAATTTAAAGAATTAGATAAGAATATTTTTAATACATTCTCTTATTACTTGGTCAATAATTAGTTACACTTTAATTTTACATACTTTGCACGTTTTAGTTACAGCGCTGAAATTAAATATATTTTTACATCGCGAATTAAGTACATTAAAAAAAAAAAAAATATTTAATATTTACATGTAAAAATCTAACATCAAGGTATTTTGCAAACTGAAAACTAAATAATAATATCGCACTATGTATTCCACTTCACAATTTGTAAGTCTGTAGAAACTTTTAATTGTTGGAAATCTTCAATCTTAAGCTCTCTAATTTAGAGCAGATCCGACACCTGCGATCAATCCATTGCTTGACCCAGAAGTTCTTTTTGTTGTTATTTAACACCCTTTTTCTTTTTAAAATAATGCTAGCCACTATAGTAGCCGCAAGTCTCTTCGTTTACGAGACATTATGATGTCACCACTCTCAGGGATCGACTAAAAGAGTACGTAAGTGGACACAGTTTTGAGAGAACTCTCCGAAAGAATACTCTCTGGATTCTCACAAGATGCTCGCAAGAGTATAATGTCAGAAAAATTACTCTCAAATGGACAGTGTCAGAATAACTCTCGAGAGCTACTCTGGAGAGTTTTACTCGCAGGTGGACACGCGCCTTAAAACTCTCGAGAATATCTCTCGAGAGTTATTCTGACACTGTCCATTTGAGAGTAATTTTTCTGACATTGTATTCTCGCGAGCATCTCGTGAGAATCCGGAGAGTATTCTTTCGGAGAGTTCTCTCAAAACCGTATCCACTTACGTATTTTTTTAGTTGATGTCTGAGAGTGGTGACATCATAATGTCGCGTAAACGAAAAAACTTGCGGCTGTTATAGTGGCTAGCATTATTTTAAAAAGGAAAAGGGCGATCATGGCGCAGAAAGATATGCGTTGCTCTAACGAGCTGAAGATCCGAGTTCAAATCCGACCGAAAATTGTCGGTTTTTATTTGATCGCCACCTCTCGGAAGGGTTAATGGCAACCCGCCGAGAGTGTATCTCTAAGAAAGCAGAAGGGAGGCCTCGGATTTTATACAGGCCGAACTTCAGGAAGCTATGGCTTGAACTTGAGCTATAGTGCCGTTGAAACAACAAAAAGACCTTCTGGGTCAAGCAATGGATTGATCGCAGTTGTACATTCGGTGCTGGATCTGCTTTAATTAGAGAGCTTGAGATTGAAAACTCTTAACAATGAAAAGTTTCTGCAGATTTACAAGTTGTGAAGTGGAATACATAGTGCGATATTATTATTTAGTTTTCAGTTTGCAAAATACCTTGATGTTAAATTTTTACATGTAAATATTTAATAATTTTATTTTCTTTTTTTTAAATGTACTTAATTCGCGATGTAAAAATGTATTTAATTTCAGCACTGTAACTAAAACGTGCAAAGTATGTAAAACTAAAGTGTAACTAATTATTGACCAAGTAATTAGAGAATGTATTAAAAATATTCTTAATTAATTCTTTAAATTATAAATTTTTTTTGCATTTTATTCGCAGAACATAAAAATTTTTTTATTTTTGTCACAGTAGTTATAAAGTATCGTATTCCGCATTGTTCAATAAATTCCTTTGTGTCATCAATGGAAAAAACTTTTGCCATCTTGGTTTTTACTCTCAACATGTAGCTCTCAAAATACGAACAGCGTTCGAGCTTGGCAAGCTGATCTCCGAGAGTAAAATAATGTCGTGTCGATTTGCGAGTATAATAGGTCTTGACAAGTTCGCTCGCCGAGAGCTGCGATTCATTTTCCGTTAGGTACTCTCCAGGATTATGTCCATTTGCGAGAATCAATCTCGAGAGTTACTCTCGAGAGTTTTACTCGCAGGTGGACACGCACCATAAGACGTTTTATTTTTTAAAAAATAATTGTATTAAAAGAACTCAAAATAATATTTAATTTCTACATGACACACGCATAAAATGTTAAGTTATCAGTTATCACGTTGACATAAATGTAACATATGAAAATGTTAAGAAAATAATAACATAGTTGTTTTATGATGTGTATTTTACATTGAAGTAATAATTAAATTTTGGTAACACAAGGAAATTTTAACGTATACACACGATTTTTTGCTGCGTACGTGCCACGTAACGCAACATTCTCGTACGTAATTTCTGTACGTAAGGCGTAAGATATTACTACAATGTACGTGCGCTGGCTCTTAGCCTCTCGCCTTTTCGATGGCAGGAAAATGATACGCTATCATTTCCACTCCACCTTGCGGTAGATAGCTTGTTGCGGTTGCTACAACAGAATAATGCTGTTAATTTTCGCCCATCCATACAAAAGGGTTGTAGAAACCATAGTACTTTGGAAGTGACCTATGGTTGCCCTAACCTTAGTGAGGGTAGATGCTATATGGATGTTGCAACCATAATATATGGATGTTACAACCATGTTCGAGAGCGCTCGGTAGCGCGAGATAGCGCGCGGTAGAGGACGACCACAAAGGAAACAGAGAGGAACAGCAAGTACCGAAATACAAAGTTTAATGTTCAATATATGTACAGTTATTTACACGAGTTTCCCTTTCAGGCAAAATACCGTGAGCGCGCACAGAGTTTAGCTCGGCGAAAGCGGCGATATAGCGATTAAGCTAGCGAAAAGCGGTGATAAGCGGTAAAGCAAGGCGATTGTGTAACGATACTAGCGGTGATTTGCGAGCGAAATCGATCCCGCGGCGCAACGGCGGTCCTTTTAACTCCTCCGAGGCGAAACTCCCTCCCTGCAGATTTCTCAGAATTTCGGGAGGGTGATTGGCCGTCGGAGTCTCGCGTCATGGAGCTGACGTTACCGTTTGCGTGGTGACCCGACGGGGTCGTCACCTGTTTTCGAGTGCTTTGTGTATAGCATGGATCGTTCCTTTGTTCTAGCATTGTTGTTTGACTTTATTATTGATAACAAAGTGAAAGTTTCTGGAAGGTTGATCCCGAACGATCCATGCTATACCGAACATTTCCATGACAATTCTCGAAAGTAATATTCACGCGAATATTACT
Source organism: Temnothorax americanus (assembly GCF_048541705.1). Lineage (NCBI taxonomy): Eukaryota > Metazoa > Arthropoda > Insecta > Hymenoptera > Formicidae > Temnothorax > Temnothorax americanus. The sequence goes on from NW_027509815.1 coordinate 289,292, forward strand.
TTCCCGAATTTTCTGCTGGCATGCATGCGCGGACAGCTCGCGAGGCTAAAGTTTGCGATCTCAAACAAACCATAAAGATTATGTTGGATTATAGATGCTATATGGATGTTGCAACCATAATATATGGATGTTACAACCATAAAGATTATGTTGGATTATAGATGCTATATGGATGTTGTAACCATAATATATGAATGTTACAACCATAAAGATTATGTTGGATTATGTGTAGGTACGGGGTTCCTGCAACCATAGTTATATATATGTTATCCTATCTTTTAAGTTGATAACACTTACAATGTCTATCAGGAGGAAATAACACAAAAAAGAGAATATCACGGAATTGATAAATTTTTTCCTATATTAACATTAATAAATATGTAAATACACACATATACATAAAAAAATTATTTTTTATAGTTAACCTGCTTAAAAAATAATGAGTTTGAACGTGTTTAATATTACATCACAATTTACACATGAAAAAATTGCAAAAAAAAGTTTTTAAAAAACATTACAATGCATGTCTTAAAGTAACATACAATTTATGCTGTGCAAGACCTTTTCCTAGAGAAACAAGTATGGCTGGAAAAGGAGAAAGTAAATCATCTACAATCACACATTCAATTTGTTCAGACTTTTGCACAACATACGCATGGAGATGTGTATCAAAGTTTGACGTTAATAAAATTTGACAAATTAAACAAATTTGGTCCTTTTCATTTCGTAAAATATATTTTATCAAACCAAAAACGGGTAGTGAGTCATAACATTGCTCTTTACAGCGGATTACAACACATGTCCCTTTTCTGTAAGTCTGACCATGGATTTCGACCCATTTCATTATTAAACAAGCATTGTTGAAGTCAGACGGTAAAGTTGATTTAAATAATATATAATCAAAGCATAAAGATACATTTTCAACATATTCACTTTTACCGTATGAGTTATTAGACTCTAGACCTTTGCGGGTCATCAATCTGTAGCAAAGACTTAGCTGCTCTTTAATGCATAAAGTATATATGAGTAATAATTTCTCCTAGATGTTGTAGCATTAGCCTCCTTCTTCTTATTTTTATGCTTTGCTTTGAATCGAATGGTGCTCAAATTACGAATAGGTCCAGAAAACTGCAATATAGTGCCATAATGAACAAAATTATGTGCTTTTGGAGTAAATCTTTTACTTGAAAATAGTTTCGTAAACATCACGTGAAACTCGCTAACCAGAACTCGAAGAAGATTGCACGTTTCTTTTTGCAATTTTGGAGCTAAAATCAAATCCATATAATTTCTCTCATTTTTAAATATAATGGCCATACTTTATCATTCTCTGGAATAAAATCTCCCACAAGCATTGCAAATATGAGAATAAAATTGGATGACTCGCTACCAGACATTGATAACTTTTTGTTTTTAATCTCCTTGTAAGAAATCAAGGGTGGATTGTTAGATATATTATTGTGATAATAATCAAAGGTTTTTAACCGATCATTCAGAACATCAATTGAAACAATACAGGGCTTCTCTATAACGTAATGATACAATGCGCATTGTAATACAAATTTGAACCATCCTTCAGGCACATCATGTAACCAGTCAGCAGTAAAATTTCGACTTGCTTTAAAGTAAAGAACCTGCTCCCAAACTGATCTCTCTTTTATACCATTTTTATTAACATTTTTCAGCAAAACATCAAATTCATAAGTATATTCTCTCATTCTCTTTTCAAAAAATTCCACTTGCCACTGATCCTTAGAAGTTTTACAAAGTCTACAGGAGTAATAAGCATTAAAACTCTCAACAAAACCAAGAATTCCATTTAACCCAAGATTATCTCCTAACAAAAGGCCAAGGGTAAAATAGATTCTAATTTTTTCTCCTTTGTTAGGTTCAATTTTTATCCCCTCTGTTTGTAAATAATTAAGTTCATCAATTAAAATATTGAAAATACTATGATTATTGAATTGTATTCGATCTGAAGAGTGAAATAGCATGGCAAGAAAAATATTTTCAAGAAGTGAATTTACCTCAGGTGGAAAACATGCAACAGAATAGTATATACCACCTAATTTTTGAATACCAGTGTGTGATCCTAATGGATTGTTAATTTCAAAGTCATCATAGTAAATAAAAAGGGGAAAAACAATTTTACCCTGAAAATAAAGCTCGATTTTGTTACGCCAAAGATCGCCTTGAATAAAGTTTTCAATAATATTTTTTTCTTCTAATAGTGCATTCACATATGAGTTCACAGAACAGTAGACATTAGGAAGATTAAATATTTTCTGAAGCACTACTCTCATGGGGGATAAACTTAGCAGAAACTGGCACAATTTGTTTAGCTATATTGCCATTATACAATTTTTCATCTATCCTTTGCCCAACTATATGATCTACACTGTCAATAAAATAACCAGTCTCTGTAAATGCTTTAAATCTTCGACATTCAGATGAGAACACTGAAAATGGTTCAAGCAATTGATCTAAGTAAGATTCAATACTAACTACTGTACTCTGAATTACTCCATTACTAACCAATATATCTTTTATGGTAGGTTTGACAACAGATATTATTTGTTGCACAAGGTCTCTTGAGTCATCCAACATATTCTGAACATGGTTACGGGGCAACTGATGATTTGCATATAATTTTGCAGTGTATGCAAGTACAAATTCTTCCAAACTATTCGTTATATCTTTTTGTTCCTTATTACATTCATCTTTAGAATTTAACTGCTCAGCAATATCATAAGAACTGTTCCCATTTATTCCATTCTGTGCTTCAACATATTGAGAATTAATATCGGAAGATATTAAGGCACACTCAGTTTTTAATTTAGATGGATGTAAATGAAATGAGTTTAAATGTTTTCTGTATTTTTCCCAAATACAGAACATTTGAAAATATTCCTGAGCAGCTAAACTCCGAACAACGATGCGTATCATTTTTAAATACTTTATGAATAATGTGTAAATGTACACTTAAAGCATTTATAGACATTACATTTTTATTACATTTGAAACAAGTAGGCATTGTTTTTACACTCTTTCAAAAAAAAAACCAAGAAAATTATTGCACAAAAATAATACAAATTAAAATATCTTTCTTAAGCTAATCTTATTAATTGAACGATAATTAAACACACCTAAGACATTCAGTTAACCTTTTAACATCTGGTTTCTGAGCTTGACGGTTAATTGAATCTTCTGGCAAATTTAGATTAAAAAGTGTTTTTTGCAGCACAATCCATACCCGTTCACTTTGTGCAGGATATTCGCAATGCAAAGCATGATAAAACTTGAAGGCTACCTCTTCAGCCCGAGTTGGTGATTCTAACAGTATAGTTTTACCATTAATGTATACATAATTAGACGTTACTGATGAGAGATCATCTCCTACTACGAAAGGGAAAGGCTGGAGTGCAAGTCCCTTCTTCACGAGATCTTTTTTCCACGATTTTGTAATCTTTTCCAAATCAGTAATGGTCTAAACAACAAAATTTTAAAAATCGTAAAATTAGAGATTTTTATTTTAAATATTATTATAAATTTATTATATAATATTTACTTGTAAATTACATATTTATCTGCAAATGAAGTAAGAAACCTTGCTTAATTTCAGCTCTGTTTGGCCGCCAGTTTCCTTTAGGCACTTTTATTGGCACAACTGAGAACAAGCTTGGTAATCCACATAAAATCTCAGCATCAGTATCTTTATGATCTAGAACAGAAATAATAATAATAGTAATAATAATAAAATGATATTAAATCTTTATTCCAGAGTACATATGTTCACCAAATTTCTCAAGCTCTATCTTCACTTTTTTCCGAAACTCATTCCAATGAGTAACCATACGCATAGAAGCCTCTGGATGCAAAACACTAAAGTCATATTCAAGCTAAAGAACACGTATAAAACATGAAATTAAAGCAACAATTTTACTGCAGAGATCGATGCATTTATAATAGATACTCACCAATGTATAACCTAAAGGCTGCTTCAAGCATTTATAGATTTGAAAATAATTGCACATTTTTAAAGCATGAGGTTGCTCTTCCTTCTCACCTCCTTCTTCCTGTGACGCCGCTGTTGAGTTAAGTGTATCGTCCGAACCCAGCGTTGTTCCTAATTGTAGCTTGTTAAGCCTTACATGTGATGTGTGTTTCCAATATCTTTCGATCTGATCCCAAGGAGAAAGCCTGGTCGACAAGAACTCTAAGCAGTTCTCAATGGTCAGATGTTTCTCAGATTCTGATCAAGTATAAGATTCTGAGAAAATGTTTAAAAATTTTCAATAATAAGAATATTAAGCAAATTAAAATTTTACATACCAAGAAGAAAATCTGTTGCAGGTAAATTTTGTTTAGGAGGTATTGTATTGATGGATTTGCCCGGTTGAAGAGACCTTATACCATTCTCTCTAAGTGACCTTGCAATGGTGTTATACTTATCAATTAATTTTCCTCTTGCTTGTACAGTTTTTCCTCCTTTAGGGGTATATGAGGGAATATAATATGTGTCCTAAAATGAAATTATAATTAATCTTTACATGACTGACTAGTACAATTAAAATTATTGGCATGCAATATCTTGATAACAATGTATTATTTACTTTCAATTCCCCTGGAAAAAGTTTCTCGATTTCATTTGCCAAGAAGTGAAAACGTTTGGTATCAATTCTGTAATGAAGGAAAAAACTCATTTTGAGAATATATTTTAAGTTTACTTTTTATTCAAATATTTAAGCAAAACTTTTTTATTTTTAAAAGAAATATAAAGAAGAACTTTACATCTATGTATATATAAAGTACTAGTTTTTTTAATAGGATCAATAATTTTACGGATACATACATTTTATGAGTATCACAACCAAATTCCGAAACAATTATCATATAAGCTACTTTCAATCTAGCATTATTATCTAAGCTTACTCTGTTATATTGTGCAAGAATATTTTTTCCTTCCACTGAGTTAATTAATATCTTATAGACATACTGAAACAAAAAAATAATGTTTCCAATAAGATGCAATAATTAAAAAATAAGCTGGGTTCCATAAAATAATTTATAATTTTTTACTATGCACAGGTTGGACAATAAATATTATTTTGCAGAGTTTTAAGCATGAAAAAAATAAAGTAAGCAAGATCCTCATTTCTGAACTCAGAAAGTCATTGCAACCAAGTTGAAAATTATGTATGTAACTTCAATCTTACATTATCTTTTATGTCAAAGTTTTCTGAGAATAAATGTACAGCTGGAGAAGTGGTATTTTCTTTTTCAGTTTCATGAGCAACTTCTTTATTTGAAGCCATCAGTGCATCAAATCAATATCATTAAGGACAACGTCATAGTTTTCTTCGAGGTTTTCTTGCCCTGCTACATGATAGATATCCAAAATAATTGGTGTTGGTGTAATACATGATGATTCACTACTGGAGTCAGACTGGATAAAATCTAATTTTCTTTTTTTAATTTCAAAGCTACTTGAAGCAACATTTTCAATCTACAAACATTATAAAATATAATTAAAATATTATTACCAAAAAATGCAAAATTTTAAACGTATAAATAAGAAAAAGAAAATTGCCTGTTCATAATAAGTATAATAGAATTTCTTCTCAAAATTCATTCGGTTAATCGCCTTGGGCATTATTCTCTTTTAAATATTTTCCATTGCTTTCAAAAAGTTGTGGAATATCACTTTTTGTGATACCGTTTTCTAGAGGCAGACCAAAAAAACAATAAAATATTATTTATAAAAATAGTATTATTTATAACATAGTATTTATGACGGAAACAATGTAAAATAATATTGCTTGAATAATAATATAATTAAATATTGTTTTTACTTATTCTATACAAGAAAGAATGTTTAAGATTAATTTGGAAAAATGACTTTCTGTATTTAGAAATTTACTGGCATATAAAGACATAAAGAGACAAATAAGAAAGTTATGACAACTTTAGGATTTAGCAAAATCTACTGCAAATTTTTGATTTGCTGCCAATCTTTGGCATATTGCAAACATATTTCGCTGACAGGAATATAAACTATAACCTAAAAAATGGGGGGTTTTTCGGTCGCTCCCGGGTGGGAGCTATTTAGTGTCTTGCACCATCGGTGATTGACACATGGCCTCTTAATCTAGTTAAACATTTTGTACTTGCACTTTGTATAACAATACTATTTTACACTTGACCTATCTGGAATTTTTACTCGTACTATTTAAATAATTCTCTTAATCGACTTAATAAATTGAAATATTATATTCAAAACTTTCCAATTTTTTCGTTTAATTAATTTAACTATATCAATCTCTTCCAAAAAAAAAAAAAACCAATTGCTCTCAAATCCTTATCCATCTTTATTCTCTCACTCTATTTATCCAAGTTATAAAATATCTTTCCTTATCCAGCTTCGAAAACCATGGTTTTGTGGCCCGACGCTCATAGAAATTCGTGAAGTAGAAAATACCCTTGTACGCAGATTCTGCTACGACCGAGTTCTGCGTTGCATCCCACGTAGCTCCTTTAATACTAGTCATCATATCACCTACCGGTACGACTATAGAAAGGTCCGCTTCCTCAGTTGCAGCCTCCTTGGCTGTTGTATCCGCCAACTCATTACCGAGTATTCTCTTATGAGCGGGAATCCATACAAGTATAACTCTTTTTTCGTGTTTATAGCAAAGCTCATACAATATTCGTCTAGCTTCAATAATATATTGATTCCTATGAACATTTAATGTATTATTCCGGATACTCATCAACACTGACCTGCAGTCCGACAGTATAATCATATCTCTTGCTCTCTTCTCGATCTGGCAGAGCATCAGCTTCAACGAAGGCTTCCGCAGTGTACGACGAACACATGAAAGGAAGACTGATTTTATATGCAATCTCCTGATCACATATAATCACGGAGGCGCCAGTAGATCTCTTGTTATCGTCTTGGGATCTATCTGTGAAGATAATTTCTGGCAATTCCAAATCATATTGCATAGTAATCTCCCTGATCAAAATTTCATCTGAAAATTTTTTAAATTTCCTTTTCAAACCGATGTCAAAATCAACTAAGGGAACGAATGTATGTTCTTCATAATTTCCCTGGAAGACCTCAAACTGCCGTGATGGGCCCAACCAGTTTCTTCTCTTCAAGGAAGACTTCCAAACTTCCGACATGAGGGAAAATCTGTATGTAGGAAGGAGAAACCGCGCATAACTCTCACAATCACAGGAGCGCTGTAGTTTCTGACATAAGCCGTTTTGATTGTACACCATAGTCTTGTTGACGAAGTTGCTGCCAAGCATAAAAGCCCGGTCTCGAAGAGGTCTCACCTTTGCTTCTGCCGCAATTACATTGTTCGGGGTACTATTCCTGTATCCCAGTGCAGTACGTATACCCATAAATTGAGCTCGTTCTAACTTAAGTGAGTACAAGGCATCTCTGGGATAGTATATAAATAACCCGTAATCCATAACAGATCTAACAAGACTCTTATACAGCATGAGAGCTGTATTAGTCTCCATACTAGTAGAAACATGACAAAGATATCTTATAATAGAATTGGCTCTGTTTACTTTTCCTCTTATTTCCTGTGTTTGACGATAAAAAGTTAAACCGCTATCAAGCCAGATGCCAAGGAATTTAGCCTCACCTCTATTATATACCTTAGATCCTTGTATGTTGATAAACACGTTCTTATCCACGTATCCGCTTCTGGAAAATTCCACCAGTACTGTCTTCCTCGGTTCGAGGTCCAATCCAATCGTCGTGAGTCTTTCAGCGATAATGTTAACGGCACGCTCCAACAAATCTCTGTTCCTCCTTCTGCTAATCCCAGAAACGTATAGACCAATATCATCGGCGAACTCAACTGCCTCCACTCCCTCGGGTAACTCCGCACATAAACCCTGTGTGAATAAAGAATACATGATAGGGCTAAGAACCGCGCCCTGCGGGAGACCTCCGTAAACTAAGCGATCCACATTTTCTTGAGAATTAATGGTAAATCTCACTCTTCTGCAGTATAACCATTTACTGATGAATCTAACAATGTTTACCGGGCAATGAAGCGCAACCAGCTTATCCATCATGATCCTGTAATTCACACTGTCATATGCAGCGAAAACATCTAAAAAGGCTGCCAAGGTATATTCTTTTAAGCAGATAGAAGCCCGTATATCCGCCGTAATTCGCGCCAGGTTATCAGCGCAGGATTTACCTCGTCTAAATCCGCTCTGTGATTTGCTAAATTTTTCCTCGTTTTCCGCCCACCACATTAGTCTCTCATTAATGAGTCTCTCCATCAATTTACCTACACATGATGACAGTGATATAGGTCGTACCTTCTCTCGTCCTGGTTTATCAATAAATATGACCTGGTACAATTGCCAATCCTCCGGAATGATTCCCGTTTGCCATATAGAATTATACAGGTGTAACAGGGCCTCCCTACCTGTATCCGGCAGTAGCCGAAGCATCTTGTATTCAACGCCGTCCATCCCCGGCGCAGAGTCTCTTCTAGCCATGGTTATGGCCCTATCCAGTTTCGCCCTCGAGAAGGGGACATCCAACTCACAGGTGACTCTCCTGAAGTTGTCATAAGGCTTGTGAGCAGCAGTAGGGGGGGACAGACTGTCCGTTGTCCTCCTAATTTCCGTTTCCCTGTCATTCGACTGCCAATTATTCCAGGAAACATTATTCCTGGCCTTCTTAAATATACAAATAGTCCTCCAAACATACCCAGGGTCTGTAAATCTATTAATTCCTTGACAAAATTCCTTAAAATTTTCTTTCTTCTTCTCATTGAGAGCCTTTTTAACCAACGCACAACATCTTTTGTATTCAAACCAAGAGTGAATAGTTTTATGTTTCTTAAAAGCAGAAAGGGCAGATTTCCTATTTCTAATCATCTCGTCACATTGCGCATCCCACCATCTATGGGATCTCTTGTTTGTATTTGGCTTCTTATTTACCTCGGATGTTGTTTTTCTTCCAGAAGCTTTAGCGATACCATTCTTGATAATATCTATAAATGTCTTATAGTAAGAATTAATATTAAGATCAAGATTTTCCGTATTTGTTACTGAGAATGTTTCAAATTCACCAGTTATCAACTCACAATATCGCTCCCAATCCGTTCTTTTAGTGGAAACACGATTGGTTAGCTTCCTGTAGATTCGTGTGTGTCGATCGATTCGAAAAGTCAATGGAAAGTGATCACTACCCCAGTTATCTTCCTCCTGATTGCATTCCATCTCGTCAATTATGCCCATCGAACAAAACAAAAAATCCAGATTGGAGTCACGCTGACCACTATAGCCCAGTCGTGACTTCGTATCAACATTCACACACAGTAAATCCTTCTCGTGCATAATATCTAACAGAATATCCCCGCTCTCATTAGTTGAATCGCAGTTCCAGAGAGTGTTGTGTGCGTTGAAATCTCCCAGGATAATCACATCGTCCTCGCCATTCCTCATAGAGTTGAACACTGCTCGAAAATCCTGTCGAGCTATAGCCTTTCTCGGGTGTCTGTAAACAGCCACCAGATTAAAGTTATGATTTAAATTCTTAGTTTTAATAATAATTACGTCGTACCCAAACGGAAGAGCCGCGATGGGGACAACTTCAAAATCTATGTGTGTACGGATTGAGATTGAAACTCCACCGCTATTTAGTGGGTTGTCGCTATTCAATGTTCTAAATCCTGGGAAATAAACTTGACTGCGTGGTGATCGTTTCGTTTCCGTAAAGACCACTATATCGTAGTCCATGACTCTCTTAGTTAGCTCTTGCTTACGGCCTTTAAAACCCTGGCAATTCCATAATAATAAATTGAATTATTCCGTACCGTGGGAAAGCAAGGTTTCCCCCTCTCTGAGCATCTGTGTATCATATTTTATATCGACAGTCTCTCTAGATTGCTGAGAACCTCTTTCAGATATTCCACGTACCTCTATTCTCTTAAGTGCCTCGAACAATAAATTTTTCACCTGAGGGTCTCTCTGTAACAGTAACAGGATTCCCTCGACGGTATCCTTGGCATTCGAAATCTCCGCGTCACATGTCCCGTCTTCCTTTCTCTCGCAGAATGTCGCCTCTTTGCAACTTCCTTCCTCTGATGCGTCACTGTGGCTGGCCCTAAGCGCCACACCTCTTCTATCTTTGATAATTTCCTCTTCTTGGAGGTTAAATTGTTTATAATATGAGCGGGAGGGATTCTTCCTCCTTTTGTCCTTATGAGAAACTTCGCGGGGATATTTTACCCTGTAGTCGTTTTTTGATTCTTCACGGGGATATTCTACCCTGTAGTCATTTTTTGATTTAGTGGTTTCTACCTCGTTCCGGGCGTTAGATTTGGGTTTTGCGGAGTATGTCATGCCTCCTTTGGGTTCCGGTAGGGTGGGCCATGCCCCCGGGTTCACGTATATATCATGGCTGAGCAACACAGGGGCTTTCTTGCCTTCCACTAATTTTCGTGCTCTGTAAAATGATATATTATTGTGTGCTTTCACAACATTAATATTCTTATTTTTATTAAAAATAGGGCATTCTCTAAAAGTGGATCTATGAAAGCCTTCACAATTACAACACTTAACCGGTTTCGTGCATTGACCATGGGCCTTGTCGCCACATATAATGCATTTCGTCTCGCTCTTACATGCATTCTTTGTGTGTCCAAATCTGAAACAATTATAGCATTGTCTAATTGCATAATGTAAGACCGAACTCTCAGGCCAACCATATTGTTAAATATTCTCAATCCTCTCAGTTTATTATCTCTAAAAGTAATGATAATATTGTCAGTCTCTGCCAAAGAGGCCGTCTTATTTGTAGCGTCCCACTTACGTCTATACATTCGTTCCAAACTAACTATGTTTGTCCTATCGCTAATAGCTGCCCACAAATCTGGGATCGTAGAGGGCCAATCTGTTATTACACCTTTAAAAAAAATTTGGTGTTTTTCTATATTAGCAGTTATCTTTTTAATCTTAAGATTCTCTATTTTTTCCAGCGCAGAATTTGCCGATAATCCGTTTTCAAAATCTGCTTCGGCCGAAAAATGATTTAACATAACAACGTTAATTGGACGGATCTTTAATTCAGTTAGAATCATCCATATCTTAATATGATTCCTACCTTTTTTCGTTAGTGTTTGCTCTGGGGGGAGCCGGAGGGTCAATGATACCTTACCCTCTTGATCGTCAGCGAATCTAGTTTGGATATGCTCCACTTCATTCACAGGTGTTGCACTCTCAATCAACTCCAATCCACGTACCCTGAATATCTTTCTTTCCACCGTTGTCTGTCTGTTAAGTCTCTCCGTATCTCCAGTATTCATAGATGGCACTTGTGAGTTGAGCACACCCGTATCACGTGCACAGTCGGGCGGTGCCTCGTGGTCACTCCTGAACGTACTCAAACTTTCTGGGACTTGACTAGTCAAAACTTTATTGCCCTTTTCCCTTCTGTCGTCCGACACATCCTCCGAATCATTTGCGTCGCCCGTCTTTTGCCTCTTAGCACCTCCACGGACTCCTCGACGCTCCTCCTCTCTTGCTTCTCTCTCCTTTGATTTTACGGCGTTCACTCCCTCGACGAATCTGTTGAAGACCCTCTCCGACACGCCGGGATTGACTAGATCGTTGATCGCTTTATCCGAATCTGCGGGCAGATGCCCGACTTCCTCTCTCTCTTCGTCCGAAATCTCCATTTCCATTCGTCTCTTATTAACCGAGAAGAAAGAGAACGAACAGAATTCAATTGCTCCCCCTCCGAGAGGGGAGCCTACAGATTACTAGAACTTCTTTATTCCCTCCCAAAGATTCCGGCCCAAATATCACCGAAAACCTGATTTCAAACTCGCATTGACTCAAACTATCCTTATGCGCAACTACGACTATTCCAAAATAGGTTAAGTGCCAGCTCGCGCTAACACGTCCGTCTCGTACGGCCGCTCAACTGAAACTCCCTAAAAAATGTTTTATTTTTAGGTTATATCATACCTTTAAAAATAGGAATATAATATCCAAATCCAATGCTTTGAAGATAAAGCTCACAAGCTTTATCCATCGTATATCCAATTCTATACCACACACGGCACACACTTTATCTCGCGTCCGCGCGAGAACGCTCACGGCCGTTCGGTGTCTGTCCCTCTCTCCTCTCTCTCACTCTCTTCTCTCTCTCCTTTCTCCGTGCCTTCGTCTCTCTCGCTCTCTCGGACGAGCGTTGTTAGCTCTAACTCGCGCACCTATCAGCTTTGTTTCTTACTTCTTTTCTTTCTTCGCGGTTTCACCTCTTCCGATCGCCGTTTACGCCTGTACACTTCTATGCAGAAATTCTTTTGCGCGCGAAATGAACTCTCAATAAGTGAGTGCTGTATCGTGCAGGCGTAATAGTATCGAAGGCCGCAACAATAGCTTCACGTACCTCGTTTCTTCCACCATTACGCCACTGCTCGATTAGACTTTTTATATGATTCCATACAAAAAGTCTAATACATTTAAATGGCGACCGTGCCGATCAGGCGACTGGGCCACCACAACTCATCTACCTATCCGGAAAACGCGCGTTTAATATTTCGCGCAGTTGACGATTAAAATGAGCCGGAGCTCCGTCGTGCTGAAAAATTAGTTACGTCTGTACGCGAAGGGGCACATCCGCGAGAAGAACTGGCAATTAATTTTCAATAAAATTGGCATAAATATTGCCAGTTAAACGCGGTGGGAGAAAGTATGGACCAATCTGGAAATAATGAATGAAAATGTTTTTTCACTTAAACAACAAGAGAAAATTGCTTTCTTTCTACTTTTACTTACCACTTGATTTCAATATCGCTGGTCCATAAACGTATGGGCGGGAGTGATCGGGAATCAAGTGGTAAGTAAAAGTAGAAAGAAAGCAATTTTCTCTTGTTGTTTAAGTGAAGAAACATTTTTATTCATTATTTCCAGATCGGTCCATATTTCCTCCCACCGCGTTTAACTGGCAATATTTATGCCAATTTTATTGAGAACGAATTGCCAGTTCTTCTCGCGGATGTGCCCCTTCGTGTACGGGCGCAGCTAATTTTTCAGCACGACGGAGCACCGGCTCATTTTAGTCGTCAAGTGCGCGAAATATTAAACGCGCGTTTTCCGGATAGGTGGATAGGTCGTGGTGGCCCAATCGCCTGATCGGCACGGTCGCCATTTAAATGTATTAGACTTTTTGTATGGAATCATATAAAAAGTCTAATCGAGCAGTGGCGTAATGGTGGAAGAAACGAGGTACGTGAAGCTATTGTTGCGGCCTTCGATACTATTACGCCGGACATGGCACACCGTGCGACGCGCAATATTGTACAAAGAGCCGAACTCTGCATACGAGAAAGAGGACGGCACTTCGAACAATTTTTGCATTAAATAATGAGAGTGGATTAGGCCTACCGGGGATACCACTATTAAAAAAACGCACCAAGCTATCTACCGCAAGGTGGTGTGGAAATGATAGCGTATCATTTTCCTGCCATCGAAAAAGGCGAGAGGCTAAGAGTCAGCGCACGTACATTGCCGTAGTATCTTACGCCTTACGTACAGAAATTACGTACGAGAATGTTGCGTTACGCGGCACGTACCCAGCAAAAAATCGTGTGTATACGTTAAAATTTCCTTGTGTTACCAAAATTTAATTATTACTTTAATGTAAAATACACAAACAACAACTATGTTATTATTTTCTTAACATTTTTATATGTTACATTTATGTCAACGTGATAACTGATAACTTAACATTTTATGCGTATGTCATGTAGAAATTAAATATTATTTTGAGTTCTTTTAATACAAATATTTTTTAACAAATAGATCGTCTTATGGTGCGTGCACCTGCGAGTAAAACTCTCGAGAGTAGCTCTCGAGATTGATTCTCGCAAATAGACATATTCCTGGAGAGTCTAACGGAGAATGAATCGCAGCTCTCGGCGATCGAACTTGTCAAGACCTACTTGCAAATCGACACGACGTTATTTTACTCTCGGAGATCAGCTCGCCAAGCTCGAACGCTGTTCGTATTTTGAGAGCTACATGTTGAGAGTAAAAATCGAGATGGCAAAAGTTTGTTCTTTTGATGACACAAAGGAATTTATTGGACAATGCGGAAATCATGAACTATTGTGGAAAACGATACTTTATAACTACTGTGACAGAAATAAAAAAAATTTAAAATTTTTATGTTCTGCGAATAAAGTGCGAAAAAATTCATAATTTAAAAAGAATTAGGTAAGAATATTTTTAATACATTTTCTAATTACTTGGTCACAATAATTAGTTACACTTTAGTTTTACATAGTTTGCACGTTTCAGTTACAGTGCTGAAATTCAATACATTTTTACATTGCGAATTAAGTACATTTAAAAAAAAAAAGGAAAATAAATATTTACATATAAAATCTAATATCAAGGTATTTCGCAAACTAAAAACTAAATAATAATATCGCACTATATATTTCATTTCACAACTTGTAAGTCTGTAGAAACTTTTAATTGTTGGGAATCTTCAATCTTAAGCTTTCTAATTTAGAGCAGATCCGGCACCTGCGATCAATCCATTGCTTGACCCAGAAGGTCTTTTTGTTGTTATTTAACATCTTTTTACTTTTTAAAATAATGCTAGCCACTATAGCAGCCGCAAGTTTTTTCGTTTACGCGACATTATGATGTCACCACTCTCAGACATCAACTAAAAAAATACGTAAGTGGATACGGTTTTGAGAAAACTCTCCGAAAGAATACTCTTCGGATTCTCGCGAGATGCTTGCGAAAATACAATGTCAGAAAAATCACTCTCAAATGGACAGTGTCAGAATAACTCTCGAGAGATATTCTCGAGAGTTTTAAGGCGCGTGTCCACCTGCGAGTGAAACTCTCCAAAGTAGCTCTTATTCTGACACTGTCCATTTGAGAGTAATTTTTCTGACATTGTACTTTTGCGAGCATCTCGTGAGAATCCAGAAAGTATTTTTTCGGAGAGTTCTCTCAAAACTGTGTCCACTTACGTACTTTTTTAGTCGATCTCTGAGAGTGGTGACATTATAATGTCTCGTAAACGAAAAGACTTGCGGCTACTATAGTGGCTAGCATTATTTTAAAAAGAAAAAGGGTGTTAAGGGGACTAGGCAAGGTTAAAATTTTGAAAAAATCGATTTTTGGTTTTTTGCATATTCCGATACTGTGATTTTTTAGAAATATTTTCCCGTTTGTTTTTTTAAAAAATTCGCAAAATTGAGGTCAGGAGAGCGTAAAACGTAATGTGGCGCGCGGCCGGCCGAACGCAGATATTCGCGCGGTTGGTCCTGACCAAACGGTCTGAGCATTATTCTAATTTCTAACGTTCTCTATGCAATATGTAGAATTAAGTTTTAATTTGTAACGACGCATTAAAGACAACCTAATAATAAAGTCGAAACGTTTCTGTTTCTAATTGTATATATTGCGGTTGACACAAAGAATAATAAACACGCACATCTAGCTCGGCTTACATGCTCTATTCTGTTTATTATTTTGTTTTTAATTTTTACCTCGTTTAAAGTTTATACATAATCGACTTCCAGAGAGGTTGTGCTAATGTATTGAAAGTTTGTCGTATTACAATCGCTTTATTACAAAAATGTCTTCGTCAGAGAGCGGAAAAAAGAAATCGGCGCCGTATGTCCGTCCAGGGCGACCGCGTAAAAAACGCTTCCAAGGCAATCAGATAGTGAATAAAAATTACGAGAAATTGGACGATAATCCGGGGCCATTCACTGCGTCGAAGAGGAAATTTTTGAACCGCGTGAGTACGACCGTTCTAACATAAATATTGTACCAAAACTTTAAATGCGATTTTCTCGAAACTACATTTTTTGATGATTTTACCACGATATCTCGAGAACCGATAGAGATATCAACTTGAAATTTATACAGGAATTGTAAAACACTATGACGCATGAATTATACCTAAAATCAGATTGAAAAAAAATATTGCTACAATTTTATAATAACAAATAACTCGAATTTTTACAAATTTTTTGTTTTTTAAACGCCATTTTGTTAATTTTATTTTTATTTTTAATTTTTTAGGTATAATCGATAGAGAGAAGCCTAAGGAGAAGAAATATTCTTAGAATTTGCCAAAATCTTTATCCGTTCGACTGGAATCGTGGTAAAACCGTGGATTCGACAGTTCTCCTTATTACATTGGGACGCCGATATTATTGATCTGGGAACGACTTTCCATGGATTTTTTTATTTTATAATGTTATAATTAATACCCTAAACAATAAAAAAGTTTTATATTCATTTGCGGCCTTGTTATAAACCATTAAACACGAGCCAATTTTTGCATTTTCAACCTTGCCTAGTCCCCTTAAATAACAACAAAAAGACCTTCTGGGTCAAGCAATGGATTGATCGCAGGTGTCGGATCTGCTCTAAATTAGAGAGCTTAAGATTGAAGATTTCCAACAATTAAAAGTTTCTACAGACTTACAAATTGTGAAGTGGAATACATAGTGCGATATTATTATTTAGTTTTCTGTTTGCGAAATACCTTGATGTTAGATTTTTACATGTAAATATTAAATAATTTTATTTTCTTTTTTTTAAATGTACTTAATTCGCGATGTAAAAATGTATTTAATTTCAGCACTGTAACTAAAACGTGCAAAGTATGTAAAACTAAAGTGTAACTAATTATTGACCAAGTAATAAGAGAATGTATTAAAAATATTCTTATCTAATTCTTCAAATTATGAATTTTTCGCACTTTAATCGCAAAACATAAAAATTAAAAAAACTTTTATTTCTGTCAGTAGTATTCTACAATGGTTCATGATTTCCGCATTATTCAATAAGTTCCTTTGTGTCATCATGTAGCTCTCAAAATACGAACAGCGTTCGAGCTTGGCGAGCTGATCTCCGAGAGTAAAATAACGTCGTGCGATTTGCGAGTAGGTCTTGAAAAGTTCGCTCGCCGAGAGCTACGATTCATTCTCCGTTATAGGAACTTTTTAGGAATATGTCCATTTGCGAGAATCAATCTCGAGAGCTACTCTCGAGAGTTTTACTCGCAGGTGGACACGCACCATTAAAGTTATTCTAAAATAAACAAAAGTTGAAGTAAAGCTTGTGGTAAACCTCATAAACTTTGACATGCAAAATAATTAAATTTACTAAAATTAAATGTTTCTATTACACATAATTCAAGCTAAACTAATTAATATTATCTAAGGCGTAAGACGCTACGGCAATGCCTATGCAATACGTGTGCTACCTACTGTTACTACGTTTACGCGAGCGCGTTACTTCTGTAGTAACTTACGATAATTCACTCGCTTACGCGGAGTAAATTATTGTAAGTTACTACAAAATCCCGTTTACGCGAAGGAAAATCTCGTTTACGCGAAGAAATTATCGTGAGTTTAGTATGGGCTGGCTCTAATACTTTTTCGCCGCAGTGTATAACATCTGTCGCTCGACGTTCGCCGCGCCGCGCCGCGCCCCACTCGCCGCTCGTCTCTCGACCCCCATCGCTCGCCGCGCGCCGGGCACCGTGCCAGCCCAGCCAGCCGCCGAGGCCCGCCTCTATCGCTCCTTGTGCGCTCATTCGCTCAGACGTTTTATTTAATAACTCGTTAACTATTGCGAATTTTGCAAAATGGTACGAGACTTTTCTTTTCAGTTTGACCCAATCTACCCCCACTATTTGGGTGGTTACTTTTATATCGAACACCCTATAACCTTTTTAGGCTATGATCACTATTTAATAAACGATATCGCCGAGGCTTTGAAGAATGATGAAGATGTGCGAGACGAAAGATTGAGGGATGTGCGACGAATATCGCCGGTACAGTTTCTTTGCGGGTGATGAACAATTCGGCACATATGTATATGTACCATGACCTCAGTAATCCTAATCATCTATTGATGCTTCAAAGAATCTTCGAACGTGACCGTGATGATATTAATAATTGGGAGCTTAATCATTTTAATACCGCCTACTTCTTTCCTTATCCGTTTATGTTTGCGCACTATGTCGTTCAATATTGCAAACGATATTGTTCAGCGTGCGATCGAGTCACGTTCAAGTGCTCCATCGAAGAATGTGACGTGATTTATAAAAAAAGACAGTATTAAAAAACAAAACAAGGAACATCTCGATAAAACGGAACGCAACCTGGTGGAAGGATCCAACCAAATCGCTACCTTGGACGAATATCTTGCATGGGAACAGCGATGCGAGAAGTTTATTGAGCAGCTCGAAGAAGACTGTCGTTCCAAACGTCTGCAGGTCTCAGACGGCTCTCAGACTGTCGGAAACAGGTCATCTTTAGTGGCAAGAATCGCGCGACTCGATGGTGCGAAGACTCTATTTCAGAGACGATTCGTACATATCGGTGGTGAGCACGCGGCGGGCAGTAGTAGCAAACCTAGTACAAAACCTTGATTACAAAAATATATTAAATTTACAAGACATTGAGTTTCCAATGACTTTGAAACAGATTAAAAATTTTGAAAATCACAACAATATATCCATCAATGTGTATACCATCGAGGGAGAGAAGACGCCAACCGTTCTCCCGATACGGCTCACCGACCGGAAAAGAGAAAAGCACGTAAATCTGCTGTACGTGCAGAACCCGCGAGAAGATGTGGGACATTTCGCGTGGATAAAAAATTTATCCCGCCTCGTGAGCTCGCAATTGAGCAGGTACAATGGTCGGAAATACTTTTGCGATCGGTGAGTACTTATACTCTTTTTAATAAAATTATAAAATATTTTATTTTATATTTAAGAATTTACAAAATTGTGTTTTTCTTTTTGCAGATGTTTACATTATTTTCATTTGAGCGAGAAATTGGAAGCCCACGGTGTAGACTGCCGAGAGATAAACAACTGTGCCATCCGACTACCGAGCGAGAACGACAAGTGGCTGAGTTTCAAAAATCACAGCAGGAAGGAACGACTTCCATATGTCGTATACACCGACCTGGAATGTACCCTCGAGAAGACGGATGCGGATCCGACAACGTCCACGTTCAGGTCTCAACATCATCAGGTATTTAGCATAGGATACTACGTGCGGTGCTCGTACGACGACTCGTTATCCGCGTATCGATTTTCGTCGCGATAAGGATTGGGATAAGGATTCGCCGAGGAACTAAGACGTTTAGCACACGACGTAAAAAACATCTTGTCCGATAATATACCCATGGCGGATTTCACGCGGGACGAGTGGAAAAAGTTTAACAGCGCAACGCACTGTCACGTGTGCGAAAAACCGTTCGAGTCAGACGACGTGCGAGTACTCGATCACTGTCACTTGACCGGCAATTATCGAGGTCCCGCGCATTCTAATTGTAACTTAAATTATAAAAATTCTCACTTCATTCCCATAGTATTTCATAATTTATTGGGTTATGATTCTTATTTTATTATAAAAGAAATTGCCACCGCGTACGAAGGACGCGTAGAATTACTCCCAATCACAAAGGAAAATTATATTTTGTTTACGAAAAACGTCAAAAGCACTGAAGATAAAAACAACCAAAATTGCATCAAATTAAGATTCATCGACTCGTACACATTTCTTAGCATGAGTCTCGAAAAATTAGCGCATCCTTCCTCGATAAGAATAAGTTAAAAATTATACGTTCAAAATTTTCCGCGTTATCCGACCAAGATTTCGAATTATTGACGCGAAAAGGTGTTTTTTCGTACGAGTACATTGACTGCGTCAAAAAGTTGGAGGATGCGTGTTTACCATCGCGCGAATCGTTTTACAGTTCATTGACAGGCGACACCGTATCCGAGAGCGATTACGCGCACGCCGTCAACGTCTGGCAGCGGTTCTCCATTCGAACGCTCGGTGACTACAGCGATTTGTATCTAAAGATCGATGTCTTGCTGTTGGCCGATATCTTTGAAAATTTTTGCGATAGCTGCGTCGCGAGTTATGGACTCGATCTGGCGTATTATTACACTCTACCGGGGTTTACGTGGGACGCTATGTTGAAGCATACGGGTATCAATTTCGAACTGCTCACGGACATTGACATGGTCATGTTCATCGAACGCGGTATTCGCGGCGGTTTGAGTCAATGTTCAAACAGATACGCGCTGGCCAATAACAGGTACATGTAATCTTACGATACATCGAAACCATCGTCGTACCTGATGTATTTCGACGTAAACAACTTGTACGGCTGGGCAATGTGTCAACCATTGCCTTATGCAGACTTTTGATGGGTCGAAGACGTCTCGAATTTTGAGTTTAGCGCGATCGCTTTGGATTCGCCCACGGGTTACATTCTCAAAGTCGATCTAGAGTATCCGCAGAATAAACACGACGCGCACGCCGACTTACCGTTCTGTCCGACGCGCGATAAACCACCCGGCAAACGGCAAGACAAACTTCTCGCCACGCTGTACGATAAGAAGCGTTATGTCATACACTACCGCAACCTACAGCAATGCACGCGCCACGGTCTTCGCGTCACAAAAATTCATCGCGTATTGCAATTCGCTCAATCTCCATGGCTTTGCAATTACATCGAACTCAATACAAAATTTAGAACACTGGCCAAAAACGATTTCGAGAAAAATTTGTATAAATTGATGAACAACGCGGTTTTCGGGAAAACGATGGAGAACGTTCGAAATCACGTCGATGTAAAATTAGTGACAAAGTGGAACGGTAGATACGGCGCGGAGGCACTGATCTCGAAACCAAATTTTCACAGCAGGAGCGTTTTTTCAGAAAATCTGATAGCCGTCGAACTGCGAAAACTCGAGGTTAAATTTGACAAACCTATTTACGTCGGCATGTGCATTCTCGACATATCGAAAGTCTGTTTGTACGAATTTCATCACGAGTACATGTCTCCCCTGTATCGCGACAAGTGAAGAATTATGTACACCGATACGGACAGTCTGATATATCACGTAGAGTGCGAGGATGTGTACAAGAACATGAAACGCGATATCGCTAAATTCGACACGAGCGATTACGCGATCAACAACGCGTACGGTATTAGACTCGCCAATAAAAAAATTCCGGGCTTGATGAAAGATGAAAACAACGGTGCGATCATGACCGAATTCATCGGACTCAGGGCGAAGATGTATGCCTTGCGAGTGGACGGTAAGAAAGACTGTAAAAAAGCCGAGAAAAAAGCGAAAGGTGTTAAGAGCAGCGTCGTAGCCAAGTCGATAACGTTCGACGATTACACGAGGTGTCTGCGAGACGAAATTGAAATGAAGCGACAGCGCTTGCATAAGGTCCAAAAAACACGAGGTGTACACTGTAACCAAAACAAAAATCGCTCTGAGTCCGTACGACGACAAGCGATATATTATACCTAATTCGACCGATACGTTGCCGTGGGGACATTATCAAATATCTTTGTAACGTGTGTATAAAAATGTATAACGTATGTATTGTATAACGTATGTACAGTATAACGTATGTATAGTATAACGTATGTATAGTATAATGTATGTACAGTATAACGTATGTATAGTATAATGTATGTACAGTATAACGTATGTATAGTATAGTATAACGTATAAATGTATGTAGTAACGCATTGTGAGTGTGATATTACAGTATTGGAAAGAATATTAATGAATAAATATATTGCACACATATGTGTATTTCACATACTTTATGTGTACTTCATATTTCAAACATTTACATGTATTACATATTGCATATTTCTATGTTATAAATAAAAAAGTTTGCCCAAAATTAAATAACATTATCCTTGGATATCCATGAGTTGTGCGATCCATCGAATCCCAGCCATTTAACGTAAATCTCGTCGACCCTCCTGCGCAGTACTTTCTCCACGAGATACACGTCCGGATAAGTCGCGCGATGCAACTCGTGTTTGTAGAACCCTCCAGAGACGGATTTTCCACGATAGTCCTCGAGTAGATAGGTTACGGGATTGGTACGCTGCACTTTAACAATCTTAAACACCTCGGTGGTTCAATTCGACGTGTAATCCTTCTCGAAAATCGTCTTGTATTTGCTGACGCGTACTGAGTCGCCCGTTTTAAACTTTGCCGGACCCGCGATTTTTATCGCGCTGTATACGGTAGCCAAGAGTTTTTCGGCAATCGCGGGGGTAACGTCGCATGCCGATGGTTCGATGCTTGCGCGTGTTGTAATCCGATACGAGTCGCGGCAAGGCGTCGACCCATTTGTAATTTCCATTGAGCGTAAACATCTTCCACATGTCGTTCTTGAGCGTGCGATTGAATCGCTCGACGACCGATGCCTTCAATACCGAATATGTGGAATAATGATTGATGCCGTGTTTCCTCACAAGACGTTGCACGTCGGTGTTGTAAAATTCCTTCCCCATATCGGTTTGTAGGTTACTAGGGCTCCTCCCGCTGTGTCAAATGATCTCTGCGACAGCGTTAGCTGTTTCGCTTCCGCCTTTACCCTTGAGTGGCACGGCCCACGCGTGCTTGCTCAACACATCAATGACGGTAAGTATGTAGTGGTAGCTTCCGTTGAAACGTGAGTACGAACGCATCTCGACGATATCAGCCTGCCACAAGTCATCGTACCCTCGCACTATGACGTGTCTTCGAAAAAAATTTCTTCTCGCCGGAGCGTGCAGTTCCTCGACGAGTCGTTGCTTCTCGATATTTTTACGTCCGTCGGATTTTAGCGATGTCATGTTTTTGTTGTCGTTTATAACTGCTCGTTACCCGTTTGTTAGCCGTTTATTTCCATTTGTCGTTGTCGTCGTCGACGTTCTCTAGCCGTTTGTAGCTTTTCCTGTCTCCGCGTAGTTCGCAGCTGTTTCTAAACCGCTCGTAATCGTTTTTAAGCTGTTTTTGAACCGTTCGACAACCGTCCGACAACCGTTCTCGAACCGCTAGACAGCCGTTCGACAACCGTTCTCGAGTCGTTCGTTGCTGTTCCTCGCCGTCGTTAATGAACCGTTGCTTCTCTTCACTCGACGTCTTTCGATAGTCGTTTCTGCTGAACCGTTTGTCCATTGTTGTTGTTGTTGTTCGTTGTCGCGTCCGATTCAACGGTAGTCGAATGGCGAAGCTTGTTTATCGCAGTCCGTAACGCTTGCAGATCCTTCTCAAACGCATTCAGCTTCTCGTCTGATTCTTTTCGTTGATTGTTCAACATTTTAAAAAATTGATCAACGTACAGTTTGTTAACCGTGTCACCATCAGTCTCAGGTTGCGCTACGCGACGAATCTTGCGCGACTTAATTTGCGTCAAAGTCCGTGTCGGCGCGGCACAGAGCGTTATTGCGCACGAAATTTCTCATTAATCCGCTCCACCGATGGTACGAAATGGCATTCATCGCGTCTCCGCTGTGCTCGAACAATCCAAATTTGTTGATCGGCATTTCGACGCTGATAAAACGGATCGCCGTCGCATGGTTTAATTTATAATAAGCCCTGCTTCGCGAAGTTCCTCGATGATCGACATGATCTCGTTGTCGTGGGCATTGTTGCCAGCTTGACGCGAAGCGTCGAGCAATCGCAGACGATCTACCAGCTCGTTGGGGTCGTCCCAGTGCACGTAGTCGATACTTTAACTCCCGATACAAATTTATGAGAGGGGAAAAAGGGGAGTAGGATATAAAAATCAGAGTATCGCAAAACGCGCGTCATTCCTCTCAATTCACGCATCAAAGAAAGAGAGATATCTCTTCATGCCCGCACCAACGTTCGTCGACTTGCAAGGTTTCGTCGTCGGGATGAAATTTGTCGTAAAGGAGACGGCGGTGCTGAGAAACGGGGCCGTTCTGGCGCATTACATATTTACATGCCCCATGCCGTGGAATTTCCTCACAAAATCCGACAAATCGTGCGCTTCCTGGTTGATTCGCAATCACCATGGATTACGATGGGAAGACGGAAACGTGCCGTACAGCAAGGTGAAGCGTTTAATTACATCGGCCGTGCTCGGTGAAGAAAAGGACGACAACGATGATGATGACGACGACGACGACGACGACGACGACGACAAGATGCCGACTCTCGTGTACGTCAAGGGATGATAGAAACGAGAATGGCTGGTGGATCTGCTTGAGAATAAAGCGAGAAACCTAAACATCGAGACTCTGGATGCGGATTACGAAGATATCAAATCTTTAAATATTCTAGATGCTACCAATACTATGCGATGTGGAAAACACGTTAAAAATTGCGCGTTGCAAAATGTATTAAAAATATTTAACTGGTGGTCGAAACGCCAGAAAGAATTGTCATCTTAAAAAAAAAATAAATTTTATATGTATGTGTAAATTTTACAATGTTTAATTTTCTTTTCCCTTTAGTCGATAGTGTACAAAATTAAAGAATAAGTATAAGGTATACGTGATGAATTCTAACTCGATAGCTTCGAGGGGGGCGGAGGGTATCAGTTTTAGACGAACATGTTTGAACATGTTTGTCGATTGATATCATGTGGAGAAGGGGGATATACGTCTTAATAAAAAAAAAAAACATCCTTAGTCCCCTCTCCTAAAATTCAGAGCGCTAATTGGGCGTTTCAGAAACATTATTTTCTCCCTTCTTCATCATAGTTTTTTTGGAAGGGTTATAGTGGGTGCTGTCGCGTATACTCGATTAATTTTATACGAGTAGTCTCGTATCGAGTGCTTGTGCGAACGGTCCGCTTCTCATAACCGAGAGAAAGAATGTATTCCGTCAGAAGAAGCAACGGCGGTAACAGCAGTGGCAGTAGACGTATGAATTATTACGTGCCAATTCCCGATGTTGAAACTCCAACGTGTGAAAACAAGTAAGTTTTGTATAATTTATAGAGCTTTATATATTTTTATATCTTTTTTGCGAATTTTATTATTTTGAAAGTAATCTCATTATTTTTTTCTATAGCATTTCGTTGGAGCGTCGCGCGGTTCGTATACTAGGCAGACGATACGCATTGACAGCAACAGCTTATAAATATTTGGATATTGGGATCAACGTGGGACCTATGTCCTCTGTGGATATACATATTGGCGATAACCAAGGCAATCGGATAATTCTGCCTCATGCAACGTGGGTGACGTTCATCGAAAGACGTGCAGATATATTCAGCAACTCGTGCAGTCACCATCGCATGCAGGACCATCATCGCTAGCGTTTCGAGATCTGGAACTCGTTAAAATACGTGACGCAAATATTGTAAAATTGGCCTCGTGCGACACCAGTTTGTACATGAAACCGTCAACCGTACTCTTCTTGTTCGAACTAGAACATTGCGTCGAGAATGTGTATTTTTAACTATGCCAAAATGTTCATGGTGTAAGTGAAAAATTTAAACAATTTGTAATCATTTTATGTCAAAATTGTATCACCGATAAATATAATGCAGTTAGAATCTTGCGTGAATTTTATGATAAGAATTCAATTATTGATTGTGAACTGTTGGCGTATGCTGCAGATAATATTGTACATGATGCATTACATGAGAAATAAATGTATATATTAAAATGCATATCACTGTATCTAAAATTATCTTTCTTTCTCCCAATTATTTATTATAATGAAAAGAGACGCGAAGGGGCGCGAGCGAAAGAGGACGCGAACGAAGAGACGCGAGCGACAGAGAACGCGAGCGAGAGAGGAAATCTATATACATTATTATACTGTATATCTATATACAATATTTCGCTTTTGTAACGCGCGACGCCATAACCGAATGGCGCCGCGAAACACCGATAAGCGGCTCTTCCTAAAACAGAAAAATAAGGAGGAGAGACCGCGACGGTTGTCATAAAATTTTTGGTCGAGTACCTACGTCGACTATCGATGCTCGGCCATCTACAGTGCGAGATGATATTGTTATTGAGTCGCATTGCCGCGCTTATGCCGTTTAGTGTTTATAAAATCTAGCTGCATGTCATCGGCGCTCGCCTTTGTAACGCGCGACGCCATAACCAAATGGCGCCGCGAAACACCGATAAGCGGCTCTTTCTACGAAGAAAAGTGAAAAAAACCGCGGTATCACGCTAGTCGCAGGTCATAAATTATAGCCGCCTGCCATAGGCGCTCGCTCGCATTTGAAGTGTGAAATGACATCTGTTTATAAATACTATCGGCCGAACATCGACGCGAGGCGGCATTTGTTTATCGAACATGTCCTGACGCGCTCGCCTGATTCCCCCCCTCCCCCCTAGGACCTCCTCTATCACGAAGCCCTTCCCCCCTCCCCCCATCAACTATATAGTGGGAACGCAGATCACCTCCCCCCGCCCCCCCGCCCCCCCTTTCGAATGACGGCGGCGCTAGAGTCCCCCCCCCGCTCCCTCTCGGAGGACGGTGGCGCTAGAGTCCCCTTCCCGGCAGACTCCTCGGCCGCGAGTTCTTCCCCCCCACCCCTCACCCTCCCTGAGATCCCCGGCCTAGAATTCTTATTTTTATCACTACTTTTCTCGGCTCTAGCGCCAAAACTATTAGTCGTAGGAAAAAACCTATACTTCTTTTTTTGTAAAAAAATTTAATTCCTTACAATATTGTATTAAACTATTTTAGCCTCTAAGTCTAATGAAAATCGAGATATTTGCAAAAAACCGATTTTTCACCCCTTTCTTCCAAGATGGCGGCCGAAGCACACCACGGGGGAGGTCGGAAACTTAGTCTGTCATTACTGACACCCAAACAAAGCGATTAAAATTTTTTCCAATTTTGTCCGAATTAGTCAATTATTTTGTCATTTTTAACGACGTGCCAACTGGATTAAAAGCACGGGGAGATATTCCCTGTATACAGGAGGCAATTTTCAGGAAAGCAGCTTTTGCAAATTATCTATTTTCAATGGCGTATTCAAGATAAATGATTAAAAGATAGGGATTCCTGAATCAAGGGCTAGTGGTTGACTTCCCGAATTCTTGGGAACAGAAAGACGAATGAGATAATATTACCCATTTTTTAAATCCTAAATTTGCCACTGAATGCGCGTAACGGATGGGCCAGCAGGCCAAAAATATAATTTATATTTTCTTCATTTTTTTGCGGAATCTGTAAAAGGAGGAGAAGATAAATGAGGACTCAAACACACCCTGTTTAAAGCTCACGTGTATATAGTTGCTGCGTGTACATATTAGTTGCTAAGTCAATTGTGTATTGTTCGTGTTGCCTATTAGTTGATAAGTTGCGTCTCGTATCATTAGTTAAGCATTGTTGAAGCGTTGCCGTCGGCAACCTAAATTTCGCGTTTAGTGACTCGCGCGGAACGTTGGCGGATCGCGATTGTTAGCATGTCAATATTTCGCGCGACTCACCCGACTCGTGCTGCCCACCCGCGGGTGGCCCGCCCAATTATTGGAACCTT
The DNA here is from genome assembly GCF_048541705.1 of Temnothorax americanus. Taxonomy (NCBI): domain Eukaryota; kingdom Metazoa; phylum Arthropoda; class Insecta; order Hymenoptera; family Formicidae; genus Temnothorax; species Temnothorax americanus. The sequence goes on from NW_027509815.1 coordinate 316,648, forward strand.
TGGTACTCGCTCGCGCCGCAATTCGCAGGTGCGCGAGCCGGAAGAGTGCCGGAGCACTCATCGTTAAGTCGTCAGAGAGGACACACCAGCCTCTAACGAACTCACATTTTGGACCTTGCTTCGTCTGCCTGCACTACCTTGCTTGCTAGCCTCGTTTTGCCTGATTATTGCCTGCTTGCTTGTCTTCCCGCAATCACGGAGGGCTCGCTGTAAAACGGAGCGACGAGAACGACGAGAGAACACCGAGAGATCCGAGAGGGCACCGGGCAACAAACGGTGAGTCGCTTGCTTTCGCTTACTTTCGTTTGCATCACGTACATATCGCTAGAAGATTGCCTCTCTGGTCTTTCGAAAACCAGTATTGTTACAGACTAATTCGCGAATCCGGGAAGCGCCTCACACTCCCCCGAGCACACCCTCTCATTACCGCCCTCTCATTGTCGTAGCGCTAAAAGACAAATGCAATAGCAAACAAAACAAGTAAATTTTCTGCTTTAATAAAGTTGTATTTTACGAGACTAAATAAATTGACTATAAACTAAAACCATAATTTGTACTATAAAGAAAATATTATTAAATAATTTGTACTATAAAAAAATAAATTTTATATGATTTGTACTATAAAAAAAAAGTTTATATAATTTGTACCATAAAGAAAAATAAATATTAAAGATAAGTAGAACATCTATTTGTAACAATTCAACGTAATATCTTTCACAAACTTATGTCAATAAATTTGAATATTTCTATAACAAACTGCATAAACACAAAGTAACAGTAATATAATTGTTTGTTATAATTTCCCACTCAACGATATAACTGTTATGTATAAGGCATGTTATATTGTAGTTACGTTATTGAGTGAAAAATTATAACTAACAGTTATATTATTGTTACTTTATATTTGCTGGATGGATACAAGGTACAACATATCAAAGCTAATTTAAAAAAGGGTATTGCTGAGAATATATATATAATATATAATGCATATATCTGTATTAAAGACTTATTATTTGTCACTCCTAAAAGGCGAGTAACGCAAAAAGTCCATTATTATTGGCATTATTGGCATCTGGGTGTATGAGTAACGCTGCATCTGAGAAAAAACATCAGGCAATATTAAATTTTTTAACGTAGTTATAACACATTTTTAGCCCTGAATAAACAGCCCTGACGGAGGATCGGTCGGGCGGCATCCGGCGGGTGGTGGCCGGGGACGATGCCTTGGCGTAAGGGGCGCATCGTTACACCACCCCTCCTCTTAGATGTGCCAGAATCGAAAGGCACAGTGGCCGGCTGGTTGGAGGTGCCGGTCAGTCGGGTGGTTTCTTATGCTGGCGGTTTCCGGGATTTGTCTTTTATCCAACGGACGGAGCCGTCCCCGTTGAACTGTATGTGCCAGCGCCGGTTCCCGATCGTGTGCTTGTATTGCCTAGAGACATGGCACGAAAAATGGGGGACCTCCACGATCACCCCGGGCTCGACCTGGACCGGGATTGGAGGTGCTGGTATCGGCCCCATCACCCTCGCGGGTTGGAGCGTTGGCCGCGGTCGTCGGGGGGCCTCGGGCAGTGGTCGTGGGCGTCGTGGCGGCGCCGCGGCGGCAGCGGCAATGCCAGAAACCAGGCCTGCTTTGCCCGATTCGTTGCATCGGATCGCTGGATGATCGTGCCAATCCTCGGCACGGTTTTATGCGGAATTGGTTTGGCCGGTGGCGATGGTGGTGGTGCCGTCTCGGGTTCGCCCCGGTAAATGGTGGCCCACCCTTGCCCGATCCCGGGGTTGGCCGGATCGTACTCCTTGTCGTCTTCGCCGAGGATTTTCGCGATCTCCGTCAAGATGTCTTGCTCTTGCGGCTATGTTTCGTTCGTCATAGCTGCGGTTGTTCTGACGATCGGCTTGCCCTCGCCTCGGTACGCCGGGTGCCTTAGCGCTTGTTTTCATTTTTCGACGGTTAACAATGTTTGGGTCGCGGTCGGTCGCGTAACAACAGTTTGTTCGTCGGCGTTTTCGTTTCGGGGGGGGGGTTTCCGGCCGCGTACGGTTGAACGGCGGCGGCGGTTGGCGCGAGCGCGTCCCCCCCACCGAGGTCCGGGCCAGGTATGTCAAGTGGTGTGTCGGTCGGGGCGCGCTTGAGGTCTCGTACGTGTATGTGCCAATACCATTTTCCCGAGCGGCTGCGGAGGTCCACGATGACGGGTGAAATAATGCGGCGTATTTCTAGCGGGCCCAGAAATTTCGGCGCGAGCTTGGCGTTAAACGCCGCTTCTTTGTTGGAGAGCGGGCGGTCCCGCTTCCACACCCACTCCCCGATACGCGGTCTCCATTCCCTGCGGCGGAGATTATAATGTTTTTCTTGGTGCTGAAACGCGCGGGCTAGCTGAATTTTCACTAATTCGTAAGCTTCGGCCAGTCGGCGATGCATGTGGGTCGGCGGCGTCGGTTCGTCGCGCGGCGCATCCTCCCCGGGGCGGCGCAATTCGCGGCCGTGGTTTAAAAACGCGGGCGTGTAGCCCATCGCGTCGTGGGTCGCGGTATTATAGGCGAACTGGAGTTCTGGCAGGTGTTCGTCCCAGGCTTTATGCTTTTTCGCGTACTGCGCGATCATATCATGGTCTTGATTACGCGATTGGTGCGTTCCACGGGATTGCAATAGGGCGCGTACGCCGGCGTGAAGCGGTGGCGAATTCCACAGTCGGCGAGAAGTTTAGCGAGCTGCCGGGATTTCAATTGCGTACCATTTTCCGACAGAATTTCGTCCGGGCATCCGTGTCGGAGGACAAAGGCTTCGGTTACGTGTTTTACGATGGCCGGCGCAATGGCCCGTCGTAATGGCCGGAGCTCGACCCATTTTGTAAAACGGTCCTGAATGTTAAAGAGCCAGATGTGGCCGGCGGCGGATCGCGGGAGCGGACCGACGAGGTCGAGGGTGACTTATTGCCACGGATGGCCGAGCGCGGTTGGGTGTAACTGTCCGGCGGGCTTTTCTTGCGCGACCTTATGGGCGAGGCACGTCGGACACTCGCGGACGTAACGGGCGATGTCGCGGAACATCCCGGGCCAATAATATCGGTGTGCTATTCTCGCGATGGTCTTTGCTATTCCGAGGTGGCCGGCGTCGGTGCGTCGTGGTACTGTTCGAGGAGCGGTCCTCGCTGGTCTTTCGGTACGCATTCTTTCCACTGTTCGGCTGCTGGGGTGTCTTTAAAATCCAGGCTGTGGAGCACGTGCTTCCACAGCCGGCCTTGGTCGATCCTAAAATCGGGCACCTCGTAGGGCGTATTTTCGGCCGCGTGCTACATGCGTGTATGCCATGGGCACTTAGCTCTTGTGACGACGAAGATTTCGGGTTGTCGGGATAACGCGTCGGCTACTTTGTTGAGTGCCCCCTTTCGGTATTTGATCTTGAAGTCATACTGTTGTAGCTCGAATGCCCATCGTCCCAACCGGCCGGACGGAGACTCTAACTTTTGTAGCCATTTTAGCGACTGGTGATCGGTGATTACCGTGAACCGGTACCCCTTAAGGTAGCCGCGCATCCGCCGGATTTCCCATACTACGGCTTGGCACTCCAGTTCGGTCGCGCTATAATTCCGCTCGGCGTTATTTAGCGTGCGGCTGGCGTAAGCGATAACGCGCTCGCCCTCGGGGAAGTATTGCGTCAGCACGGCCCCTAGGCCGGTGTTGCTGGCGTCGGTTTGGAGGTGGAATTGTCGCGAGAAATCCGGGCACGCGAGAACGGGCGCGGTGGTCAACACGGTTTTGAGGGCGGTGAATGCGTTTTGTTCGGCTTCCCCCCAGTTCCACCGGGCGTCTTTTCGAGTTAAGGCGGTGAGCGGTGCGGCGAGAGTCGCGAAATCCTTAATTAAGCGGTGGTACCATGACGCGACCCCCAGGAACTGTCGGATCTGACGGATGTTTTGTGGCGCGGGCCAGTTTGCGACGGTGCTGACTTTGTCTGGGTCGGTTCGGATACCGTCACGGTCGACGATGTGGCCGAGGTATTTTATTTGATCGGCGCAGAACCGGCATTTCTCGGGGTTAATGCGAAGGTTGGCCTCCCGGAGCCGGCGGAAAACTTTGCGCATAATACGGAGGTGCTCGTCGAATGTTGCGGTAATGATAACGATGTCGTCTAAATACACGAACACGTACGGTTCTAGGTCCGGGCCCAAAATAGTGTCGAGCAGACGTTGGAACGTGGCCGGTGTCGAATGCAGCCCGAACGGCATTACCTTAAACTGCATCAGCCCCTCAACGGGGACGGCTCCGTTGTATTTGAAAGAAAAACATCGATATTATGGACAGGCAATTAGGAATGGCAGTGCTGAATTTAAAGTCAACTTTGTTTGTAATATATTCTACTTTTAATAAAAATTTATTTATTCTAAGAGTAAATCAAAATGAAATATTTCTTACTACAATGTTAAAAGAATTAAAAAAAGTATATTATAGCATTATGTTGCATGAAATTTGTTTAAGAACTGAAAGTTTAATAAAAGATGCTAGTGAAAACATTGAGTCATAGAATTATAAAAAAGTTAAAAGTTATAAGATATAGAAATTAAAACAACCTGGCTTCGAAGCGCGGATCTAGCTCACGGCTGGTCTGGGTTCGAAGGAGGCGCGGAGGAGCAGAAGCGTGACGGGGTCGGCAGAATAAAGTGTATTGTCTTGGTTAATGCAAGCAACGAGAATTTATTTGATAACAAGTGCTCGCGGTATTTACAACGGGTTAATGTACATAATCACAATGGTTCGCGATATTCGCAGCGAGTAAATCTGGGCTCGGTAACAAATATTCGCGAGATCTACTATAGTTGTGCGTGCGCCAGATACAATAAGTGATGTGTCGCGGGCGGCGCGCGGTAACGCGCGGTTTGTAAGTACGGGGCGGAGCCGGTGCTTTCGGCGGTCTCGCGGACCGAATCGTGTTCCGATGGCATGAAGAATAGAGATAAGGAGGTCCAACTCCTATAGGCGATGCGTCAGATTCATGAGCCCAAAAGTGGTTATTGGTATTAGTTTGAAATGCTGATTGAGATGTCGCTTCCGTCCCATAACTGCGTATTCATGTATACAGTGCGAGTGTATGTTAGTAGATTACTAAACTCGTAATAGTCGCGATCAGGTGAATGCCGTATTGTCCTCTGAAAAGAGGCAGGAGCCAATGAAATAAAGAAGAAGAAACGATCAGGTAAATATAGAGAGCGAGTGAGTGAAAGAAAGAGAGAGAGACACAGCGGATTGTCTCGTGGCCGAGCAACCGGATTGATGCCGACGGGTCAACGACGACGACGACGCTCGAGACGCGGCCTCCTCGTTCGCCCGCATCGACGTTCATATACGCCGTCAACGCGCCGCGACGGTGGTACTCGACGGGCGGGAGCCTCGCCGGAGGGTCGACGGGCGTTACGAGAGTGCGGTTCCATTTTCTCCGCTGAGTGCGAGTGCCTGGGATTTGCGAGTTTGCGCGCGGACCGACCGAGGAGGAGGAGGAGGAGGAGGAAGAGGAGAGGTTAACCCCGACGTCCGGAGAACCAGCGTGGTACCCCGTGATTTGTGAATCGCGTCGCCGAGTGCGCGCGCGAATGCAACCCCTTCTAGTCCGCTGCATTTACGGAGGGCCGCCCCCGGGTTCCCTCCCCCCCGTGGAATATAATTAGTGGAATTAATCGCGTCCAAACACGTTGAGGCGACAAAAGCTGCGAGTCGCAAAAAATTTTCTGAAATGAAAACTGTGTGCTCATTTCCCGGTTGTACATCGGGAAGGGCTAGTGATAAGAGAAATAATAAATTACATGGTTTAAATTTCCACGAACGGTTTGTATTTACATCAATACAAAATTCACATATTTGAATTAATTCGACTAAAATATTTAATATTTTTACAATATTTATTGCTCTAGGATAAATTTCCATTTATTCGACACAAGTGGGAAGATATTATCGGTCGCAAAGCAGAGGATACCGAAGTTCTTTGTGAGCTTCACTTCAGATCATAAGATATACAAAGTAATTATGAAATACTTCTTTCAAGTGGTGTACATCATACAATGGAACGTGGAAAAGTCACTTTAAACCCAACAGCAGTTCCTCAAGAAAACGTGCATGTGTAAAGTGAGTACTTTTTTTGTTTAAAATGCAAATATAACGCTAAGTGGTAAAGCATTTATCTTTATCTTTCAAGTATTTGTATGAATATATTTCTGTTTTTCTGCTTTCTGTTATTCTGTCAAGTAAATTCTTCCTCAGTGAGCTGTACAATATTTTCTTTTGTTTTTTTTTTATATAAACTATATTTTCCTTTTTATCTGCAAAACTAAATCATCACAAAAACATTTTTCTCCCTTCATAAATTTTTCTAAAACATGATTATTATTTTAATTACTTTATTATTATTTTTATTGTTTTTTTTTTTTGAAATGCCACAATAAAGAATTCGAGAATAATGAACTCAGGACAGCAACATTGATGTTTTTGGGACAAGAATCTATAATAGTCGGATATTGGCACGCAAATCGCCCAGCGCTAAAAGAATTTGTCATAAATGTCGATGGATCTGTTGATGTATATATTGTTATCAGTTACAATAAGTGATTCCTTTATAATGATTTCTTTATAACACTTTATATCATGTTATTTTGTCGCAGGTTTTTATTAACAAAAAAGCGGTGTTTATACCTAGAATAAAACCTGGTACAACTACTAATAATGTGATAAACAACATTCAAGTTCTGGAAAAAATGTTGCTATGCGATGGCAGTGGAATAGCAGAAAGGTATTTTTTCTTTTAACTTAACATTTTTATATGCATCACAACTATGTAGATATATGTAAACTGTTTGTAGGCATTCCGGTTTGTGCAAAGGATATGTACTACCTAATCAAATACACTTTAAGTATAACCATGTTCGATGTGTACCATGTAAAAAGTTGATTGCCAAGAGTTTTCGCCAGCAAAAAAAAACAGTTGAGCCAATCAGTCAAGGCACAAGTCAAACGCTAAAAAAGTAGAAAAACAGTAAAATATGAAAAGGCGAAGAATAAGAGAATGAAAACCAAGGTATTATTTACAATATTAAAAGAAATAGTTGAAATTATTAAAAATTATTAGAACAATAAACATTATTTTATTTTATTTTATTTTTTAACTTTAGCTGGTGGAACTAAAAGCCGAGGTTGCCCGATTGAAAAAGAATTGCGCAAAGACAAATAAAGCCGTGGTAAAGAAAGAAATTTCGCATTTGCCTCAGGCGCAACAAGAAACGGTCAGAGCATGCTTCTCTTCCGCGAAAGTAAAGAGTAAAGGACGACGATACACTCAACAATGGATATATGAATGCTTACTCATGATTAAAAACTCAGGATTAAAAACAGAAAGCTCTACGAGCATCTGAGATCACATGAGATTCTTGCTTTACCTTATATTAACACTGTGAATAAGTATGTGAAATGCATGGGCAGTACATATGGGTTTAATAGCACCATGTTTGATATGTTGCGTAAAAAAGCTGAGCAGATGAAACCGGCTGAAAAAAGAGGTATGTATATTATTACTGCAAGGTGGGAAATTTAATTTAAGAAAGAAAATATTATTTATATTGTTCTCTGTGCAGGTATTCTCCTTGCTGATGAAATGAAACTGTCTGAAGCCTTAAAGTTTGATAGAGATTCCTGTCTGTTTCATGGATTTGTAAACCTAGGCGATTATACACCTGAATCTCAAGAACATGAACTAGGTGATCATGCTCTTGTGTTCATGTATCAACCGTTTCGCGGCTCGTGGGTACAGGCGGTTGCATGCTTTCTCAGCAAGGGTTGTGCCAACAGTAGTATATTGCAATGCCTCGTTCTCGAATGCATCATACTCCTTGAAAAGAGTGGATTTCTTTGTGATGGTGTTACCACAGATGGTGCAACGTGGAATCGAAGTATGTGGAAGAAATTTGGAATTACTGAAAGTAATATTTTTTGTCAACATCCTTGTGATCCTGACAGAAAGTTGTAGTTTTTGTCAGATTTCCCCCATCTGATAAAAAACTTCCATAATTTTATTACATCACAACTGGAGATATGGGTAATCATTGAACTATAACCATAGTGAAATAAGTACTTCTTTATTCTCGAGTGATCCAAACTGTGCTCATTCTAGTATGATTATAGTTTAATGTGGATAACATATTTTATTTTTGATACGCTTTGAATACATGGATCTATTTTATAATAATATTTTATGCTTTGAAGACACTCGATGGAGTGATAAAAAAGAAACATTGGAAGGCAGTAATAGAGTCCGAAAATCACCCTTATGGTTTGAAAATTGCTCATAAATTGAAACTTGACCACTTAGACCCAAAATATTATCACAAAATAAATGTACCGATGGCGTTTCAAGTAAGATAATAGTTAGCAAAAAAGTAAAAAAAAAATTATTATATTTTGATTTCTATATGTCCATTTTATTTTTAGTTATTCGAAGATCGAGTCGCTGCTTCTATGTCTATATATCAGGAATACCATTCTGAGCTTGCGGATTGTCAACCAACAATTCAATTTATAAAACGAATAAACAGGCTGATAGAAGTCATGATGTCTCGAACTCCCAATAAAGCTTTGAGACCTGGTAGTGATGAAGAAACCGTAAGAATTTTTATTTTTTTACATTTTCCTAACTTTTATCTGTACTTTTGTGAAGTTACATCAACTACCCAGGTTATTAACGACCATATAACATTATTATTTTAGGTGATCACTGAGTTTATAGAATATTTACACGAATAGGAACTAACTGCAAAGAAAAATGGTTTTTATTTTATAACGTAAAGCACGTGCTATGGCTTGAAGACTACACTGAGCTATTCTAGAAATACTTAGATGTTTGACTTATGAGTGCAACTATAAATACTTAATGACTGCAAGGTTGAATCAAGATGCCTTGGAACGCTTCTTCGGTTTGGCGAGAGGAGTATGCGGGTCAAACGACCATCCTGATTCAACATTGTTTGGCCAGATGTTTCGTTTCATGAGCATGTATTCTTTGATAAAACCATGTAAGGGTAGCAATGTTTCTGGAGGTGAAATGGTTCACTCCCTGTTAAATTTTTCAAACATACCTGCAAGTCAGGCTGGACAATTAGAATGGATAAAGATCATGGACAGTATCATCAAACACGGCAAACCTAACAACGATAATATGGATCAGATAGATAAACAAATTGCAAACAAAGAAATGGCAACACAAGATTCTTCTTTTTCTATTATTGAATACATGGCTGGATTTAGTTTGAAAAGCCGGAAAGTGGACTAAATGTGATGACTGCATTCAAAGTTTGCGAGCATCACCAAATTGTAAGGACCATCGGATGATTGCATTGCTATCTCGAGGATATTTGATTCATCCATCTGACGACTTGATAAAATTTGTACAACTGATGGAAAAAATGATATTAGACATTGTTAAAGTAGAATCCATCAATTCTGATACTGTATTTTACATAAGCTACGCGTTTCAAGAATTGCAGTCTGAGTTACCTCTAGTAGGATGTCCATTGCACCAAAGAGAATTAACTACATCTGTGATGAGTTTTTATGTGATAATTCGTGCCGATTTTTTTTAGCAAAACGGTACAATGTCAACAACTGTACAAAAAGACAAAAGACGCACCGAGCACGCAAAGATGCTAAGTTGTAGTATGTTTTATGATACAAATAATTAGAATACTATGTTGAAAGTTTTATTAAAGATATTTTATTAGAGATTACAAAATTATAAGATTACAGATTATGTGTGATATCTTATTGAAGATTATATAATATATAATATACTTTAGTGTTACATATATATCTTTTTGCGGATATATATACAAATACAATGATTTATTATAAATTATAAGATTACATTTTTTTATTATTTCATACTTTTAAATTGAAATACTTGCAAGAATATGTTAACAAACATAATATAGTATAGATATACATACATTGTAGTTATGTTGTACAATTAAATAAAGTTTTTCAAATTTTCATACTACTCATTACATTTACTGTATTTATTTTCCGGTAAGATATAAAATTTATATAAAATATGTCGTACCAAATAACAAAAAATGTAACTCAAAATTGACTCATTAAAATCATAAACGATCTAATGTTTTTATCACTCCGGATAATTGATCTATTGATTTAATTTTTTCACATGTTATCCAAGATAACAGTTTATTATTATGCAATATGTCAACTTCTAAATTATTTTTTATAACAAGTTTCATTCATTCTTCTAGATTGTTCAATATTTCAACAAATATTATACATTTCTCATACTCGACTGTAGCCCAATTATCTGGTTTTTTTTTACTAATTGTATATTGTTTTTTAAATATTTAAATTATTGGAGTTATTGGAGGTAAATCATTATACTTCATTGAGTAATTTTCCATGGTAAATATTATCTATACAATTTCTTAATTGTGTTATCAATTATATTATTTATGTACAATTCGTGGATAAAAGAGAATAGTACTTATTCTTTTCCCTCTCTTTCTTTGTATACATACTATTTTCATATTCTTATTTAAGTTTTATTTATTATTTTCAAAAACATTCTTTAAGATTTTGATTTTTGCTTTAACTTCAGTAATCCAATAATCGATTATTGGGTTCCTGCAAATTAGAAAAATAAACAAAAGGTTTAATTTTGCAGAATAATTTATGTAATCACGCAATGGTGTTTTAAGAATCTCGGGACGTATACTCTAACCTCACTTATTTTCCTCAAGTCCTACATTATTTTTTTCTAACCCACATTCCAATATCTGAGTCTTTTACACTTGAATGTTTCTGGAAACCACATTGTACTTGAATGTATACAAGCCTTGATTGTTTAAATTAATTAATAAAATACAAAAATCTGTGTCTGTAACGTGTACATACCTGTGTAAGTCCGCGATATTGGGAGCCCTCTTCTAATTATTGGCTCCTGCCTCTTGTCACAGGTCAATACAGCCAAGTGTCAGAAACTTAAGTCCATAGTGTAGTATATAGATAGTTAGTAAATGATCCGTTAAGCAGATGGTGCTTATGTCGTGGACGAGTGATTCTGTATGTGAGCGAGGTTCTTTATGTGCACGTTCGTTGGTTGGAATGGCATAGCTGGGTTTACGCATAGCGAGTTCAGACGACAATAGTAAAAGACTTGCCCTTTACAATAAATGCAGTTGCGTTTTATTTCTAATCCTCATCCAAGGATATAGCATATTTGGCGACGAGGTAAAGTGAACGCCGTGCGTGAAACAATACAATGGCAGTCGAAGGACAGGCTGCCGCCGGCAGAACAGGCTATGTTGGTTACATCGCAGAATATTCCAGTGAGGAATTATTCGCATCGTACGTTGAACGGTTCGAGCAGTTTGTTTCCGTCAACGATGTACCGGATGCAAAGATAGGGTGCGTTCCACTTATCGACCGCAACGACTACGACCACGACAGTGATATTTGCCGTTCCATTAACTTGTGGGCGCTACGAGCGAAATCTTAAGTGGAATGAGTTTTGTGCAGTGAGATGGATGCCAAGATGAATGCCATCAAAATAATAGTGCTGCGCTACAGAAATTGTGACACAAGTAAAGATTCATCGAGTTCTGATGACGAATGGAATGTGTTATTATTTAAAAGAGAAAAACGTAAACATCGTCCACGAATTCAAAATTAGGTATTCAAAATTATGTCGATAATGTTGTGGTTCGTTACATGGGACACGATTTCAAGAGTCATTTCAGGTTAGTAAATAAAAAAACATATACGTTTTATTTTATTTTATAATATATTATATCATAAAAATATTATTTGTACGTGTAAGCATGTGTGGATAATTGGAAATCAAGTTATGTACAATAAATATATTATAAAATATATATTTATTTTACATAACTTTATTTCCAATTATTCACACATGCTTACACGTACAAATTGTTGATATTAACATTTCTTTTTGTTTATAGAATGTCAAAAGCGACTTTTCAATATCTGTTAGAAATGCTGAGACCGTATTTGACCAGAAAAACAAAAAGATGTCCTATGATTCCAGCTTCTCATCAATTAATGATAGCTATTTGGAAAATGGCAACCATGGACTCTTACAGGTACAATATAAATTTTCAAAATAATGCAATGAATAATTGTTAATTTACAATAAAAAATATTTAATAAATTTCTTTTTTAAAGATCTGTTTGCGATAGATTCAATGTTGGAAGAGCAACTGCTGTTCGAGCTGTGCGAAGGGTTACTCGTGCACTTTTTTTAAATTCGTCAACATTTATTAAGTGGCCTACTGGTGATCGTGCTATAAGTGTTATGCAAGGATTTAAAGAAAGCAGTGGATTTCCAAATACCATTGGGGCCATTGATGGTACCCACATTCGAATTGATGCACCAAAAGAAAACCATGTCGATTACATCAACCGTAAAGGATTCCATTCGATACAGTTACAGGTAATAACAATTAAATCTGTTGATCACAAATACAATTTTTTAGAAATGTTTCATTATGTACGTTTGTTTTGTATTATGTATTTATTACATTATGTATTTACTTACAGTTAGTGTGTGATCACAGAACTTTGATCACACACTGTTATGCTGGGCATCCTGGGTCAGTTCATGATCAACGAGTTTTTCGCCAATCTGAGGTAGCAAACTATTTAAATGATGAAGAGAAATTCCCAGCAGACAGTCATTTATTAGGAGATGCGGCATACGAGATTCATCAACACTTATTGACTCCCTTTAGAGACAATGGACACCTAACAGAGGCACAAAACAATTATAATTATCGCATGTCTGTAGCCAGAGTTACAGTCGAGAGGTGCATCGGTTTATTGAAAGGGCGCATGAGAAGTCTATTGCACTGTTTGCCTATGTCAAGAGTGGACTTAATGGCGGAATATGTGATAGCTTGTTGCGTAGTCCATAATATCTGTACATTAAGAAGTGATGACATACCCGAAGTTATCACCATACCCCCAGCCTTACAAGAATACAACAGAGCTGAAGAAAATTTGCAAAGAAGACAGAATGCTGGCGGAGTTGCCAAAAGAAATTTGATTATGCACACTTTATTATAAGATTAAAAAATCATTATTGTGTTAGTTTTTGTATATATAAATTTTTTAAATAATACATGTACTTTTCTTACTATGTACTAAATTATGTACTAAATAAAAATGTCATTAAATATTAAAACATTACTTGAAAGTTTGAAAAAAATGTTTTATTGTTCTTTATTTAATTTTAAACTTACAGTTTTTAACCTTTATCCAGCTTTTAACCTTACAGTTTTTAACCCTTAACAATTTTTAACCTTAATCTAATTATAAAAATAAAAATGTAAGAAAATATGCGAACTGTTTTGTTAATTTTAATTGCTTTAACAAGTGTGAAATGAACTTAAATGTTGTAATACAACTTTGGATTGTAAATAACATGTAACATAACTTAATATCGATACTCAATATATAACATGTTAATTTCATACAAAATAAAATTTTTTTCCCCTCACAAAATAATTATTACAATTGACTTAGTGTGAGGTATCACAAAACAAAACATTAAAAATAATACAAAAAATAACATAAGTAAAACGAACAGTCTTATTATTTGTACTACAATTTGAAAATAAACGAAAAAATGTTGCAGTTTCTTACGTTAAGTATTACTTATTTCTCAATAAATTTATTCAAAACTGCAAGAAATTTGTTCGTCCATTTCCAGTCTTTCTTTATGCCTTTTGGCTTTGGCTTCCTCTTGTTCAGTTTTTTGATGTAGCCTTCTTTTTAAAAGACTGCACACGTTTTCTTTTCCTTTCAATGTCTCTGTTCTTTTGCACATTTTCTGCTCACTTTCTGTTGATAGCTCTAAAAAAATTATTAAATATTTTAATAAAATTTAAATAGTTCAGATATTTATCATTTAAACTGAATAAATGCAGTGTGACAATTATAAAAATAATCAGATTTAAAACTAAAAAAATTATAATAAACCATTCATAAACTAATAATAATAAACTGATACTAATAATAATCATAAACTTACCAGATGTAGAATCTATATCGACAAATTCTGCAGTTTTTTCCTGCTTAATAGAAAGTCCCGTTGATGATGCAACAGCAACTGGAGAGCACCAAGCTCTTTTTGAAAACATTTCATCCATAACCTACAAAGAATATGTGTATTAGCAATAGAGGAAATAAAATGTTGAATAAACCTTTTTACTATATTTTTAATCCAGTTTTACCTCATAAAACTGCCAAGGTCGCCTATCATTGCCCGATCGATTATTATGCTTTTTCGTGCTTTTGTATGCTTTTTTCAGGCTTCTTAGTTTTGCCGCACATTGTGGTCCTGTCATTGTATGTCCTTTTTCCACAAGAATTGCACTAATTTCTTCCCAGATCTTTTTGTGTGAATATTTTCCGTTGCTGAACTTATCTTGAAACGTTTTATATGTTTCTAACAGTAACAGCACAGTAGCTGTTGACCACCTATAGGTAGAACCTGAAATAAGCACTAAATAATGTAATCAACTACTTAAATCAATGTTTATTAAAAACTGAATGAACAAATGCTTTAACATACCACTGTCTTCAGTGTTACTTATATTCATTTCGGTATTTGTCTCCGTTTGTGCCGATTCTTGACCCATCGTGGAAATTGTTTGTTGGCTTGGAACTAATTCGATAGAATTTTCCACATTTTTTTCAAATCTTTTTCTTTTAAAGCTGCATTTAATAAAGATGTTGCAAAGGTCATGTCTAAAATCAGAGAACATTACGTTAAAATATAAAATATTATTTAACAAAGGTTAAATATGTTAATGTTTCATAATATTCAAAAACATATAACTTACCTTGCTGTGCACGTAAAAAATCTTCCGGAGAAAGATTAATATCTACTACTATATCCTTTTCCGGGTCATATAAAGAAACTTTTTCCATTATATATAGCCCCGGGTTAACACAAAAAGAAATAACCTGAACGATCTTCTACTTCTTCTTCTTTAATTTTCCTGGCACCTGATTTCTGCCGAGACACAAATATCAAAATCTTATGCCCCCTGGAGCGAGGTTACTTCAAAGCGTGCTACCAGTTCGCGAATCTAACCTGATCTAACCTGAACGACCGCGCCGACCTACCTACGAACCATGAGCGCCGTGAGCTCGATGCGGTCGCGATCAATGACGTCACTTATGACGTTTTGAATGCGACCACAACGATCGCGGTCGTTATGTGGAACAGGTTTGGAGGCGTTGCGAGCGTTGCGGTCGATAAGTGTAGTGCCACTATTATTGACAATGATCGGGCCAAAGTGTTATGATGTTTTACGGAATAGTGTGGCTCCGGACAAGCCAAGTACGAAAGCCTACGATGCTCTGAAGAAAGTGCTTTTGGACTATTACACGCCCGAAAAGTGCATTATAGCGGAACGCTATCGATTCCATAAACGTTTCCAGAAGACTGAGGAAACGGTCACACAGTTCGGGGTGGAGTTGAAGAAATTGGCTCAGTACTGCAACTTATGGACATTTTTAGACGACGCATTACGGGATCAGTTTGTTTGCGGAATTGTGAGCGAGAATACGCGACGCAAGTTACTAGTGAAACCGGACCTTGCAGCCGGCGGCTGCATTGGCGACGACCAACGACGACACGAAGAAACAACCCAGGATCATGGGTGATGTAGTATTGCCATACCCCTTGGTAAAATACGACCAGGGAGAGAAGGGGTACAGACCGGCATCACCACCCGGAGACAAGGATGGGCGAGCCAGCCCTGAGATCATACAGGCCCAGCGGCATATAGTTCGGGCGGCAAAGCGGGACATAGCGACGATGGCGGAGCGGTTGAGCGCCATGCGACGCGGGGCGACTATTTAAGGCGACATATGTGTAAAAACGTAGATACTAGAATAAGTAGGTCTAAGAATGAAAAATATTAGGTTAAGTGTCAAAGGACTAGGCACACCAAAGAAAAAGGATATTTCTTATATCATAAAAATTTAGATTTGCGTTTTGTTTTCCTTTACTTTTAGTTGCGTTGCGTTGACGACAATTATGATTTAAGTTTATGGAAACTCGTCCGAACGAGGAAAAAGGTTTAATTGCATTCAATAAAGAGTTTAATGTTGGTTTGTTTAAAAAAAGGTCAAAGTTTAATTATCCCGAGTACCAAACGAATACAAAACCAATAAATTAAGAACAAAGATTAAAAAGAGCGGGGAAACTCAAGTAGATAACCCCTGAAGGGGATGAGAGCTACTGGCGCGCGGTAAAGGTGCGTTCACACGAACAAGAGGGTAACCAAATAAGCCGAGCCACCGGGCGAATCGGGACAAAAACAACGCGGACGAATCACGGAGATTAGCAACAACGTAAAGCGACCGACAAAAGTCCGACGAAGCGTGCGAAAACGAAAATCGGCTTACCACATGTGGTGGTAAGCGAACCGGGTAAATGAACGGCGCGAGCAATAAAGTTACGACGCGAGGGTAACAAGAACACCTCAAAAAGAGGATTACCGCGAATAGATAACATAGCGAACAAATAGGTATCGAGATCGCCTTACCATGCGGGATGGTAAGGGAACCACGCGAACCACGAGGTCGCATGACAAATTGAGGACGACATAGGGACAAGTAGGCCGCGAAAACACCGCGGACACCGGCAATCGATAGGCACAATGGGGAACTCGCGAAATCGAGTTACCAAGTAGAATGGTAAACGGATCTCGCGGAAGAAAAGCCGGAATGATAAAATCGGAACGGTAAAACGACCGTCGCGGGCTAAGGAAACGAGCCCGTATAGAATGATTGATCAATGTATGCGACAAGTGACCAGTGGCCGTACCACGAGGCTTCACGAAACCGCGAGCGAAGCGTTAGCTATAGGTAATCAGTTGTAAACGCGGGGTCCCATCTCTACCGCGAAAATTAAGGACAGGATCCAGACGAACAAATAATTAATTATGAATTAATGGAAATGGGACACCGGGTAGATCCTCGAAGGAATATTCGAGAGATATGAAAAACTTGTTATTGCGAGAGCCATTGTCCCGAACAATAGGAATGCGAATAATAAGACACAATAGGCCTTTTGTTCGAGGCAACATCTGCCTCAAAGGAACGCGGAAGCGATGTGTGGCACCTGCCATTGTAAGGCGAACAGGTGTGTAACAGATGTGAAAAGGCGGAGCCACGCCGGAGTGGGGAGTCATCTCCGAAGTCGGGAGCCCAAGCGAAGCCCAAGCATCGAGAATTCCGCGCTAGAGCTTCAACAAGTACAGTCGATTCGGTCTTGAGAGCCTTACGATCAACACTTAGACTCTGCGTAACATATCCCGCGGTAGACGCGTTAAAACTTAAGTCGGTCACGCAAAATTTGTACAACCTGAAATAAAATAAAATAGATTATATTTTATTTGCTAAAAGAAATCAGAGTACTCAAATTTATTCGTGTGCGGGTAACCTACCTAAAAGACATACTTACCTGATCTTGATACGGGGAGATCCTAAGTCGGTCCAGCGCAGATCCAGAGACACAGTCAGCGGTGCACAGCTGCAGTCCAGAAGAGGTCCGAGGTGCTTGGTCCATCGACGATCCAAGATCCAGCGGCAACGGGGCGACCTGAAACAGAAACAAGGAAAGAGGAATCAGCGAGGCGTCGAAAGGTTGGGAAAATCCTAATATCTAGCGTTATCCTTTCTCGTTTTGGGGGTTAAAATCGAGTGGCGACCGTATCGGTGACACCTAAATCTAAATCGGGGGGAATATCACTCCTCCGTTCGGTTACAACCTAACCTATAATAGTGCAGTTAAAGAAAGCAGTGTCTATGGAATTAGCAAGTAATCAAACAAAGGAATTTGCAAGTGACACAGTGCATAGTATTTCGAAAGGGTCCACTAACAATGCGTCAAACTACAAAAAGAAACAAAGTTTCTCGGATCAGAAGAACAAGGAAATTTGTATTCGTTGCGGAGGGCCATGGAGACCGGAACATCTGTCGAAATGCAAAGCGAGGAATGTTACATGCCACGCCTGTGGTATCAAGGGACATTTCGGGAAGCAATGCAGGAAGAAGAATCAGCATCAAGTTCATCAGCTACATGAAGAACCGCCAACCAAGGAGGAAGTTGCAGAGGACTGCAACTGCAGTCTGTGTGTCAACGAAGTGAACATTGTGGAAGCCATTAACATGGTTACACCGAGATTGTCGAAATCGCTCATTGTTGAAAACAAAGGTATAGAGTTTGAAGTGGACACAGAGGCGGCGGTCTCAGTAATTAGTCAGGAAAACTTTGTAAAATATTTTAATAATTCGGTAAAAATCGAAAAGTGTCACATTGCTCTGAAAGCGACATCAAGTCATTGCTTGAATGTAGTCGGACAAGCGTGGGTTAAAGTATCGAGCAGTGATTTTTTAGGTTCAATGTCATTACCTATTGTAATAATTCAAGGTCATTTAAAGACACCACTATTAGGTTGCGACTGGTTAGATGCTTTATATTCTAAATAGAAAAATAATTTGTTATTAGTCAACCAAATTAATCGAGAATGTTTAATTACCGATATCTTAAAAGAAAAATTTCCGCGGGTATTTTCAAACGAGTTGAATTCTTGTATCAGCGATTTTACAGCACACATTGCTTTACAGGAAGGGGCTACACCGATTTATAGAAAACCATACACTATTCTATACGGTATAACTGATAAAGTTAATAAAAAGATAGACGAACTCGTGGAAAATGGACTCTGGACACCTGTGATTTCCAGCGACTGGGCATCCCCTCTCGTGGTGGTACCCAAAAAAAGATCCGGCGTCGATTCTATAAGGCTATGCATAGATTACAAAAACACAGTCAACAAAAACGTTATGAGGGACCGGTATCCTTTGCCTCGATTGGACGATATTTTAAACTCATTGTCAAGTAATACAATGTTTGCACACTGGATCTTTCGGCGGCATACACGCAGGTAAAGTTGTTTGAGACAGGTAAAGATATTTTAACGGTAAATACACATCGAGGGCTGTTTAGAGTTAATCGGTTACCTTTTGGGGTCAGTAGCGCACCCGGAATTTTTCAGTCAATTATGGATGCAATTCTCAAAAATATTCCAAATGTTTGCTGTTATTTGGATAATGTGGTTGTGGCCGGAAGAAATCGACAGCAGTGTGAACAGAACCTGTTTAAAGTATTACAGAAACTAGAAGAATTTAATGTACGAGTAAACTTGTCAAAGTGTAGTTTTTTTGAAAAATCCGTAGAGTACTTGGGACATATTATTGACGATCAGGATATTAGGCCAACTGCAAAAATTACGGCCATATTAGAATGTCCAGTACCTACAAATGTAACTCAACTAAAGTCATACTTAGGGATGATTAATTTTTATGGTAAATTCATCCCAAATTTAAGCTCACACCTTCATCCTTTATATCGGCTCCTCCAGTCAGATGCAAAATTTATTTGGAGTACATGCTGCGAGATAGCTTTTAAACTTAGCAAAAAGCTACTATTACATAATAACATCTTAACACATTACAACCCAAAAATCCCTATTTATGTAATTTCGGATGCAAGTCCAGATGGGGTGGGAGCGGTTTTGTGTCACATTATTGACGGCGTTGAAAAACCTATATTGTTCGCTTCAGCCATGTTATCCAAAGCAGAACAAAATTACAGCCAATTAGATAAAGAAGCCCTGGGATTGGTATTTGCTGTTAAGCACTTCCATAAATATATCTATGGACGGAAATTTTATTTGGTCACTGATAACCAACCGCTGAATAGAATTTTAGGTTTCAAAACTGGAATACCACCCTTGGCGGCATATAGGCTGCAACGCTGGGCGGTTATTCTAAGCAATTACGATTATGAGCTCATAGTCAAGCGCGACTTGAAATGTGCAGACATGCTGTCGCGTTTGCCGATGAGTCGGAGTACGGGGGACGAAGTTTTACAGATCCAGGCAGAGGAACCACTACGTAGTTTAGATTTCGAACTAGTACAGTAACCGGGTTTTGGGCTTATCTCAAAACATGAAGTTGGACCTCCTTATCTCTATTCTTCATGTCCAATGGACATCGGTACGGGCGGAGCCGGTTTTTCCAGGCGGTGCGGATCGGAGCGCGGGAAAATGGCGCGAGGCGTGTAGCGCGAGGCGCGGGTCCGATCGCGGCAATTCGGCGCGGTAAGCGGCGGGATCGAGCTTAGCGCGAGATCGACCACCGAGAAGCGTTTGGTGTGTTGTTTGTTCACATTCCAATAAAGGTTTCGTTTAATACATGAGAACGCGTCTTTATGTTACGTCTGCGTTAGTTACGTTTGCGAATTGAGGTATCCCTGTCTTGTATTTTAGTTGTTAATGTTCTTCTTGCCTACCGCACGATGCGCTGTGTGTAAATCAAATAAACTTTTCATTTGCAAGTTAACGGTGTTTTAAATCTCTACCTTCAACAGGTTATGGGCCCAGCGAGCCTATAGCTTGCAGTGAAGAATACTGACGTGAGCAAAAAAGTGCGTGGACTCTTTGTTAAAAGACAACGGCGCGGTCGTTGTCACTCACGGAGGGACTGCACGGCGCACAAAAATGGCGGTAACGGCTACCACGATAATTACCAAACTTAACGGCGAAAACTGGCCTGTCTGGAAGTTTGAAACCTCCGTTATTCTAAAAGGGCGTGAACTTTTTGATATTGTATCGGGAGTCATAGTAAAACCTGAGGAACAACCAGCACAGGTGGAGTGGTTAAAACAAGATGCTAAAGCCCAGGAAGTTATCGTTACGCGGATCGAACATGGACCGCTCACGCACATTTTATCGTGTGAGACTTCACATGACATGTGGAACAAACTAAAGGCCGTATACGATAAAGAATCTGCTGTGAGTATTCATCTTCTTCAACAAAAATTCTTCACGGCCGAGTTTAATCAAGATTCGATGTCTGATTTTCTATCTAAAATCGAAGAAATCCGGGTTAAATTAAAACAAGCCGGAGAAGAAATTTCAGATAAGATGACCATAACCAAAATACTCATGTCACTCCCGGACCAATACAAGCACTTTAGGTCTGCTTGGGAGTCTGCCCCGGCAGATAAACAGACACTCGAAGAATTAACATCGAGACTACTTCTTGAAGAAGAGCGAGCCGGCAGCGAAGAGGCAACGACAGCACTAGTGAGCCAATCTAACACAAAATTAAAATGCTCGACGTGTGACAAAGTTGGTCATCTGAAAAAAGACTGTTTTAAAAACAAGCAATGTGAATTCTGTAAGAAGCATGGACATATTGCCAAATACTGTTTTTTCAAGAAAAAGGACAAGAATAAGAAGAAGCAGGAAGATATCACAGCTTTAGTGGCAAGTACATACGAATAATCCAGTGACTGTTGGTATATGGACAGCGGTTGCACACACCACATGTGCAATGACCAAGTGTATTTCAAAGATTATAAAGTGCTAAATTATACTCGTACGGTTCAGTTAAGTGATGGCGCTAAGGTTAAAGTAGTCGGTGAAAGAAATATTAAATTAAAAGCTTTTAACGGGAAAAAATGGTCATCGGTAGAATTAAAAAATGTACTTTTTGTGCCAAACTTAAAAGTAAATCTATTCTCAGTTATTAGTGCTTTGGACAAAAAACTAAATATGATCTCCGATAATATTATTTGTAAGTTCGTAAAAGACAATATTACTATCGTAATTGCAAAACGTGAGGGTAAAATGTTCAAAATGTGCTTCAATAAAAATGAACAAGCTTTGTCAAGTGTAACTTCCAATGAAAGTACGGGAGTGTTGAATTCAAAGGCGAACAGCAAGAAAACAGTGTCTAATAATGACTGCAACAATGACTGTGAACTGTTTCGTTATCATATCAAGCTAGCACATCAAAATTTCGCACACGTAAAGAACATTCTTATTCAAAATGCCATAACCAATTCCTGTACAAAAAATTACTTCTGTACGGCATGTATTGAAAGCAAGCAATGCAGGAAACCTCACCCAAGTAGTAAAACCAAGACCACCTTTCCCGGAGAGCTGATCCATGCCGACGTATGCGGTCCTATTGAAGAAACATCACTGGGAGGCTCGCGTTATTTTTTTTTGATGAAAGATGACTTTTCGCATTTCCGTACTGTCTACTTTCTAAGCAAGAAGAGTCAAGTTGCATCAAAATTGAAGCGGCGTTTCTTACCCTGTGTCAAAATCAAGGAACGGAAGTCAAAGCATTACGCACCGACAATGGTGGAGAATTCATAAACGGTACGGTAAAGCGAATACTAGAAGATTGTGGGATTATACATCAGACCTGCGTACCCTATACACCAACCCAAAATGGAAAGGTAGAGAGAGAGATGCGAACAGTAATGGAGGCTGCCAGGACGATGTTAAAAGGAAAATCTTTGCAAAAGAATCTATGGGCTGAGGCTGTTAACACAGCGGTATTTATATTAAATAGAACTGAAACTAGTTCAATTGTAAAGAAAACACCATATGAGTTGTGGTACAACAAAAAGTTTGACATCAAATCGTTGAAAGCCATTTTTGGTACAGAAGTATGGACTCATATACCAAAGCAGCGACGTCTTAAACTGGACAGCAAAAGTAGAAGAGGTATCTTAGTTGGCTTTGGAGAAAACACGAAAGGTTTTAAGATTTACTATCCAGACAGAAAAACTTTTTCCATGGGACGAGAAGTTTTGCTTGTACCAGAGAGTTCACCGGTTGAAGATTTATTGGTGCTGACTGAGGAAACGTCCAACAGCGAAATTCAGGCTCCGGAAGAAGAATCTCATAACGAAACACAGGTCCCTGAAGAACTAAATGAAGATCAGACTGAAGAACAAGAAGTCGAAGAAACCGTAGAAGAATATATCGAAACACCCGTATCGAGTCTTAATCCACAGACTACTGAAGGAAGGACTACTGAAGACCACAACGAAAAACTAGACCACCCAGAAAACTTGTCGAGGACTATCACTGTTATTTTGCAATGGATAGTGAAGAGCCAGCAACACTGGAAGAGGCATTGTTGTCTCCCCAGGCGTCTCAATGGATTGAGGCGATGAAAGAAGAAATGACAGCGCTTGCAGAGAATAATACTTGGATCTTTGTCGAAAAGCCAGGGTTGTAATCATCGACACCAAATGGGTTTACAAGGTAAAACAAAACAAAGATAAAGAGACTGTTTTCAAAGCTCGACTGGTGGCAAAGGGTTTTGTGCAAAAAGATTTAAACTACTGTGATATTTATTCTCCTGTGGTAAAAATGACTAGCATAAAAACGTTATTAGCTATAAGTAATAAGAATGAATGGCCAGTATATCATTTAGACGTATGTAGCGCCTTTCTTAATGGCACAATTAAAGAGGACATTTATGTGGTTCTACCAACAAACTTTAATGTACCTAAAGACAAACTTTGTAAACTACAAAGATCGAGCTCTATATGGCTTGAAAGGCGCTCCTAAATGTTGGTATGAGACGTTAAATGAGTTCATGTTGAGTCAAGGTTTCACAAAAGCAGAGAGTGATCACTGCATGTACTACTATGTAAAAGATGATTGTATAGTCTATTTAATTGCTTTTGTTGATGATCTTCTGTGTACTGGATCTGGCTCAATGCTGGATTTTATTATAAACAAGCTAAAAAGTGTATTTAAAATGAAAGATCTAGGTCTTGCAAGTTGCTACTTAGGTATTAACATAAACCAGGATTTGAAAAATGGAACTACCACCTTGAACCAGACCTAGTATCTTAAAAGAGTGCTCGAAAAGTTTAATATGTCTGACTGTCACAGTGTGAGTACGCCAATGGATCCAAACGTCAGTCTGTCAACGTTACAGAGGAATGAATCTGAGAGTGCCGATTTAGAACTTCGATGTAGAAAACTTATTGGATGCATTATGTATGCAATGATTGGTACTAGACCGGATTTATGTGCAAGCATAACCTTTCTGTCTCGTTTTCAGACTTGTGCTAGTAAGGATCTGTGGGTTTGTCTTAAACGCCTATTAAGATATATTAGAGGTACTATTTGAACTTAAGCTAATTTATCAGAGAAAAACAAGTGACGAATTGTCAACAGGCTACGCTGATGCGAACTGGGGCGGCAATTCGATAGATAGAAAATCTACGAGTGGTTATTGCCTTCAAGTTTATGGCAATCTAGTTATGTGGACGTCGAAAAAGCAGGCTACAGTAGCTTTGTTCACTTGTGAGGCCGAATGTGTTGCTCTCAGTTGCTGCATCAGTGAAACATGTTGGCTAAAATGTACTATTGGAGTTAAAGATTTCTGATGACATATCGGTAACTATTTACGAAGACAACCAGTCAACCATTAGGTCATGTAATTCTCACGAACAACTGAAACGCATGAAACATCTAGATATTAAATATCATTTCATTAAGGAGAAAATTACTCGGGGAATTATTAATGTTCAATACATTCACACTAGCGACCAAATGGCTGACATACTAACCAAACCGTTATGCCGACCATCTTTTGAGAAACTTAGGGCTTTAATGGGTTTAAGTAACCATAGTGATTAGGTATATTTAACCAAACCAAAGTGTTTAGGATTAAGGTAAAATCAGGTGGCAGGGCGCTGTCGCGAAAGTAATCGCCCCTGGCGCAAGCACAAACAACCCTCGGGCTTGACTCGACCTTATCCGAGATCACCCGAGTATCGCGCTACCGTTTCGACAGCGCGATTGCAAAACGCGCACGCGTATTCCTAAATATGTATACCGCGCAACGCGTTACATCGCGGATCAATGTGATTCGCCCTTCGTGAGGCCCATACCCCCGCCGAGGGTCTCCTCTCGGGACGAAGGATAATCGATATCGATCCGCGCTCTCTTCTGTTCTCTGCCGCGAAAAGAGACACATCGAGCCGGGCGTTCGCGACATTGTGCCTATCGGGAGTGGTCTCGACCGCCAGTGCGTGAAGTCCGTAATCAAGTTTCATCGCGAGCCGCATCCGTGAGATCGCCGCGTGAAACATCTCGAATCGCTCTTTCGCTCGTGCCGCGAAGAGTGAGCCGTTTTCCGACTGCGAGGAATTCGGTATTTGGGAACGCGAGACGCCCTGTGCGAGGGTAGTTTCGAGCGTACAAGTGTTGTCGCGAGCGGCATTAGTCGTCGCGCAATATCTCTCGTCAGACGAGATTGACGAGTTGTCGCCCGCAATCGAGTGGGCAACGAGCACAAACAGATCACGTGATCACCGCGTGCGGTACCGTGATCCTCATCTAAAAGAACGTACAGACGGCGAACGAGACCGTCACATGAAGTCAGCCCGGGTATCGTGATCGCAACAAGTGTTGTGATAACCGAGCGTAAGTGCAAGCGAGCACTTCTCAATAACTCAGCGTAGGGAGCTCGATCCCGATATCGACCCCTCTCTCGCGGCCATCTTGACGTGCCGCGCCGTTCGTGAACACGGACCATCATATCGTGAATGTAAAGCGTATAGTGATTGTGTAAAACGCGAACTCACTATCGCGTACCCGAGACAACAAGAAAGCCTGAGCATCTCGCACCTCGTGACCGCGGTCGCTCGTCTGTTTCGCGACAAGATATCCGTTGACCGCGAGCAAGATCTCCGAACGCGAGGGCGGTCATCTACCGTTCTACAAGATTTCCGGTTCGCGAGCCACGCAGACCGAAGGAGCGACTCAAGATTTCCGTCCCGCCATCCCGCGAATGCTCCGGGTGCTCGGGTGCGTGAATGCGAGAAGTACTCTATGTGCAATAAAGTGTGTTTGTCAGAAAACCCGGCGCGCGTTTTTTGAACCCTCTTTTCGCTACGTCCTTGGTTCTTGCCCCGCGCCCTGGACAGGGTGGTCCCGGCATACTTCGTGTCCCGAGGGTACCTCGGTCGCGCACGAAACATCTGGTCCTTCGAGCCGGATCGAGGCAATTCTCGTAGCGAAAAAGATTAATCAAGCACATTGACCGGCACCATGAGTGAGCAGCTGCTCGACAAGCAGTCTCAGCGATTGCGAACCGTCAATCGCGCGCTCGAAAACTTCAAGAAGATTGGCAAGAAAAACTTGACGATAGCCAAGATTCGTAGTCGCATCACTGATTTGAAGGACGTCTGGGCAACAATCCAGGATGGACATTTCGCCCTTCGAGCCGCTATTCCTGCTGCGGAACGAGTAAATCACGAGTACTTCAAGGATCAACATTTTGAGGTCTACGAGGAGAAGTACAGGACCGCCTTGGACTACATGCACGAGTGTCTGGAGGAATTGGATCCGTATGTAAGTCCGAACCAGTCTGTCAGTTTCGGGCCGCATTTCCCCACAAGTCCGTCGTCCGCGTTTTCTTTGTCTCATCTTCCGCCGATAAACCTTCCTCCGTTTGACGGGAAGTACGAGGAATGGGAGAGCTTTCGTGATCGGTTTGCGTCTCTTATAATTAATAATAAAGACGTCTCAAATTTCTCGCGTATGCATTATCTCATTTCATGCCTTCAGGGTCGCGCTCTTGAGTGTGTGAACGATATCAGTGTTACCGCGGAGAATTTCGACATTGCGTGGAGTACGTTAAACGCGCGATTTGAAGACAAACGTCGTTTGATCAATATTCACATGTCGACGCTGCTGAATTTGCCAGCGGTCGCGAAAGAATCCGCTCTTGAGTTGCAATCATTACGCGATAAAATAAATTCCGCCGTTGCAGCTCTCGACAAATTGAATCGCACGCCTGAAGAGTTATGGAGCGATATTCTCATCAGTCTCGGGTCACAAAAACTCGATGCAGTTACGCGAAAGGCATGGAATTTAAAGTTTGGTGAAGCTCGACATCCTCCGTCATACGATGACTTTAAACAATTCTTGGATAACCGAATCCGAGCTCTCGAAAATTGGAAGCTCCCCCTTTCTTCCTCCGATAAAACGAAAAATTCGAATGCGCAAAAGATTAGTGCTAACGTGTGCGCGAAATCGTTTCCGCCGTGTTCGTTGTGTAAAGCGAAGCATGCTTTCTACGTTTGTCCGAAATTTACCGAGAAGAGTCCGAATCAGAGGCGAGAACTTGTGCAGAAAGAGAAACGGTGTTTCAACTGTTTAAGTTCAAATCACGGGGCAAAAACGTGCTCCAGTAAATATTCATGCCGTCTTTGTCAGAGAAAACATCACACGTTGCTCCATGTAGATTCCGACTCTTCCTCGAAACCCGCAGAGGTCACGGCGTCAACCGACACGCCGAAACAAAGTGAAACGCCCAGTAGCGAAGTAAGCTCATTGTTTGCGTCTTCGCACACCACTCGTTCGCATGTTTTGCTCGCGACAGCTTGGCTTACCGTTAGCGCGTTTTCGGGCCGTTCTGTGATTGTAAGAGCCTTGCTTGATCAAGGCTCCGAAATGACCTTTATAACCGAGAAACTCGCGCAGTGTTTACGGCTGAAGAGAATTCGAATGCCAACTTCGGTTTCGGCCGTCGGGTGTGTAAATGCCGGGACGTATCGATATGCCGCGCGAATAACAATCTCGCCGAAAGGTAAACAGACTCCGGCATTCTCGACGACCGCATTAATTTTGAAATCGCTAACGGCATACGCGCCAAAACGTTTGCCGCTCGAGGCGACGTTGGCTCATCTCGAGGATCTCCCATGGGCTGACCACGACCCCATGAGCGCAGATCCCATTAGCATTATCGTAGGTGCGGAATTGTATAGCGCTCTCATTAAAGACGGAATTCGAAAAGGGGCGGTGGGACAGCCTATCGCTCAAAATTCGATATTGGGATGGGTAATATCGGGACCTATCACTTCTAGTCAGGTGGCCTCACATGCCATCTCGGTTGAATCGTCACACGATCGACCTTCGTATACTGTGAATGCTCATCACAGTCTCAATTCCTTGTCGCTCGATCAGGAACTCCGACGGTTTTGGGAGGTCGAAGAGATTCCGCGAAAGATGACTCTCACTCCCGAGGACGAAAAATGCGAAGAGCATTTTCGCCTCACTCATTCACGCTGTCCTGACGGACGCTATATTGTACGTCTTCCATTTAAGGAAGGCCCTCCGATCGAAATCGGACATTCTCGCACTATCGTCGAGAAATATCTTAACGGGTTAATTCGGAGATTTGATGCTCATCCTGCGCAACGGGACGAGTACTCCGAATTTCTTCGCGAATATGAAGTTCTCGGGCACATGAAGGAAGTGCCCGCTTCCGAGTTCAATAATACGCAATGCGTTTTCATTCCGCATCATCCCGTTATCCGGGAAGACAGTAAAACTACGCATCTGCGTGTCGTTTTCAACGCGTCATGTCCCTCTTCTAACGGATCATCATTGAATGATCATCTTCTCTCGGGTCCTAAACTTCAACCCGATTTGCCAGTTGTCATTCTCCAGTGGCGGCAACATCGATTTGTGTATACGGCTGATGCTACCAAAATGTATCGGCAAATTCTCGTGGACCCGCGCGACGTGACATATCAAAGGATTCTTTGGCGGAAGAATCCCAGCGAAACTCTGCGTGAATATATGCTGCTTACCGTAACGTACGGTACCGCAGCTGCTCCGTTCTTAGCACTTCGTGTCCTTGAGCAGTTAGTTATCGATGAAGGACAAGCTTTCCCGCTGGCCGTCATCATCCTTCGCAAGAAAAAATATATTGATGAGGTTCTTTTCGGCGCACACACACGCGGTTGCCTCCGTCAAGCTCGCACTCAACTCATCGCGCTCTTAAAAAAGGGCGGCTTTGAACTGCGCAAATGGGCGAGCAACGACTCGGAGCTTTTATCGGATATCGATCCGGCCAATCACGGTCTCGCATGCAATAAAATTTTGCAAACTGATGAACATTTAAAGATTCTCGGAATTAGCTGGAATCCCGCGCGAGATGTGTTCCAGTATCGGGTCGCGATCGAAGCTCACATCCCGAAAACGAAACGAACAATTCTCTCAATGATCGCAAAGTTGTTTGACCCGCTCGGATGGGTCACCCCCGTCATAATTACCGCGAAAGTTTTTATGCAACGATTATGGCGTCTCAAGCTCGATTGGGACGACGAACTTCCTCCCGACGTGTTCCGCGATTGGCAGCTTATCTACACGAATGTATCCGCGCTTAATGAAGTGCAGCTTCCGCGTTGGACAGGGCAGGAATCTGATTCCGTTCGTTGTGAATTGCACGGCTTCGCTGATGCATCTACTGTTGCATACGCAGCCGTCGTATATCTTCGCGTAATATCACAGTCGGGCGAAGTAACAATCTCGCTTCTCGCGGGAAAATCTAAGGTAGCTCCGATAAAGACGATGAGCGTCCCGCGGTTGGAGCTCTCTGCCGCGTTATTATTAGCTGATTTAATGGAATTTGTTCAAGAATCGATCGCGGTTGATGTCGTTGCGCGATATTGTTGGAGCGATTCCGAAATCGTACTCGCATGGTTGAGACGGCATCCGTCTCATTGGAAAACTTTCGTTGCGAATCGCGTATCAAAAATTCAATCGCTTCTCCCGAACGTGACATGGCGTCACGTAGCTACCGCGGACAATCCGGCGGATTGTGCGTCTCGCGGCTTACTCGGTCACGAATTAGTGAATCACCCGTTATGGTGGCGCGGACCCCCATGGCTTAAGCTCCCTCAGGAAAAATGGCCGGAAGGCCTTACATCACCTCTAGCCGAAACGTCGCTCGAGGAACGCGCAGTCACTGTACACGTTGCGACTCCTCCCGTCTCGTGGAATCTAGCAGCACAGTATTCAGAGTGGGCTAAACTCATTCGTGTAACAGCGTACATTATGAAATTCGTTTCTCGCTGTCGGCTTGCTGATGGGTCATCGGATCTCGCGCCTCAGGGACTTGCCTTGTCGGTCCACGAATGTCGTCGCGCTCGCACATTCTGGCTCAAGCAGATTCAACTTGAATTATTTTCCGCCGAACTTACCGCGTTGACCAACAACAAACCACTAAATGCTAAAAGTCCGCTCTTATCGTTAAATCCATTTGTGGATCACGAGGGATTGCTTAGAGTCGGAGGACGCTTGAAAAACGCTCCGATCTCGTTTAATTCTAAGCATCCAATTTTACTCGCGTCACATCCGTTAGTGACTCTACTCATTCGGCAAGCTCATTCGCGAACGCTTCATGCAGGCATGCAGCTCACGCTCGCAACTCTGCGACAGGACTTCTGGATCTTACGAGCTCGAAGCGCGGTCCGATCGATAATTCATAAGTGCGTGGTTTGCACGCGTGAAAAGGCGGTCGTGCCCCAGCAGCTCATGGGAGATCTTCCTACTCTGCGAGTGTCTCCGCCATCGCGCAGTTTCTCACATTGCGGTCTCGATTACGCGGGACCCGTACAAGTTCGCGCTTCCGGTGGCCGCGGAATTAGTTCACGAAAGGCGTATATCGCGTTGTTTGTGTGTCTTGCAACCCGCGCGACCCATTTAGAATTAGTAGGAAATTATTCCACACCCGCGTTTCTAGACGCCTTTTCTCGATTCTGCGCTCGTCGAGGATTGCCGGAGTCAATGTACTCCGATAACGGGACAACGTTTGTCGGAGCCAATAAAGAGTTATCCCAAGCATATCGCGCAGCCGTTAATGATCCGAATTTTCTCAACGCCACCGCTTCCGATAATGTCCAATGGCATTTTATTCCCCCGTCTGCGCCACATTTCGGTGGTTTATGGGAAGCCGGAGTCCGGAGCGTGAAACATCATCTCCGTCGGGTACTCCAGGATCACACGCTCACGTTCGAAGAGCTTACGACTTTGTTGTGCCGAATCGAGGCGTGTCTTAATTCGCGTCCTCTCGCTCCGTTGAAAGATACGCTCAATGATTACGAGGTCTTAACGCCCGGACATTTTTTAATCGGATCGGCGATCACGGTCAATCCGGAGCCATCGCTATTAGATTTGCATGAAAATCGGTTGTCGAGGTGGCAACGAGTTCGACATTTGACCGAGCGCTTTTGGAAATTGTGGCAAACAGATTACGTTAACACGTTGCAGCAGCGTGTTAAATGGCGACAATTGCAAACGCCCGTGAAAGTTGGGCAGCTCGTTTTATTGCGGAATGCCACACTGCCTCCTTGTAAATGGGAGCTTGGTCGAATTACCCAGTGCCACGCCGGTTCCGATGGATTGATTCGTGTTGTGAATGTCAAAACCGCGACGTCCGAGTATACCCGGCCGATAGTAAAACTGTGTTTGCTGCCGATTGACTGTGAGACGCGTTCTGACGAGACTTCTAGTAACGATTCGACTTCTCTTCAGCCTTCGCGTCGCTGAACTGTCTGCCACGGCGGGCGGTTCGTGATATTCCTGTTACCCTTATTGCTTAAGTCTTGTAAATAAAGTTCTGCGCCAGTATGTAAGTTTGTGTTCGATTAGCTCATAAGATTTCGTGCGTTCACATATCGACCTCCTCGAACTTCATCACATTCGAAGTCAGAAAATTTCGAAACTAAAGCTTCGAGGCGGGCGGTATGTTTAGGATTAAGGTAAAATCAGGTGGCAGGGCGCTGTCGCGAAAGTAATCGCCCCTGGCGCAAGCACAAACAACCCTCGGGCTTGACTCGACCTTATCCGAGATCACCCGAGTATCGCGCTACCGTTTCGACAGCGCGATTGCAAAACGCGCACGCGTATTCCTAAATATGTATACCGCGCAACGCGTTACATCGCGGATCAATGTGATTCGCCCTTCGTGAGGCCCATACCCCCGCCGAGGGTCTCCTCTCGGGACGAAGGATAATCGATATCGATCCGCGCTCTCTTCTGTTCTCTGCCGCGAAAAGAGACACATCGAGCCGGGCGTTCGCGACATTGTGCCTATCGGGAGTGGTCTCGACCGCCAGTGCGTGAAGTCCGTAATCAAGTTTCATCGCGAGCCGCATCCGTGAGATCGCCGCGTGAAACATCTCGAATCGCTCTTTCGCTCGTGCCGCGAAGAGTGAGCCGTTTTCCGACTGCGAGGAATTCGGTATTTGGGAACGCGAGACGCCCTGTGCGAGGGTAGTTTCGAGCGTACAAGTGTTGTCGCGAGCGGCATTAGTCGTCGCGCAATATCTCTCGTCAGACGAGATTGACGAGTTGTCGCCCGCAATCGAGTGGGCAACGAGCACAAACAGATCACGTGATCACCGCGTGCGGTACCGTGATCCTCATCTAAAAGAACGTACAGACGGCGAACGAGACCGTCACATGAAGTCAGCCCGGGTATCGTGATCGCAACAAGTGTTGTGATAACCGAGCGTAAGTGCAAGCGAGCACTTCTCAATAACTCAGCGTAGGGAGCTCGATCCCGATATCGACCCCTCTCTCGCGGCCATCTTGACGTGCCGCGCCGTTCGTGAACACGGACCATCATATCGTGAATGTAAAGCGTATAGTGATTGTGTAAAACGCGAACTCACTATCGCGTACCCGAGACAACAAGAAAGCCTGAGCATCTCGCACCTCGTGACCGCGGTCGCTCGTCTGTTTCGCGACAAGATATCCGTTGACCGCGAGCAAGATCTCCGAACGCGAGGGCGGTCATCTACCGTTCTACAAGATTTCCGGTTCGCGAGCCACGCAGACCGAAGGAGCGACTCAAGATTTCCGTCCCGCCATCCCGCGAATGCTCCGGGTGCTCGGGTGCGTGAATGCGAGAAGTACTCTATGTGCAATAAAGTGTGTTTGTCAGAAAACCCGGCGCGCGTTTTTTGAACCCTCTTTTCGCTACGTCCTTGGTTCTTGCCCCGCGCCCTGGACAGGGTGGTCCCGGCATACTTCGTGTCCCGAGGGTACCTCGGTCGCGCACGAAACACAAAGTATTATAAATTTTTTTTTAAACAACATATATATTTAAAATATCCAAGATTCAAGTTTTTTTTGAAACTTTTATTGAGGGAGGGTGTTGTTTGTTCACATTCCAATAAAGGTTTCGCTTAATATATGAGAACGCGTCTTTATGCTACGTCTGCGTTAGTTACGTTTGCAAATCGAGGTATCCCTGTCTCCTGTCTTGTATTTTAGTTGTTAATGTTCTTCTTGCCTACCGCACGATGCGCTGTGTGTAAATCAAATAAACTTTTTATTTGCAAGTTAACGGTGTTTTAAATTTCTACCTTCAACACGGTGGAGGCCGACAGCAAGCGTCGAGAGGTGGATTGGTATCCGATCGAGAAGCGCTCGGTGGAGGCAGAGAAGCGCTCTGCCCCCGTTCGGATATCCTCGGGGAGGAAGCCGGTCGTTTGTCGAGACACGTTCGACGAAGACAGAGAATGCCGGAGGCGCTCTACCCTCTTTGCGGACGGGCTTTGGATAAGCAGATGATCGATGAAGCTGGTCGTCTGCCGAGACACGTTCGGTGAGGACAGAGAATGCCGGAGGCGCTCTACCTTCTGTCGGACTGGCTTAATGTGGAAACTCAGGATCGGTGTGGTCGCGCGGTGAGACGACTAATCAGGAATCGCGAACTGTGCCGGCGACGCCGGTCTTATATACGCGTCGCGACGGCGTCCCGAAGTGGCGGGATAGCGACGGCAATTGCGAGCGCCGGGCCGGTGCGGCGGAACGATCGGGGATTGCGGCGCCGCGATCGCGCTCAGCGATCTTCGGCCGCCTTCGGCACCGCTCGGCGCGATGAGGCGGTTGCCGCGTTAAGTCCGTTTGCGGACTTCATTACATGCTAGCGATTAAAATAAAGTGGGCACACCGTGCCCGGTCTTCGCCCTGCAGATGGTCGGCCGGGCGGTCTCGGCAGGGTGTTCATGCCGGAACGATGCACTTTTGGGGGTGCATTGTTACAAAATAATTAAAGGTTATATAAAAGATTATATACAAAAGTTTTCAGAAATAGAAAAAGGCTAAAAGTTATAAGACATAGAAAGTCATTAGATATAGGATTATAAGATATAGAAAATGTCAGATCCCAATATCTTATGTTCTGCTGTAAAAACCACTGAATGGACTTCAAATCTGTACTTACAAGGTATTCCATTTGTGCTGTAAATGAAGCTAAACATTCCTCCATTTTCTCTGTTTCACTGATATTTTCAAAGAGTATTTGTGGCATTCCTTCAAGATGGGATAAGATTATTCCTTTATTCCCGAGTTGCTGCATTATTTCCTCCAATAATATTCCATGGTTACGTTAAGTTTCCTTCATAACCTTTACTATATAAACCAGATTTTTTATCATATCTGCAATAATAATAATAATTGAAAATTAGTATCCATGCATTGCTTCTATTGCAAATGAAAGAAGTACTTAAATTTAGGATTTTACTTATGCCAGTGGTCTTTTTTGGTACTACAACTTGATTATCAAGACCAGATATAATTGCTACTATGTATAACCAGTATAATTGCTACTATATATAACTGCTACTATGAGCATATTCATCACCATGGTTATTCCTCTGTAAGTTCCCAACACACACACACACGCACGCACGCACGCACGCACGCACGCACGCACGCACGCACGCACGCACGCACGCACGCACGCACGCACGCACGCACGCACGCACGCACGCACGCACGCACGCACGCACGCACCGACGCACGCCCGCACGCACGCACGCACGCACGCACGCACGCACGCACGCACGCACGCACGCACGCACGCACGCACGCACGCACGCACGCACGCACGCACGCACGCACGCACGCACGCACGCACGCACGCACGCACGCACGCACGCACGCACGCACGCACGCACGCACGCACGCACGCACGCACGCACGCACGCACGCACGCACGCACGCACGCACGCACGCACGCACGCACGCACGCACGCACGCACGCACGCACGCACGCACGCACGCACGCACGCACGCACGCACGCACGCACGCACGCACGCACGCACGCACGCACGCACGCACGCACGCACGCACGCACGCACGCACGCACGCACGCACGCACGCACGCACGCACGCACGCACGCACGCACGCACGCACGCACGCACGCACGCACGCACGCACGCACGCACGCACGCACGCACGCACGCACGCACGCACGCACGCACGCACGCACGCACGCACGCACGCACGCACGCACGCACGCACGCACGCACGCACGCACGCACGCACGCACGCACGCACGCACGCACGCACGCACGCACGCACGCACGCACGCACGCACGCACGCACGCACGCACGCACGCACGCACGCACGCACGCACGCACGCACGCACGCACGCACGCACGCACGCACGCACGCACGCACGCACGCACGCACGCACGCACGCACGCACGCACGCACGCACGCACGCACGCACGCACGCACGCACGCACGCACGCACGCACGCACGCACGCACGCACGCACGCACGCACGCACGCACACACACACACACACACACACATACACTTTACTGTCTTCTATTTCAAATTCACTCATGCTAGAATCAGCAATATTACTATGACTAAAAGATGGAGATAAGACGTCTACATTTAAGTCATTATCAGATTGACTAGAGACTGGAGACTGAGATTCACTCATATGGGTTTCTGGAATAACATTATCTAAGAATGAACAAAACAAGTACAAAATTATACAAATTATATAGTGCAAACACATGAAAAGAAATAAAGTATACAAATAAATGGTTTAAATATACTATAAAAACAGATCTTTGAATAAAAAATAAATAATATTTACTTAAACATACAATTCTTACAAAACTTTCTTTGTTCCAACAGTGAAGGTGAAGCAGTGTGTGCTCTAGAATTCTGGTTCAAGGGAGATTTCTCTCTAGCTTCACGACAAGAAGTACTCTGCTTTGAAGGTGAAGCAATGTGTGCTCTAGAATTCTGGTCCAAGGGAGATTTTTCCCTAGCTTCACAGGAAGTACTCTGCTTTGAAGATAAAGCAGAAGGTGCTTTGACTGATTCACGAGACATCTCTGTAAAGATATTGTAACGATGCACCCCCACACATGCATCATTCCCGGCGAAGAATTGCCGGATGCCGCCCGACGATCTCCATCAGGCGAGGAAAGGGCGCGGTGCGCCCACCTTATTTTTAAACGACGTAACTCCGATCGTGTGCGCGGCACTCCGCCGCACCGACATCTTCCCGGGTCTCCGACAGAAACCGAGGGGAGCCGAGCACCGCCGAGCGCGAGCACGCTTACCGCCACGCCGATTCCGCTCCGCTCCGCCGGCGGCGCGGCTCACGAGGGAATCGGCCTCCCCTCCCTAGCGTACCACCCGGGCGAGTATAAAATACCGGCGCCGCGACATGCAGACA
The DNA here is from genome assembly GCF_048541705.1 of Temnothorax americanus. Lineage (NCBI taxonomy): Eukaryota > Metazoa > Arthropoda > Insecta > Hymenoptera > Formicidae > Temnothorax > Temnothorax americanus. Next base: position 352,915 of record NW_027509815.1, read on the forward strand.
TTCTAATCCGAGTCTAGCTACCTGTGCTCCGCTACCCTCGGAGACGAGTACCTTTCCGCTTCCTAGGCCAGCTTACGAAACGGGGTACAGCGTTCTGTGCCTCGCTCGAGAATTCTCGAGCGCTGACCGCCTTCCTACCCGGGACACCCCGTCTGCCACGGTAACCAGGGGTCGAGCGTGCTCGGCCTCTCGACAAGAGTTCTTACCGCCGGAACAGTCGGACCTCCTCGTCAACCGATCGACCAGCCTAGCCCCTGGCCGTTCGTTTTCCTTCCCTCCGCGCCGCATAATTAACCCCGGATCGTATCGCGAGAAAGAAACCGCGCCGGATAACATACACGCGCCCGCGCCGCGATTCTCGCGCCGCGGGCCGACCAGCCATTGGCCGGCTTAAAGGCCCGTTCGCACGCGTACCGCATCGCGCCGGTACGGACCACCTGATTCGCGTCCGCCGCATACACCGAATGCGTTGTAATTATCGCGGCCGTCTTATAGCATATAATCCGCCCGCGTCCGCCGCATAAACCGAATGTGTTCCCGTAATTTGCAATTATCGCGACCGTCTTATAGAATATAATCCGCCCGCGTCCGCCGCATACACCGAATGCGTTGTAATTATCGCGGCCGTCTTATAGCATATAATCCGCCCGCGTCCGCCGCATAAACCGAATGCGTTTCCGTACTTTGTAATTACCCCGACCGTCGTCTAGATTATAAACCGCCCGCGTTAACCGCATGGTCCGCATGCATCTCCGTTGTAACTATCGCGACAGTCTGTTGTAATTGAACCACTGTAATAAACCACGTTCCGTATCAAAACTGCCTTCTGTCTCTGGGCCTACCATCGAACTCCTGGTCCGGCGAGCTAGTCCGCGTTCGATATAAATAGCCAAAAGGCAGGCCGTCACAATATGTTCAGGAGATTTGTTTAATTTCATGCTTGTATCGTATTCTTGAAGAGATAGTCCTGAAAAACATGCTTAGTAATATTACAGTGGCATAATATATATATATATATATATATATATATATATATGAGGGCGGCATTGTGGTCTAGTGGTAGAGCGCCAGACTCGTAATCTGAGGAACCAGGTTCGAGTCCACTAGAACCATGTAAGCATGGAATGTTTTTTCGATAGCTGCGCCCCTCCATGCAAGATAGGCTCTTGTGCGGAGAAAACTGGCCTCCGTCTTTCGGAAAGAGACGTTAAGCCGTTGGTCCAAAAGGTTAAAGCGAGAGGAGAAAGATAGTATTGGTAGTAGATTGCGAACTCTACGAGGATATGCAATAAATTACAAATTTTACAGGAATATATATATGTATGCCATAAATATAATGTAATAAATTTATTAAAAATTTATTTTGTTTTAGTCTTGATGCAGAAGCAAGTTCTCTTCTAACTCCTTGTTTTTTAACCATAGAGATATTTATACATAACTTGTCTTTTTTTAGTAGCTGTGAGTTGGATATTTTCTTTAACGTCTTTTCTACACTTTTCCTCTTTTTCTCTACCGAGCATGCCTGGCTTTTGGTCTTGGAGCGCGCTTGATCCATACTTGATTCGCTATCACTGTTTGGAAATGAAATAACAGGAGGCGTCTTAACAGATGTCTTTTTTGGTGAAAATTTATCTTCTTCATTGTCTTCATATAATTCAAATTTTTGTTTGATATGGCGACTTCTTGAGGATTTCAAAGATTGTTCGTTGTTTGATTCCAAGTCTGATGTGATCTCAGATTTACGGAGTCCAAATCGAGCATCTTTGTATGTATCTGTACACAGAATGAATTGTTGATTTCTACTGAACAAAATGCTTTAAAGAGCAATGCACTCAAAGTATTAAACACAAACATTAGTTATACATACTATACTCATGAAGAATTCGTAAAGAAGTATATTTCATATAACCTGCACCAGGCTCTTGCTGTGATATTAAAGCTTTTTAAATTGCGATATTATTTTTTAGATGACAAAGCCACCAGCATTTTTTATCTGGCAAAAGCCATGATTTCAATACAATGGCTGCTTGTGATTTCTTACTTGTGCGGTCAGGTGGAAATTTTACCACAGCATACAAAGAATTTAAAAATGAAAATTAAAAATTACAAAAAATATAGTTTAAAGAAACCTAATTATATCGTTTATGCACATAACTTAACTATTACCGACAACAAAAACGGCAGACTGAAATCCAAGAATCTGCATCACGAAACGATACCTAAAAATGTACAAATTATGTCCACCGTACTTAATATTTCTGTCATTAATTAGAGATGCATGTTTTTTCATTCGAGATAGATATAATTTTAATAAGCGAATGTACGATTAAAGTCATGCCTACGGTCGTGAATACAGGTCTGAAAACTCTAGTTGTGGGGGGTGACTTGTTTAGTGAAGTCATTTTATGTAGTTGACACTATCACCACCTGGAGCGCTGGAGGTTAGAGATTTTTTAAATAACGCAAATACATATTAAATATATTGACATATGACATATAACATATGTTATATGTTATATAACATAATATAACATATATTGACATGTTGAATGTAACGAACGTACGAAGTCCTAGAAAGTGATTAAATTGACAATGAAATTAACGAAATATTGTGTCGTGCCGAATTGCAACTTGTTAAATTGCTGCAGTAGCTTTTAGCGTCATCAGTAGAATTAGGTTTATATTCATTTGGCAATGAAATAGCTATAGTCTTTGCTGTGATACAATCTAAGCCTTGACCATGCACATTCACAGGCGACGCAAAGACATAATAGCACCCTTTTTGAACGTAAGTTTTTACAAGCGATAGCTTATGAGCATATAAACGTACCTTTTAGGATACACCAAATTTTGAAATATTGAATTTTACCTTTCAGTTGCTGATAAGTCTCATTTTGTCACATCAAATGGATTCAGATCTGATCTCGAACGCCAGTACGCCTCTTTACCATCTCATATAATTGTTATCAAGAACAATATCAGCAACTTGTACAGAATATTGTATTAAGTCAAACGGATCCACAAGTAGCACAAAGATTAGCGAATGCATTCACCGAGCTAACGACGGATATAGACTTTAGTATGGACTTGAATAACCGTCCTCAGAGATTGAAGTTCAAAAGTAATTTCGATAAATTTGTCGTGAACGTACAAGGATTCTTAATGATTAAGTAAAATAGAAATTAAAATGTAAATAAATAAAAATACAATAATTATTTAAACAATACACGCGTGGATTTAATGCTTAACGCTTGCAATTTTTTAACGAATTTAGTTAACGACATATTTGTAGAAAAATCGAATTAGTTCAGTTCATTGCTTTAATCATATTAATCGTACAGTGTACGATGAGCGTTTTTAACATATAGATGTATTTTATTTTATTTATGGATGTTATTGCAAAAAGGAGACTTAAGCATATAAGTTTTTTATTTTCTTTTTGTAAAATAATTGTTAAAAAAAAACAATAATCAGAATCGAACTAAAAACGGTAAGACTGCAAGGCGGATCTCTTGCTACCACTCATCCACATTTGAACTCATTTAAAACGTTGATTGAGCCAACTTATTTACAAAACTAGCTGCTTTTTGCATATACTATTTTCTATCTTACATTTATTATAAAAATATTGTATTGGTTAAGGCCTCCGCAATGAAAAATATAAGGAACAAGAAACAGATATTAGCGATTAATATTATTCCTGATTTCTTATTTTTAATCGCTAATATCTGTTCCTTGTTTCTTATATTTTTAATTGTGCGGGAGCCTTTACGGTGAAACGGATTAGTGGACAATGCGTGATAAGAAATCCTTGCAACGCAGCGACGCGCGCGGTCACATGGCAAACCTATGAAAATATTGTCATTAAGCGAGTCACCCCCACCACCAAAAAAACGGACGAGTTTCCGGACCTGTATTCACGACCGTGGTCATGCCACTATTAGCGTCATTCAATAATTCAATAATAATTTTATAAAAAATTTAAAAATTATTCAATATTATCTTCTCATGAGAGAGAGAGAGAGCTCATAACTGAAAAAAAGATACAAAAATCAAATCCTCGGCTATACAAAGAAATCAATAAAAAGATCAGGAGAAAATGCAGAGAAGCAAAAGAACAGTGGATGTCTGAGAAATGCAAGGAAATCGAAGTACTTCAAGAAAAACATGACGCGTTCAATGTGCACAAAAAAGTAAAAGAAATGACAAATCGTGCCCGAAGACATCAAGTTCTAACCCTACGAGATGCTAACAACGAAATAACGGGAGTGGAAGCAAAACTGCAAGTATGGAAGAGATACGTGGAGGAGCTCTTTGATGACGACAGACCAAATACGCCGCCGCAAGTAGACAAAAACATAAATGAGTGCGGCCCAGAAATTACCAAGAACGAGGTTATCCACGCAATAAAAGCTCAGAAAAACGGAAAAGCCACTGGCCCAGACAGCGTATATGCTAAAGTCATCAAACTGATAGCCGACCGAGAGGGTAAGGGACTAGATCTACTGATCGCACTTTTTAATGCGATTTATAGATCAGGTAATATCCCTTCCGACTGGTTGAAATCAACATTTAGTACTTTGCCTAAAAAGACTCAGACCTCACGCTGTGATGACTATCGCATGATTAATCTCATGTCTCATGTTCTAAAAATATTCCTTAGAATAATTCACACCCGAATCTTCAGGAAATGCGAGTACCAGCTGGATGAAACCCAATTCGGATTCAGGAATGGTCTTGGCACCCGCGAAGCGTTGTTCTCCTTGAACGATCTAACACAAAGATGCAGAGACATGAACATCAATGTATTTGCATGCTTCATTGACTATAGAAAAACATTCGACTGCGTCATACATCATAAGATGATAGAAATCCTCAGAGCGACTGGGATCGATAGAGAAGAAATACGCTTAAATCTCAAACCTCTACTGGCAACTCAACAAACCGCAGAAGTTAGACTGGAATCAGCAACGTCGGAAACAACTCTCATCAAGAAAGGAGTGCGGCAGGGATGTGTCTTATCACCACTACTATTCAATATATACTCGAAGGCTATTTTCAAGGAAACTCTAGAGGGAATTACTGGTGGAATCAAGATTAATGGCAGGACGATTAATAATATCAGATATGCTGACGATACCGTTGTGTTAGCAGAGAACATGCATGACTTGCAAAACATGATGGACCACATAGTTCGACACAGTGAAAGCTTTGGCCTCTTCACGAACACTACGAAAGTGTCTTAGAAAAAACCATGGTTGAATCCAACCATGGTTTTTTCTAAGACACATGTGCGTGCACATCTGATTATTAAGGGGGCAACTGTGGAACAAGTCTCGTCTTTCAAATATCTTGGAACCATCATGACCAGTCTATATGACCCTAAGAAAGAGATCAGATCAAGAATTGAGCAGGCTAGAAGAACATTTACGAATATGAAAACGTTTTTCACGAGATCGGATCTAAGTTTGGGCTTCAGGGTCCGTATGATCAGATGCTACATATTCTCTACCCTGTTATACGGTTGTGAAAGCTGGACTTTTGACCCAAATACGGAAAAGAAAATAGATGTTTTCCAGATGTATCTGTACCGTCGTATGTTGCGCATATCATTGGTACATAAAATAACCAATGAGGAAGTCCTCAGCCGTATGCATAAGCAGAAGGAACTCATGTTGACAATCAGGGAGAGAAAGACGAGATATATAGGACACCTGTTGCGAGGAGAAAGATACGAACTCATGCGACTGATCATCCAAGGCAAGATTCAAGGGAAGAAATCCATCGACAGGCGCCAAAATTCCTGGCTGAAAGACATCAGAAGATGGTTTGGCTGTACTTCAATGGACATCTTTCGCATGGCCGTATCTAAGACTATGTTGGCCATTTGGATCGCCAACCTTTGAAAAGAGACGGCGTCATAAGAAGAAGAAGATCTTCTCAATTTATAAACGTTCTAGAGTATGATTTTATTTAAATAATTTATGCTTCTTAGTGTCAATAACAGAAAGTAGTTAAATAAATATTAGGAACAGAAAACATCGCACAATTTTAAAGTAGTATAAATATGAAAATTACTTTTTTCAACTTTCTTATTTATGCTTAGGATAGTTCAGGACGCAAAACTGGCCCACGCAAAAGTTTCAAAAATATCTATTAATTGTTTTCAAGCAGAAACAACACCAAGAGAAAGTAAAAAAAGAAGAACAAAAAAACCCAACATCTCTGCAAAGAACATTCTAAGCACTTTACAAGTAACCAAACAAAAAAACTCGTGTAATATTAACAGCATATACTGTATCTTTTAAGACGTAGCAATCTGAGAGCAATAAATTCATTCCCAAATGGAAGAACTATACACTTCCCACAAACTGTCTCCAGTGAAACAGGAGTTTTTCGATGACTCCAACTATAAAATTTCCAGATGCCCACCTTGCTAGATTTAATTGGAATCTCCAAGAAATCATGAAGATCATTGCAAACGTCAGCAATCAAGACAATTCTGTTCTCAGATTTGAGAATTTTCTTCACTTGTGCAACATTCCCATTTGAGTAAAAGAATGAGTATTTTAAATTGGTGGATAGAGTAAAATTTTTGTTAGACAGGGTCTTATATTTATTCGTGGATGAATTGTAGCCTGAAGGCAACCATGACGTGAGTGGAAGTTGTTGAAGATCATACAAATAGTCCATTTTAGTCAGTCGTCGAGCAAGCTGCTGGAGAACTTTTGCACCAGACCGAGAAAAGCGTTTGATCACTCCCAGATAATTTTCAAATGAAAATCCCGAAAAATTTTCTATTACACCATAACGACGAACATCATCGCATAAATGCAAAAGGTTGTGAATATTGTACAATATAAAGCCAGGTCCAAAAACCGTTGGATGCGCACAATGTTCAACAAAAGCTGCAAAAAGTTTTTCTGCAAAGTCAACATAAGCTTGCTTAAGAAATTTTTTCGTCACTCTCTCCCACACCAAATGCATAGAACACAAAGGAAATTGCGTAATAAATTTGATAGACAATTGAATAAGTGGAGGTACACCGGTATGATGGCTTTCGTCTGTTTGAAGATTAAAAGATTCATCTGTTCTTGCAGTTGAACATTTGGGATCATAACAAACTTTTGCACCATCATGCTCACATTCTTGAATGTATATCTCACATCCATTGTAACCCGTGTGACACTTGATACACTTTAAGTATGCACGAGCTGGTGCGTCACAAATAAAACAATGAAGAAAAACTCTGAACACTTGATTATTGTATTTAATACCATCATTTTGAAGTACCTTAAGTTCATCAATAAAATCCGTCAAATACGAATCCAATGGTTCCGGTTTACCAGATCCACAGAAAAGGCCAATCACAAATGGTCTTTGGTTATAAAATCCTATACATTTATTTAGTATAGGCCAAACATCAACAGAACTGCTTTTGGAGACTGGCAGGCCATCAATATTTATATCTTATACCTAACTGTAAAAAATTCGGTTTAATTCCACTCTCCATACGTTTTACGAGTCCGTGCTTAATACCAACATGAACGTAACCACCATTATTTAAAGCCAATTTATGTAATAATATTCACATAGACTGGTGTTTGCACTATACACTGTGGGTCTAAAGGCAAGTCAGGATGATCAGGCTTAAGTTCAGTTAGCATCATTTTTAGCTGATTCAAATTAACACGTGAAGAACAGTACCATCTTCAAAAGCGTACAACTAATGGCTTAATATCTGGTTTTTGATTTGATTCTGACAAATTGCTATCATTACAATTATTGAAAATTTCAGCCATTCTTGTCGGAGTTAATACTACATTTGTTGAGAGCATTTGCGAAACAGAATCTTCAGCATCACAATCAGTTTGGGTAAAATCCATAGCATAGTTATTATTAAGTGAAGAGATTATAGGTTCATTACTCAAAAAAGCACTAACATGAGAAGAACTTGTATTTGGAAAATAGAGAATAACAGTAGGTTCATGCGATGTCCCTTCTTCCAAAAAAGAAGTCATCATCCGATATGTTTTGTGCTGAATTTACTAATATCTGTGCCATTTTATGAATTTGACGTTGACCGACAAGTTTTTTTTCCGACATTTTTCCCGACTAATGCTCGTAAAATATATGTGACGTCTATTTAAGAGATTAACTAAATCGTTTTTTGAATTTCTACCTTCCTAATCAGAAATACATGAAAACACTTTAAAAAATCAATTTTCAATAATTATTGTAACAAAAGCAATCATGATTGTCATAGAGACTATGTGTATGTTTAAAATATAAACGGGTTGAGTCACAAAATCCTCAATATTCTTTATTGTACTATTTGGCAAAATATGTATTGGGTATTTTATCAGTCGAAATATTTGCATTTTACTTTAAATATTAGAGATTAAATCAGTATACACACACACACACACACACACACACACACAACGGTTTTAATGTGCACTGAGTGCGCACTAGTTCTGCCAATGAAAAACGCTAATGTACTATGTTGCCAACTTTGTATCGACAAATTATCAATGAATTAACAAAGTATCGTTTATTTACAAAATCTAACCTGACAAGATTTAATTTTCTGATAATTTTACATTTATTTCAGATTTATCCGAATGCATTAAAATATTTCGTAAGAAATATATTGTGATAATTAGATAATGCATTTATTAAGATATATTAAATTACAGAATTAACGGCAAAATGATAATTAAACGATATGAATCAATTATAGAATTTTTATTATTTTTTAATACAATTTTTTAAATAATATTTTATTACACACAGATATCCTATTTCATTGCTGGTATACTAAACAATTGTTTACTACATAAGATCATTAATTGTTATATAAATATATTTATGAAATGTAAACTTTATTTTTTACAGTCATTACACTCTTCTGATGTTATATAGTCTATATAAATAAATACAGGTTATAATGCAAATAAGATTACACGTATTGCGAATATTGTTGATTCTATGTGTTTTTCAAAAAGGTAAGATTTAACTAAAAGAATGCTTGCTTTTAAAAATAAAAAAAAATATAATTAACAGCTTGCAAAATAAGAGATTTAAGTAATGACAACATTCTCCAACTGTTATTTATTTAAATATATAATTTTAAACTAATTAATTAATCAGTTATTAACTAAAAAATATAATGTAAAATTTTATATTTAAATAATTATTAAAGACATCTTCCATTAATGTAGCTTCTTTTTGTTTTTGAACTGTAATTCTACATCTATAACGTACATCTACCAAATTAATATTAAAAGAAGAATGCACTGCAATCAAATGTTATCAATGTAACAGCAAAGAGGACGAAGATTGCTCCATTAATAAAGTACATTTTAAATATTTAAGATTGTGTCCGTCGGGTCATTTTTATTGTCGTAAAGCCATTTATGTGTGTAAGTAAATTCGACTATAATCAATTAATTAAATAAATTTATAATACATATCAAGACATTATTATTATTAAAATTATTACTAAAATGATAGTTCTAGTTAAATAACATTTAGAGCTTATAATTTCAGATTACTTTATGGATTCATATAATGGTCTAATATTACGTGAATGCGCAAAATCGCGAAATAACCAAAAAGAATGTTATCAAGGACGTTACACTCGGGATAGTTATCAATTTATTTGTGAATGCGTGGGTTACGGCTGTAATCCATCTCAACAATGCTCACCCAACCTTGTGATCTACTTTCTGTGTATATTTTTTGTGATGGTCAATTATTCTATTTTTTACCAGGCATAATAATTTAAATTTATTAATAAAAAAAACTCCAGCACTTTAATCTTCTCAAAACGTTCTAAACAGTTATTTAACCAGTGACACAGTTACATTACATATTTCTTGTATATACATATATCTCATGTGTGTGTATAGATTTGTATATTGTAATTAAATCATAATTATTTTATAATACTTGTAGTTTTTATTTAAAAAAAAAATCAAAAATATATTATAAATACTATATTATAATATAAAAAAATAAAAAACATAACATATGCATTTAGTGTTGCTAAAGCTAAATACAAAAATTAAAAATTAATATTGTTAAATATAAGCGCAAAATTATAAATAAAGTATTGTAGAATCGTAAAAGAAAGTAAAATAAGGCATGTATAAAAAAAGTATATATTTTTAATTCATACGTCGTAGTAGATAATCACTGCTGCAATTGAAATAATGTATTACATAATAAAAATATATTACAACAAGTAATAATCTCGAAAGTGTTTTATATAAAGGCATAAAGCTGTCAAATTATTTTGAGATTGTTAAATAACTAACAATGCTACATTTTCCCAGTAAAAGGTTATAAGTCAGAATATATGACAGCTTTTATTTTATCAATTACGATACAGACATAAGGATATCGATTATATAATGGCGAAATAAAGCAAAAATATGTCAAGATATTTTCCCTACATAAAATTCTTTTCGCAATTGTAAAGCTCAAAATTGCGGATTAAATAGACGGCATTACTGGCGTCTAGATGACGCCGACAACGACTTCGATCGGCGCCACGACGTCGGGCGCCTCTCGCGCTTTCCCTTCTAACCGTTTTATGTCATACATATATCACATTGAACGTGTATACGTATTGATTACGATTAACAGTAATTTTTGAGAATCATACAAATTTACGATACATTTTATATCAATTTAGTATGTTTATATCAAAATTTAAATTTTTAGGTTAAATTAAATAACTCCAATATAATTATCTCAAATAATTTTCTTGATAAATATTTTATAGGTTTGAAATACGAAATATTGAAATATTTATAGGTTTTTATAGATGTATACATACATATGTTTTTTGATAACCTTTTCTTAATAGTTTATACATATAATCATAAAATAAGTCAATTAACACAAAGAAAACATATATGTATGTAATTGCATTTAAAAAATATGTAATTGTATGTGTATATATATATATATATATATATATATATATATATATTGCAGTTTGGTATACCCTTTTAAAAAGCATTATTTATGTGTTTTGTATTAGAGGTGATTCATTATTCTGCAGAAATTAAAATAAGATTATCGAAAAGTTTTATACATATATGCATATGAGCATGACATTTTTTTTTATTAAAATGTCAAAATAAAATTTAGAATATCTCATAAAATATTTATTTTTAGATTATATTTTATCTTTATATTTTAACACACAGATTGTTTAGAGGGATTATTTTATGTAAAAATATTTAATACTATTTTTAAAAAGTTTAATAGCATTTTCTCATTATATTTTTGCATTTATGGAAAAAGTGATTTAGGAAGATGAATAATCTTATTATATTATTCAATTTTTTCTCTATCATTTTTTTTAATGGAACAAAATTTGTAATCTCATTTCAATTACACGACTCATACTATGCAGAGTAATTAAAAAAAACCAACAACGTGTAAGATTGACCAAACTTGGCAGAGTAACAAAGTAAACATTTTTGAAGTAGCAATTTATCCCTAAAAATATTATATTTTGCTGTTACATACTATTGTCGTTAGTCATATCAAAAGCGTCTTTAAATTAGAGCTTTAAAATCATCCAGATTAGTAATCAGGTTTAATTGACTTTATTTTCGTATTTTAACATTTTTAACTTTTGACTTGATTTTCGTATTGATGTAATACCATTATATAGGAATCTTCTTGCCTTCTTGCCTTCTTGATAGGATATTTACTTAATAGGTAGTAATATTCTCTGAAAAAAATTTTTTTTTTTTTAACTAAAATTTAATCATAAATATAATAAAAATTAAAGAAAATTATTGTTTTAAACTTTAAAGTTAATTTTTTAAAAATGTAAAGTTTTTTATAATAATTTAGACATTTAATTTTCAACCATTTTCTGTTACATAATTTTATGCTTTTATTTTACCAAAGATACTAGTCATTGGTATAATGACCGACTTTTGTTATAAAGGAGGATGTAATATATACATATATAAATATAAATTTGAAAAAATTATTTTTTTATTATAAATGCAAATTTATTTTTAATTTGTTAAAGAATTTGTTTAGTTTGTTCATATAATTTACATTTAACTTTAAAATATAACCTATATCATCAAAAATATAACTTATTATAAAAAATAATTAATAGTTTATGATAAAACAACTTTCTTATTCATACTGTGCTATTTTATTACCGCTGTATTAAGCTGCAAATAACATTTTTTCGACTAATTACACTTACCAACCTGCCCCATACTGTTAGTCAACCAACTTCGACTATCGAATTGGTTGATCAGAGTGAAAGGTATAAAGAAAATATTCAATTATATTAATTATCAACAAATTAAGTTAGCTTTAAAAATTTAATTTAATAGCCAATATCGTGTCTTACCATAGCCTATAAATATTTTTTTTAGTATTTTATTAAAAATCAAAACTGGAAAACTGGCCTATCAGAGAGAGCCCCGGTCTTCCCTAGCGTATACACAATAGCAGTAGATATTGTGTGTGTGTGTGTGTGTGTGTGTGTGTGTGTGTGTGTGTGTGTGTGTGTGTGTGTGTGTGTGATTTTATCATATTCATAGTTCGACCGTTCGTGAGACAGAACGTCACATCCCTTGATTATTCTTAAACTTTTGGCTAGCAGTGTATATACACTGCTAGCCAAAAGTTCAAGACCATTAATTAATTGAAAATGGTTATTATATGAAATAAAATCAAACTTATACGTTATAATTTAACATTTGCGTTATAATTTAATATTTTCATTATTTTATCCATTATTTTATAATAAAATAAAAAAATTATATAAAATGTTTAAAAACTCTGCAAAAAATATTTTTGCAAGGTAAAAAGAGTTAAACACTAAAGAATATTTGACATTTTTTTCGTCAAAGTAGCCACCCTTGCGTTTAATCGCTTTTTTACTAATTTAGATTAGATAATCTAACTACAAGTTTATTTATTTTTTCTAATAAAAGATTCATTCATCCACTTTTTCTAAAGTAATTCACAGCTCGATCAGTTATGGAAAAAAGGCTTCATACCGTAGTCCATTTTCTTAAAATTAAACAATACTGTGTTAACCATCAACTATGCTAAATGTAATGCCTATTTATTTTCAAATTAAGAAAAAATGTTGAGCATGTAAAGCAAGAATCGGACTTTTAAGTAGTGTTTCACTGGAATATTTTTAAATTTTGTGTGGCTCAAATTTGGCTGGCAGCGCAGTTCCATTGTTAAGATGCAACAAGAGAGATAATGTCAATACAAAAATTGAGCTAAATGTTGCAACTAAATTCTACATATTATTAATAAAATAGTAATAAAATTAATATTATTAATAATTTTCATTATTAATAATTAAATTAATTATGCTTTTTTACCACACATTATATATATATATATAATGTGTGGTAATCCTGCTTATGGAAACACTTTGCCATCTTATTACATTATGTGACATTTTTCTGTCCTATATAAAATTGTAAAAAAAATATATAATAATAAAATATTTTTCTCACCTACACTATATATATTTATAAATATAGTCATGTCATGTCATGTACATATATCATGACATCATTTCATATCATTTTATATATATAGGGTAAGTAGTCCAACATAAACCATGTAAATTTCAGAGGCTTATATTTCTCTCAGTTATTGAGTTGGAGATCTCTATTTTTGCATACAGTTCAATTTAGTTGGCTACATATTGTATAAGATAACTCATAAGTTATTTTTAAAGTTTAGCCACAATTTTGATTTTTTTAAAACAGTGTCAAATGTTCATTATGTACATAATGACCTGGCCATTTTTAACAATAAACCACATGTTTTATACTGTGAATTGTTAGGATTATTTTAGTTGTACTTTCTTTTAAAATGTTTATTTAGAGAAAAGATTATTATAAGACATAATAAGTAAGGTTAGGATAGTATATGAATTTAAATTAAAGCCAATTTAATTATATATGTTATGTTTTTATTATTTGCAGCTTACAATCAAAATTATTATTTTTGATCAGACTTTTCTCACTTAGATTATTTATTTATTGTAGCAAGTAGTCAGTTTAATCAGAATTATAACAGATAACTATAGTCAAAAACAAAATGATTTATTGTAGATCATATAACATTTTTTACTATAATCTCCAAAATAATACGGTAAAATAATGCAATAGGAAAAAGTTGCTTACATAATTATAAAGTCAAATATACACACAAAACTATAGAATAATAAAAAAAAGATAGATATATAACAACAAAAACATGAAAAATAGGTAAAACTTACGAAAAAAATTTAATTTGTCACCCAAAATTCACAAAATGTGGCCATCCTTCGCGCGATCTGCCGGCCGATTGGGGAGCCAAAGAGGGGTTCAAATGCCAGTTGTTGCATGACAACAGCACAATCTGGCAACGTCACATTTACGAAATATCGCAATATCGCAATAGTTAATAGTGTACTACTGGTTCATTGTTGGACTACCTACCCTATATAATCCACAAACACATTTTATTTTTTATTAAAAAAATATTTTGGAATTACATCAATCCAAGAATAATAGAAAAACATTATTCAGCGTGGTTTTCTTCTAAACTTTTGTAACTTTTCTGAAAAAGGCTTCTAAAATAGGAGAATTAGGAGAAGAGTATTGTTATACTAATAAATGTCATCGAATATATGGAATATTGTGTATGTTATATTAATACATTACGCAAAAAAATGTCTATGCAAAGAAAAGAAAGCGAGAGGCATGCAGAGAGCATAGGGTATATTAGATAGGATGGAATCTGCGCGTCGTATGCGTTACGGAAAAGTTTGGCGGCAGCAGAGATAAGAATAAATTGTCAGGAAAGATCTGGGGTAGGAGAAGATAGGGGGCGGCGAGCAACGCAGTGTTCAAGAACGGGAACTCGCGTATTCACGATCAATCTGTCTACACGACAACAACTCTTCCTCCTCGAAGAGCGCTATCCTCTAAATTGTGCAATTTACATCATCATCATCGAAAGGATAAAAATTATACGATCAAAGAAGCAAGATGCCTCGAATAATTGTGATATTGCTCCTCACTTCAGCCTTCGTCATAACAGTTCATTCAGGTAATGTTATTTTATCTATAGCAATACGAATCGCCGAAAAAACACACATGCAAAAATTAGATTTTTAAAAATAAGAATTATCGTGCTTTAATTAAATGGACCAAATTATGTGCGTTTAAAGTATATAAAAATATTTTAGTAGATGTTTCAGCTAGAGAAAAATTAATATTAACAAGACAAACTGTAATAATTTAAAACGGCTAATTTTCGAGCATTTACAAGATTTTATAATTATATTTAATAATTTTTCAATAGTATATATACAGTCGTTAACGTTTCGTGCCTTACTTGGCTTTCTTCAAAACAATAAAAAACTAAACGCATTACAAATGTTTTGTATCAATATATCCATAAAAGAAACAGTGTCGACGCATTGATTTACATTAAACTGTATTTACACAAACTGTAATATTTTATATTTGCAAAATTTTTTACATATAAATATTTATTATAGAATAGGCTAGATACATGTAGATAACATTTTTAAAAAATCTGTAACAGAAGATACATTATTTTGTTTTTTTTATAAATTTATTATAAATATATAAAAAATCTTTAATAAATTATTGTATATATGTATTATACATATATATAAAGTCATTAATAAAAATTAAATATTTATTATAGGCTGATGTTCATAGTCGGATCTTATTTTAAGACCGACTGTTTTAAGATGCTAATGGCTAATGGCTCTGTGATTGGTTCACAACATCTTAAGATCGGTCTTAAATATAAGATTCGACTATAAATACCGGCCATAAACAATATATCGTGATTTATGTATTTTATATAAAATACTAACTAATTGACTTGTAAGATTAAAATTAATTACAATATAAATTATGGTTTTTGTTGACGTTATTTTGTACGAAAACTATTTATAATTCTTAACAATTTGAAATATTAATGCAAAATTGTCAATATCAACTAATGCTCAAGATGGCGTTAAGATACAATACATATATTGTAATGAAAGCATTAATTACAGATTTAATTAAATACATTTTTTCTATTATAGAAATAAAAAGTTAATGCATTTAGATTATATTTCTGATAGGTTTATTTGTTATCTTCTCGCGCGTTTTCTTTCCTTCATTTTCAAAGATAAATATTACTTACTATTAGACAAAGAAAGTTAGGAAGAGAACAGGAGGCAAATGGGAGGGGGAGAAAGAGAGGGGTGAGGGAGAGAGAAAGAGAGAGAAATTGTGTAAGAAAGAGAGTATATATGTATATTATTGTATATATGTACAAGGATAAATCGTCGCGACTTTTGGCGTCACTTCACTACTATTATACGACCTAAATAAAAGCAATTCAAAAGCGACGCCGGTGCATGTACGAGTGAACAACATAACTTGAACTTTAATTATTTTTACCAATTAAAATTATTTTTTTTTTTTTATATTTTGATTCAGGAGAATCCATGAATTGATGTTTTTGTTTCTTATTTTGTAAGTCCTTTCTTTACAAACTTTTTCGTAAAATGATCTTTATTTTTTAAAATAAAGTTCTACAATTTTTTTCTTTCCATCTTTTGGACTCTGCCTTCTTATCTTTTTTAGTGAACAGTGAGAGGCGAATTCGGCAAGCATAATAAAATGCTTGTTTTATTATTACAAATAAAGATATATATAAAAAAGATTGAAAAAACTATTTTAGAGGAAAAATATTTATAGAAACATTTACGTATCGAATGTGTTTAAAATGATATTCCTAATTTCTAATAGACTTCTGGATATATAATTTAAGTGAATTCTTAGTTGCTTCAAATTCATCGTTGTGCATAAAATTTGTTGTTGCATGTTTTATGATGTCGTTGGGACGTATTTGTAAACTTTATCTTTCAATGTGCCTTACAATAAAAAATCTAAGGGAGTGAAGTCAGGAGACTGAGTTAGTCAATTTACGGTGCTACCGCGATCGATTCAACACTGAAAAAATATTTGGTTAAAAAGTTAACGTGCCAGTAACGGAATTCTGTAACTCCTTAACGACAGTTTCGGTATCATTGCGCAGGTATTATATATAGTAAAAAAGCTGCGTAACGATACCAAAACTGTCGTTAAGGAGTTACAGAATTCCGTCTCAGACGTATTATATGTAAGGATGGGATCAAGTTCAATATGTTCTTTAAAGTCCGAATCAAATCCACTAATCAATTTTCATTTTCTAGGATTTGAGTAAAGCCGAAATCACACAAAGCACGATTTTTTGAATGATTAGTATGCTGCTATGTTTGCTCTATTGCATGCATATAGACACGTTCATGCATTGAGCGAGGCATGCATCATTGCATGCACCAATTAAAACATTAAAAATAGTCACGATTAAGCAAACAATCAACAGCTCTTTAGAAAAGAAATTTTAATTGTGCTAATTTCGTACACGTTAAACGTCAGATTCGAAAATGTGCAATTAACAATGTTAATAGAGGCGTATAAAAATGAACCTATACTGTATACTGTTAAACACCCAAATTACCATAATAATTTACGTAATAAAGTTCTGCAAAGAATAAACAATGAAGTGCAAAAAATACGCCCAAATACAGAAATTAAAGAATGTATAAACAAGTTACATTCTTTAAGGTAATTCTGTCGGTACACTATCAACTAAAAATTTCGTCTCCAGTAAATAAGAAAATTCAACACTAGCCGCGTTCAGCAGACCAAGCCGCTCAGTAGCAGTCGAACGTGGTTGGGTCTTACTTTTAGAACCAACTAATCAACGCGCCGCGGAGTGTTAATAAGACGAACTCAACAGTTGTGTCTGTTGAACGCGGTCACATTTATTCTTATTCAATGCTACCGGAGCGACACTTTTGACTGAATCTGTACATACAGTCCGAACCTGCTCACATAGAAACAGCTCATGCATGAATACACCACTACCACACTTTAATATCAGATCAATTGCGTTTGAAACGTCGGTTTATCAAGAAAAAAAGTTTTAATAAACGAAAAAAGCTGTTTCTCAATGTGCATAGCAAATGCTGCTAAACGTAAACAGGTGCCACATAACCTCACTGAGAAATCACAAACATTTCAATTTGAAGGCAGACATATATTATTGATATGGGTTATGTTGCCGAACATTTAATATGCATAAATATGTATTCTTTGCAAAGTAATGAAATTAAACGGTAAAAAAATTTAATTTTTTTTTAGAATAATCCTGTTTTGTTAGTTAGTGTGGATCTGGTAAGGCAAGGGTGATTTTCGGAAGCACTACACTTCTTGTTGAGTACAAAGACTTTATTTATACAAAGGATCGCTTTAACTGATATCGCGAGGCGTACCGGTAGGAAATCTTACGGGAGACGGACCACATTCGCGATGCGTACCGCTCGGAATCTTTGGTAAGACTGACTGTTCCCCTTAAGTGGCAACTCAGAGCTCCATCTCGCGGAGAGAAACAAACTAAAAACAAAACTATGCGACTCTAAAACTATTCGATTGCAACCATGCCGGCCGCCTTGAAATGACGATTTCAACATAAAGATTAATCATTATCCATCGGAAGGATACAAGTTTTTGCTATGCTACGTTTATAAGTTCCATGCGCGGTGCGAACTGATACCACTCGCGTTAAACCATCGCGCCCCGGAAAGGTCTCTACTATTCGCCCCAGCAACCATTTCAATGGAGGGACATTATCTTCCTTCAGCAGCACCATCGATCCTGGCTGGATATTGGGCTGCACCGTCGTCCACTTCTTCAGAGATTGGAGTTCGCTAAGGTATTCGTTGGACCATCGTCTCCAAAACTCTTGCACCGTGCGTTGGATGAGTTGCCATCGGGATAATCTGTTTAGCTTTAGTTCGGTTAAATCGGGTTCTATGATTGAGTTTAAAGGAGCACCTATTAAAAAATGCCCAGGAGTTAAAGGTTCGAGATCAGAGGGATCGGAGGACATGGGAGAGAGGGGTCTGGAATTTAGGCACGCTTCAATTTGTGTCACGACAGTTCCCAGCTCTTCTGCCGTGAATGAAGTTGTTCCGAGAGCTCTGCGCATGTGATGCTTAGCTGCCTTTACTGCTGACTCCCACAGACCACCAAAGTGTGGAGAATTAGGAGGGATCATATGCCAAGTGATGCCCTCATTTGCGCAGAGTCGCTGTACGATCTCCTGGTGTTCTGTATTTTGGAATAGTTCATAAAGCTCCTGGAGTGCGCGATTGCCTTCAACGAAGTTCGTGGCATTGTCGCTGAATATATCCGTGCATCGACCTCGCCTAGCGACAAATCTCCTCAATGCTGCCAAAAACGCATCCGTGGTAAGGTCGTTGACTATTTCCATGTGAACCGCCTTGGTGGCGAAACACACAAATACGCAAACATATGTTTTGAGGGTTGCCTTGCTCCGTATCCTTGGTTTACAGTTGAACGGGTCACCGAAATCAATGCCTACTCGGAGAAATGGTCGAGCTGGCTGTACTCTGGCTGCCGGTAATTGGCCCATCACTTGTTCCGCTATGATAGGTTTCGCCCGGAAACAGCGCACGCAGTTATGCACCGTTTTTCGACACAAGTTGCGTCCGTCGATGATCCAAAATTGCTGCCGCAGGGTGTATAGTAAGGCTTGAGGCCCCGCATGCAGGTTTGCTTTATGATAGTGTCGAGCGAGTAATCTACTTAGTTTATTTTTCGCATGTAGCAGCATCGGATGACGCTAATTATCTTCCAGATCGGAGTTCTGGAGTCGACCTCCTACACGAAGAATGTGATGTTCATCGAGGTAGGGACGAAGAGACTGCACTCTGCCCTTATAGTCAGCAGTACCGTATTCTCGTAATTTCTTGATGTCCTGAGCGAAGTCCTCAGATTGTGCAGCTCGTATCAATCCCAGCAAGGCCTCATTCAATTCAGAGGCTGATAGAGGGCCATAGTCTCTTCTGTCTCGCGTCGCTTTGCAATTTGCAACGAATCTGCGGCAACGGGCACTGATTCGCAACGTTTTCGTGTAGCTCGAGTAATTCATCACAGGATCCGCTAACGTCGCTATGCAAGATACGTTGATGGCCCTTTTCAATTCCTCGTCAGTCTGGTCGTTGGATTCCGTCCGCCCTAGCCGTAGAGATGGCCATTCGGATTCTTCGTACTTTAGAAAGGCAGGCCCGTGAAACCAATTATCTGCCTTACTGAGAGCCTCTGGTAGAAGGCCCCGAGATACCAAGTCCGCTGGGTTCAGTTCGCCTGGAACGTGTCTCCATTGCTCCGGCGTGCTCAATTCTTGTATGCGGGCAATCCTATTTGCCACGTAGGTTGTATAGCGACTTGATTGCGATCGAATACGATATAGAGTAATTGTTGAATCCGTCCAGAGGCAGATGATCCGATCAACCAATGCTATTGCGCCGGTCACCTTTGCGGCGAGCTCCGCTAGTAGGAGCGCGGCTTGAAGTTCCAGTCTTGGAATGGTAGTCTTCTTCAGCGGCGCGACTCTAGATTTAGCGCACAAAAGATTTATGGTGTAGTTGCCAATTTGATCAAGAGCCCTTAGATAAATGCAACATCCGAACCCGAGCTCAGACGCGTCCCCGAATCCATGAAGTTCCAGTGCAACGGCATTCGAAGGGAGGGCACATCTTGGTATTTTGATTTCCACTAAAACATTGAGCTGCTTGCGGAAAGTCATCCATTTTTTTTGTAATGGTTCTGGTAGAGGGTCGTCCCATTGGAGATCTGTAATCTTCCACAATTCTTGCATTAACACCTTGGCCCAGAATACCAATGGTGCGCTGAGTCCAAGAGGATCGTAAAGTTTAGCTATTTCAGACAGGATCATTCTCTTCGAGTAGTTGTGGCGTTCCTCGACCTTGTCCCACGTTAGTACGAATTGATCGTCTCCAGTTTGCCAGATCAATCCTAGTGTGCGAGTTTGATCAGCCTTGGGAAAGGCAACACTGCTTGCAGGGTTCGTAGACACCTCGTTGCAATTGGATGCCCACTTGTGTAGTTCGAATCCGCCTCGCCGCATGAGAGATTGTAATTGTTGCTGCAAATCCTTAAGTCGCTGAATCGTCGACGCTCCCGTTGTGACGTCGTCAACGTAAGAATCTTCAATTACTGCGCGAGCGGCCTCGGGGAAATCCTTCATTTCATCTTCGGCTAATTGTTGTACCGTCTGTGTTGCTAGAAACTGAGCGTCGGCCTCTCCGTATGTCACAGTGTTAAGCTGATAACTGAGAATCTCCGCAAGAAAATTAGGACGCCACCAAATGCGTTGTAAACATCGTTGATCCTTGTGTATTTCTATCTGCCTGTACATCTTAATGATGTCGGCCGTCAGTGCGTATATGTAAGTTCTGAAACGAAGAATTACGGTAAATAGGTCTGATTGTATCGTGGGACCTACCTTCAGAACGTCGTTAAGTGATAGATGTGGCTCTATCTTAAACGAGGCATTAAAAACCACTCGTAATTTTGTAGTAGTACTACTGGGCTTAAGAACGTGGTGATGCGGCAAGTAGTATTGCACCGCCTCTGGCTCAGAATCAGATGTCTCGTTTACCGGCTCCATGTGCTTTAAGTCGATGTATTCTTGCATGAAGTCGTGGTACAATTTCTGTATTTCAGGTTCTCTTCGTAATCGTTGCTCCAACCGAAGAAACTGTTGCAATGCTGCCATCTTGGTATCGGAGAGATTCGTGATCTCCGGCTTTGTAAGGTGTGACACGGAGTATCTTCCGTCCGGTTTTCTCACCGTTGTTTGCTTGTAATGTAGCTTGCACTCCCTTTCTTCGAGTGATAATGCCCGATCCTTGATCACTTCCTCTTGCAACCAGAATTTTTGTATTTGCTCGTTCAAATTATTCACCGTACATGCAAGTGATACTGTTAGTTTCGGCTGGCGATTTTGCTCCAGAATTCGTCCTCCTATTATGTGACCTAGGACCGTGCCATGTAGTTTTGGAAATCCATGCTTCATTGCGATTTGATCTCCCGTGAGTAGATCCCAGAAAATATCAGCTCCAATTAGCAAGTCAATCTTGGCGGGCGTGTGAAATTGCGGATCAGCCAATTGAACGGTCGTCGGAATCAGCATAGCATCCTCGATGGGGCAGATCGGCATATTCTGAGTGATATGTTCTGTAACTAGCAGTTCAATAGGTGTTCTAAAGGACGAGATGCGTGATCCTATAGTTGTGCGTACAATAATATGTGCCCGTGTTTGAGCATCATTCAATCCAGTTACTTGAAGGTTAACCCTTCTTCCCTTCAGTCGCAACGTTTGATACATGCGTGTAGTTATAAAGCTGTTTTGAGAACACCCGTCAAGGAGTGCTCGAGCTAGATGCTCATGTCCACTAGAATCATAAATTTTGATTATCGCAGTAGCTAGTAATACTTGCTTGACTTTAGGTTCCGGACGAACATTCAAATTGCAAGTCGTTGTCGATGAGCTCACGTTAGCTTCTTGTTTACTTCCGTTAGATGAGGCATCCTTTGTGTCGATAGCGTTTGGCTGTGTCGGAGACTCGAGCGCGTTTGTCTTCAAATGGAGCAGCGTGTGATGCCGCCTTTGACAGATTCGGCAGCCTCTGGATTTGCAATCTATCGCACGATGTGAACTGCCTAAACAATTAATGCAGAGATTTAATTTACGCGCTGCTGCTATTCTTTGATTTACTGGCAGGTCCGTTAGCTTTTTGCACTTGAACACTGAATGCTCCGCTTGACAGATGCCACACATAACCTTTGATGTAGCTACAAAGGCCTTACTGGATCTTTCCGGTTTCGCGCGCGCACTTGTCGCAATTGCTTCCAACACGCGCAATCGTTCTTCCAGCACTGTCATGATTTCCTCGAAGGTTTGTATTCTGTCGGTCGGAGCCTTTGATTCGATCTCCTTTCTTGACGCTGCATCGAGTTTAGTCGTAATATGATACGTGAGAAACGCATCCCACTTGTCAACCGGTTGCTTGAGAGCCTTCAAGGCATGATAGTTTCGCCGCACTCCGTCAATCAGAGTCTGCAAGGATGATGCGGAGTCTTCTTGTGTTATCTTCAAATCGTAGAGATTCTTGATGTGTTTCTTTATAATGCGAGCTTCGTTATCGTAATGCTGCGTCAGCTGCTGCCACGCGACGGCATAGTTTTCGGCGGTGAGCGGAAGTTCGACGTATTGCCTCGCCGATCCCGCGCTTACGTATGACTGTAAGTAATAGAAACGCTGTGTGTCGTTCAATCGCACATTGTTTTGAATAAGCTCCGTAAAAATATTCTTGAAAGTCAACCAGTTCTCCCATTCACCGTCGAATGGGGTTAGTTTGATCTCGGGAAGTTTGACAGATGCAGTCGTCGGTGTGGTTGATGACTGGCTTCGTTGCGCGGCGTTGGATGGCGCTGCGGCTGCGGTCGCCTGTTGCGCCGCTCGAGTTCGTGCTTGCAACAAGCGGAGGGACGACTCGGTCTTAAGATGGCCGTCTTCGAAATCGCCCCGTTCCTTCTGTTGCTCGTCGGCAGATACGCCATCTTGTTCGTCGATTTGGTCCTGTATCTGCGAGAAATCCTTGAGATGTCGATCCAATGCGCTTAATAACGTATCGATCTCGTGTTCCGTTGATTCGGAAATGACGCACGTTTACATCCATCGGTTTATGGAAGTAACGCGCCCTTTTATGTACGCCCGCTTTCTTACGAGCTTCTCGAACGCCGACATTTTGCTTGACCGTTACGTGAGGCCAACAACGACGCGACCTTTCGGCTTGACGGAATTATGCTCGTCTAATCACGCGAAAACTGTTCTCACCGCGCACGTATACTCGTCTTTCGTCTTTGTACACTCGATCGTTCGCGACTCGAAAACCGATTTGCACGAGAAAACCGCGCCTCGCCCAGATCCGGCTCGAAGGACCAATGATTTGTTAGTTAGTGTGGATCTGGTAAGGCAAGGGTGATTTTCGGAAGCACTACACTTCTTGTTGAGTACAAAGACTTTATTTATACAAAGGATCGCTTTAACTGATATCGCGAGGCGTACCGGTAGGAAATCTTACGGGAGACGGACCACATTCGCGATGCGTACCGCTCGGAATCTTTGGTAAGACTGACTGTTCCCCTTAAGTGGCAACTCAGAGCTCCATCTCGCGGAGAGAAACAAACTAAAAACAAAACTATGCGACTTTAAAACTATTCGATTGCAACCAAATCCCACACTCATGTTTTATATTCTACTTCTTACTGTTTTTTTATTATTATTAAAATCGTAAGATTTGTTCTATCGTTATATATATATATATATATATATATATATATTAAAATGTGATGAAAATGCCATCTTTCCACGTGTTGTGTATAGAGCGCAAGCACAAAAAGTGTTATAGTCCAGCAGCCACCGCCTGTTTTTTTCAGTGATTAATAACAGGCTAAATCTTCGTGAGTAGGTTCGGTTCGACAAGACGCCCAAGTCTTCCCTGTGAAAATTCTCGATAGAAGTAGCTAATGAAGTGCACAGGTGTAAAACATGTCAATTTGGTGGGGTGTCGAAATTGTCTAACTAACAGTAAGTTTTTTATTGAAATGTTAAGATAATTGATAAATAAACTCGGAAAAACAATTGTCCTACAAAATGAATGGTTTGACTGGAGCGTCCTCCGCTCCGAATATGTCCAAATAACGAGATCATAAAAATTATTAATAACCAGCTGATTTTTTGTATGCAGGTTAGTAAATATTTGTATAATGAAATGGCCACATAGTCCTACAAATTTGGAGGTACGTTTTCTCAGTCCTACGCTTGGAAGTTGTCGAATCCACGGTAACACTTATTTCATTAATAACCGTAGGACCAAAAAACATATGTTAAGTTAGTGCATTCTTTGCATAAATCAAACAGTGTCCTACCAAAAAATGGGTATGTATCGCTAGTCCTACAAGAATATTGAAAATAACATAATTTTGTAGTTGTAGTTTATGTAATTTGGGACACATGTATTCGTAAGCAGAATTAATACTTTTTTTAAATATAATATAATTAAATATAATAAAATTGATAATATAATTGTAGTTGTATGAACTGTAATAGTATATGACCTGCCAAAATAAAACTAAAAAATGCAATTATAAAACTAATTAAATATAATCTTAATCTTCGTCGGATTCCGATCTCGACGCTTCGTCAGTTTCGCCTTGAACATCGTCTTCATTTTTGTCGCAATCGTCAGAATAAATGTCATCTGATTCTGTAACAAAATAATTAGGAAAATTAACAAATTCCAGCATAATCATCAATACGTAAGAAAAGTAATAATAGAATACCTTGAACACCAAAGACAATTCTTCAAGAGATGGACTGTGGGGCCCATCAAACCAATAATAATGGTACTTGCTATCAATTAATGCCCATCCGCAATTTTCTGGATTCTTTTCGGTGGGGCTGCGCATGTGTGCATTACACCATATACTGCAGATGTATGATGTTCGTTTAATCTGCTGCAATAGCTCTTGTTTGGTTGGCGGTAGCACTGAGGGATCGTATCCAACAATTTTTTTTTTTTTACAATCTTCTCGTCTTGATTGTTGCATTTGTAGCCTTTTTCAAACAACTCGTACCGTCCTTTGTTGACGTCATTTTTGGTTTTTAATGCATACAATCTGCACACGTACTCTTCAAGAACCCGGAATACCTCACTCGATGTTGCTAATTCGGCACGCCCGGTGTGCAGTTGTATAAAAGCCTCTTGAAATTTCGTATTTTTTTTTTTTAAATATCAAAAGGCCTCTTCTTTCCTTTCCGGTAGAAAGCAGGGTTGTAGTCGTTCCCCGTAAAAATGTGGCATATAGCAAGCGACCGCGATAACTGTTCTCCAAGCTTGGCATGAATTTCATTGATGTTGAGGTACAATTTTTTCTTTCCCGTGCTTAGATCAATTATTATGTGAATGTTTTCTTTCAAGTATTTAAAATTTGCCAACATTATCACAGGTATATCTGAATCCGTACAATGTACCTGCATGCGATAATCACTGTTCAACTGACAAATGTGGAAAACAATTTTGGTGTCAGCTTCTTCGTGATAGCAAGTGAGATTGTAGTCAATGACTTTTTTGATTTTCCCTTCACCGGACACCTCATAGACGTAGCACTTGTCATAATTCAGTTTAACAGTTGTTCCTGTGATTAAAACAACCATTTCATCTCTCGTCCAATCTTCAATCAAAAATTCAACAAATTTTTCTTTGAAATTTTTACTTCTCAATAATTTAGTGAACTCAGCGGGACGTTTATTTTCTTTGCGCACGTCATACTGTACGTTCTCTTCACCTCTCAGGTCATGCTCATAATCTTTGATACTGGGTGTTTTGTATTTGTCGAATATAATATGTACTTCTTTTTGATTATATGTAATTATTCTTAATATTTGTTTCGAGATTTTACCATAATTTTCTGGAAGGTTCTTCAACGTATGTAAGAAATAGAATCCATCAACTAAGTGAATGTCTGCTTCCGGAGGATTTACGACTTCAGCCTGATGTTTAACTAATTCGTTAATAATAAGAGATTTTGTGGTCTTGCAAATTGTTCCATCGGTATGACAAAACGAAAACGAAATGTGAGCCAGAGGATAACTCAGTGCTTTTTCTATGTCAATTTTATTTTTTAATGGCGCGTACAGTAGACGACCAAAAACATCTCTCTGAATCTTAACTTCTTTAGTTTTTCCAGTAATTTTGACTTTGTGGGTATTCTTGTATTCAAAATTAATTATTTTATTTCTGTTAATGGCTTTATCAAACCTATCTGGTGTTTCTCGAGTCTGAGCAATGAAGTTAGTACGTTGTTTCTCGCCCGCGATTTCAACTGACGCCAAAAACTCATATACTTCATTGTTCACCGATTGACCTTTAGAGATGTTATAAAGATGGTCTTCTGACAATTCTGATCCAAAAGGGTTCGTGGACTCCTTTATTGATTGTAACAACACTTCTAAGTTCTTAGCAGATTTAGTGATTGCTGACTTTTTTAAGTCCTTCGTAATATCATCTAGTGACTTCAGATCGCAAAACTCCATAACTTTTGATATAACACTCGTACGCAATGAATGAGTTATTGACCATTTTTGTCTGGCGAAGAACGAGTTTGTGATGTTGATGATTCCGGAAGCTGTAGAAGCGGCATCGGCATTAATTGTTTGTTCTAGTGTTAAATCCACCGGGATTCTCGAAAAAGGTTTTAAGGTTCTTCGGATGCCCAAGAAACTCCTTCTACAATCGTCGAGCAATCCGGGATGTGTAATTTCGATGTTTATCAGCTTATCACAATAAATAGACATATACCTTGCGTAATTTTGGTGGTTCATTGTAAAAAAAACGTTCGTTATTTTTTGCAAAACGTGTAAGAACACATCAAAATCACCCGTACGAATACTATATTCTAATTTCAGATAATATTCAATTAACTTTGTGTACATCAAATATATTTGTGGTGTTTTGCCATGCAATCCTTCCAAAGTTTCAGTTTTATACCTTTCATATTTGTCAAACAGTTGTATCAAGTTTTCATTCATTATCTGTGGGTGATCATTCTGTTGTTCATTAAATACTTCTAAATATTTTTGAATATTTTCCAGATCGTAATCTTGTGATTGTAAAAAACTTTCAAAATGCAAAATTTGCAGAGCGAGAGACAGTAAAGGATGGATTTTTTACACCGATTAAAGTGTTTTCCACTTACAAATGAACCAACAGATCCACTGGCTAAAATTTCGCTATCTATAAGAATATTCGTTAATCCAGATCCACTTATTTTTCCGCAAGCTTTGAAGAACGATAACATTATGTGGAAAGATCCGAAGTTAATGAAAAGTTTTTGAAATTCATCCTCCGCACTCTGTATTCGTAACGCAATCTTGGCTATGGCTAAATCGTACGTTACACTGAAGAAATTTTTCCCGCATTCAGAGGCGATTTGCATGCTTCTCCGCATCGTTTCCTTAACAACAGTTGGATCCGTGGGTGTATTATTGATTTGTGTTAGGTACTCAACTTTTTGAATCCTACTATCATCTCTCAAAATTTTGGCATTGTATCCTGTAACGGCCTGCCTTTTGGCTGTTTATATCGAACGCGGACTAGCTCGCCGGACCAGGAGTTCGATGGTAGGCCCAGAGACAGAAGGCAGTTCTGATATGGAACGTGGTTTATTACGGTGGTTCAATTACAACAGACTGTCGCGATAATTACAACGGAGATGCATGCGGACCATGCGGCTAACGCGGGCGGTTTATAATCTAGACGACGGTCGCGGTAATTACAAAGTACGGAAACGCATTCGGTTTATGCGACGGACGCGGGCGGATTATATTCTATAAGACGGTCGCGATAATTGCAAATTACGGGAACACATTCGGTTTATGCGGCGGACGCGGGCGGATTATATGCTATAAGACGGCCGCGATAATTACAACGCATTCGGTGTATGCGGCGGACGCGAATCAGGTGGTCCGTACCGGCGCGATGCGGTACGCGTGCGAACGGGCCTTTAAGCCGGCCAATGGCTGGTCGGCCCGCGGCGCGAGATTCGCGGCGCGGGCGCGTGTATGTTATCCGGCGCGGTTTCTTTCTCGCGATACGATCCGGTGTTAATTACGCGGCGCGGTGGGAAGGAAAACGAACGGCCAGGGGCTAGGCTGGTCGATCGGTTGACGAGGAGGTCCGACTGTTCCGGCGGCAAGAACCCTTGTCGAGAGGCCGAGCACGCTCGACCCCTGGTTACCGTGGCAGACGGGGTGTTCCGGGTAGGAAGGCGGTCAGCGCTCGAGAACTCTCGAACGAGGCACAGAACGCTGTACCCCGTTTCGTAAGCTGGCCTAGGAAGCGGAAAGGTACTCGTCTCCGAGGGTAGCGGAGCACAGGTAGCTAGACTCGGATCGGAGTGTCTACCTGTCGCGGCGCCGGTATTTTATACTCGCCCGGGTGGTACGCTAGGGAGGGGAGGCCGATTCCCGCGTGAGCCGCGCCGCCGGCGGAGCGGAGCGGAATCGGCGTGGCGGTAAGCGTGCTCGCGCTCGGAGGCGCTCGGCTCCCCTCGGTTTCTGTCGGAGACCCGGGAAGATGTCGGTGCGGCGGAGTGCCGCGCACACGATCGGAGTTAAGTCGTTTAAAAATAAGGTGGGCGCACCGCGCCCTTTCCTCGCCTGATGGAGATCGTCGGGCGGCATCCGGCAGTTCTTCGCCGGGAATGATGCATGTGTGGGGGTGCATCGTTACATCACCCCCCCCCTTAGTATGCCTGAACTTTGAGGCATGCGTTGATGGCCGGTCGGGGTAGTCGGCTGACCTTGGCTGGACCTACCCCGTGGTGCCCTGGGATTTCTCCTTAATCCATCAAATTGACCCATCTCCATTAAATCGGATGTGCCAGCGCCTGTTTCCTAGTCGGGCTTTGTATTCGCGGGAGACGTGGCGTGCGAAATGTGGCACGTCCACGGTAATCCCGGGCGCGACGATGATCGGCATCGGCGGCGGTGGCAGCGGGCCCATCACTCGGGCCGGGTTGAGGGCTGGTCGTGGCCTTAGCGGTGCCGTATTGCGCGGTTGCAGTCGCCGGGGTAGCGGTGGCGGCGGCGTGGTCAGCCACGCTTGCTTCGCTCTGTTGGCTGCGTCGGACCTCTGCACGATGGTGCCGATGCGAGGCCACGTCCGTGGAGGTGCGGGTCTCTCCGGCGTTGGTGGCGGCGTGGGCTCGGGATCGCCGCGGTATAGCGTGGCCCACCCGTGCCCGATCCCGGGGTTGGCGGGATCGTACGGCTCGGGATCCTCTCTCAAGATTTCCTCGATCTCTTGCAGGATATTTCGCTCCGTAGCTTGCTCCGTCGCTGTGTCTTCCGTCATGGTGACAGTTGATCTGACGGATCGGTGGCCGCGTTGTTCGCTCGTTTCCTATCGTCGCCGGGTTTCCTGGCTTATCCGGGGGGGAAGGTCGTACCATCTTTATTTTGTTCGGCGTGACAATAATATTCCACGGTGATCTTACACGTTGACAATAATATTCACGGTACCTGACAATAATATTTTTGTCGGCGCTAACCGTTTCAGCGCGCGTCGTCGGCGTGGATTCGTAACGTACGGTCGCGGCGGCGGTTTCGTCGGCGGGTTCCCTTCCAGGTCGGGATCGTGTACGACGGGTGTCGTATCGGTGGGCGCGCGTTTGAGATCCTGTACATGCACGTGACGGTACCATTTTCCCTGGCGGCTACGGAGGTCGACTATTACTGGCGAGATGATGCGACGAACTTCGAGCGGACCGCTAAATTTTGGAGCGAGCTTCGCGTTGAATGCGGCTTCTTTGTTAGACAGGGGCCGGTCGCGCTTCCACACCCATTCCCCGATTCGCGGTCGCCAGGCGGCGGAGATTGTAATGTTTCTCCTGGCGTTGGAAGGCGCGGGCTAATTGAACGCGCACGAGCTCGTACGCCTCGTTCAAACGACGGTGTACCGGGGTGGCCGGGCCGGCCGCGGACGGTAGGCCATTT
The DNA here is from genome assembly GCF_048541705.1 of Temnothorax americanus. NCBI lineage: Eukaryota > Metazoa > Arthropoda > Insecta > Hymenoptera > Formicidae > Temnothorax > Temnothorax americanus. Next base: position 383,515 of record NW_027509815.1, read on the forward strand.
TCCCCGGGGCGGCGTAATTCGCGGCCGTGATTTAAAAACGCGGGTGTGTAACCGGTCGCGTCGTGCGTTGCGGTGTTATACGCGAACTGGAGTTCTGGCAGGTGCTCGTCCCACGTTTTATGTTTCTTGGCGTACTGCGCGATCATCGTTTTAATGACGCGATTAGTTCATTCTACGGGGTTGCAGTGGGGTGCGTATGCCGGCGTGAAACGTTGTCGGATATCGCACTCGTTTAGTAGTTGCGCGAGTTGTTTTGACTTTAGTTGCGTACCATTGTCCGAAAGAATCTCCTCCGGACAGCCGTGTCGGAGGATAATGGTTTCGGTAATATGCTTTACGATCGCGGGCGCGGTGGCGCGTCGTAGCGGGCGGAGCTCGACCCATTTCGTAAAACGGTCTTGCATATTGAGCAACCATATGTGCCCGGCGGCGGATCGTGGCAACGGACCGACGAGGTCGATGGTGACCTGTTGCCATGGTCGTTTGAGGGCGGTCGGATGCAGCTGGCCGGCTGGTTTTTCCTGCGCAACCTTATGCGCGAGACAGGTCGCGCATTCGCGGACGTACCATGCGATATCGCGGAACATGCCGGGCCAGTAAAATCGTTGCGCGATCCGCGCGATCGTTTTGGCGATCCCCAAGTGGCCGGCGGTCGGGGCGTCGTGGTAACGCGCGAGAATCTCGGGGCGTTGGTCCTTCGGCACGCACTCTTTCCACTGTTCGTCTGCCGGTGTATCTTTAAAATCGAGACTGTGGAGCTCGTGCTTCCACAGTCGGCCCTGGTCTATTCGGAAATTGGGCGCCTCGTGTGGCGCGGTTTCGGCTGCATGCCACATGCGCGTATACCATGGGCACTTCGGGGCGGTGACGCTGAGGAGCTCGGATTGCCTCGACAGCGCGTCCGCCACCTTGTTCAGTGTCCCTTTACGGTATTTAACATCAAAGTCGTACTGCTGCAATTCAAAGGACCAACGTCCCAATCGGCCGGACGGCGACTCTAGTTTCTGTAGCCACTTTAACGATTGGTGATCCGTGATCACCGTGAACCGGTACCCCTCGAGGTAATCGCGCATCCGCCTAATTCCCCATACGACTGCCAGACACTCCAGTTCGGTAGCGCTATAGTTTCGCTCGGCGTGATTCAATGTGCGGCTAGCGTACGCGATGACACGCTCGCCCTCCGGAAAGTACTGCGTGAGTACGGCTCCCAGACACGTGGTGCTGGCGTCCGTCTGGAGGTGAAATTGCCGCGTAAAGTCCGGGCAGGCGAGGACCGGCGCGGTGGTCAGCGTGCGTTTGAGTGTGTCGAACGCGTTTTGCTCGGCCTCCCCCCAGGTCCATCGGGCCTGCTTGCGTGTCAGCGCGGTGAGCGGCGCGGCGAGGGTGGCGAAGTCTTTAATGAACCGGCGGTACCAGCTCGCGAATCCTAAAAATTGTCGGATGTGTCGTACGTTCTGGGGCACGGGCCAGTTCGTGACGGCGCTAACCTTGTCCGGGTCGGTGCGGATGCCGTCGCGGTCGACGATGTGGCCGAGATACTTTATACGGTCGGTACAGAAACGGCATTTTTCCGGGTTAATCTTTAGCTTCGCGGCTCGGAGTCGGCGGAAAACTTCGCGCATAACGCGTAGGTGCTCCTCGAACGTTTCAGTGGCGATCACGATGTCATGTCGTCCAAGTATACGAACACGTGCGGCCATAATTCGGGACCGAGGATCGAGTCGAGCAAGCGCTGAAAAGTCGCCGGGGCCGAATGCAAGCCGAACGGCATAACCCGGAATTGCATCAGCCCTTTGCCGAGGACCGTAAACGCGGTTACGGGTCGGCTCTCCGGCGCAAGGGGCACCTGCCAGTACCCGTTTTTTAGATCGAGGGTTGACAGGTACCGAGCCCCCCGTAATCTATCTAGCGTCGCGGTGATTTGCGGTAGTGGATACGCGTCTTTTTCAATAAGCTCGTTAACCCAGCGGAAATCAATGCAAAAACGCGGTTTGCCGTCTTTTTTTCGTACGATCACGATCGGCGAGCTCCAGGCGCTGTGCGACGGCTCGATGATGCCGTCCTGCAGCATTTTTTCGACTTCTGCGTCTATGATCGCCTGCATCGCCGGGTTCCGCGGTCGATACCTCTGCTTAACCGGGCGGTCGGTTTTTACGCGGATTATATGTTCCCCGCGGTCCGTGAAGCCCTGCACCCCTTCGAACTTCGCGAGTTCGTCTGCCAGAAAACGGCGGAGGCGGTCCTCCTCGGTCGCCGCGTCCTCCTCGTGAATGCCCCCGACGGTGGCTGTTATCGTGTCGGCGCTGGGCGGCGGCGGGGGCGGAATGGCGAAATCCATTTTGCCCCACAGGTCTACGCCTATCAACATGTCGCAGTCTAGCTTGGGCATGATTTGGAACCGGTGCCAAAACATGCGTCCTTGTACGGTCACGGGGAACGTAATTAAACCCGGGATGTCCGCGCGCGTCCCATCGGCGAGATATACCCGCCCGGTAATTGTCGTGATTGTGAAGTTTGCCGCCAACGTTTCCGCGGTGCTCGCGTTCACGAAGGAGGCTTCGGACCCGGTGTCTAAGAGAGCGTCGAACGTTTGGTCTGCTACGCGGACGCTCAGGTGCGGACGCGGTTTGTACGTTATGCGGAGGACCGGGGGGCGGCCGCTTCTTCCCCGGCCCGCGCGGCATTTCCCGACGGCGGGTGACGATCACGCGTAAACACGCCGTCCCGCCCACATTGTGAGCAAAACCGTTTGGGTGGCCGGCGGCAATCAAAACGGGTGTGCCCGCGCTGTTTACAGCGCCAGCAACACTCGTGTCGGTCGTATGCGGTAGCGGCGAGCGCGGGTTGCGGGGCGGCAGGCTGTCGCGCGCGAGTCCGCTCTTCTATGCGCTCGAACTCCTCCGCCTGGCGCAGGATCTCGCGCGTCCGGGTGACGGAATCGCGTCGGAGGTAGAGCTGGTACCGCGGGTGCATGTTATCGTAGAGCGCGTCGAGCCGGTCTTCCTCTGTGAACCCGGTCGCTCGGCGCATCATGGTGAGCATTTCGGTGGCAAATTTGCGGTACGGTTCGTCCGGTCGCTGCATTCGCGTCTGTATTTCGCGAATGAGTTGAGCGCGGTATCGTCGCGGGAGGTAATACTCGCGGAAATCGGCGTGGAAGTCCTCCCAGCCCTGCCATGTGTGCCGGTTATTCCGGTACCAAAGAAGCGCGTCGCCCTTAAGTAACTCCGGAAGCCCCGCCAGTATTTGCGCGCCGGAAATCTGGTACGCGTCTTTAAGTCCTTCTAGCCGCTCGAGAAACGCGACGGGATCTTTGCCATCAAAATGGCACCCCCATTTTCTTATTTGATCCACGACTTGACCGGGGAATCCGGCCGGGCGATCGCTTACCGCCGGAAAAAAAACTTCGTACGGTGTTGCCGGAGCCGACGGCGGGCCGGTCGTTGTCGGCGCGAGGAGCGATCCCGGCGGCTGTATGACGATCGGAGGCACCGTTTTCGTCTCGTTGCCCCCCGCGGCGTCGGTTCGCGTCATCTCGGGATGATCGGTCGCATGAGCACTCAGGCGTTGCCGTAGCTCGTCCATCGTGCCGTCGGCGTCGAGTTCGCGTCGCGTGAGTTCTTCGATTAGCTCGTTTTTCGGTAGTTTATATATCCACGCTTTGGCCATTGTGTATCCTGGTCTTTTCTCTCTCGGAACGATCAAAACGGTCCCTGTTCGGGCGCCATGTAACGGCCTGCCTTTTGGCTGTTTATATCGAACGCGGGCTAGCTCGCCGGACCAGGAGTTCGATGGTAGGCCCAGAGACAGAAGGCAGTTCTGATATGGAACGTGGTTTATTACGGTGGTTCAATTACAACAGACTGTCGCGATAGTTACAACGGAGATGCATGCGGACCATGCGGCTAACGCGGGCGGTTTATAATCTAGACGACGGTCGCGGTAATTACAAAGTACGGAAACGCATTCGGTTTATGCGGCGGACGCGGGCGGATTATATTCTATAAGACGGTCGCGATAATTGCAAATTACGGGAACACATTCGGTTTATGCGGCGGACGCGAGCGGATTATATGCTATAAGACGGCCGCGATAATTACAACGCATTCGGTGTATGCGGCGGACGCGAATCAGGTGGTCCGTACCGGCGCGATGCGGTACGCGTGCGAACGGGCCTTTAAGCCGGCCAATGGCTGGTCGGCCCGCGGCGCGAGATTCGCGGCGCGGGCGCGTGTATGTTATCCGGCGCGGTTTCTTTCTCGCGATACGATCCGGTGTTAATTACGCGGCGCGGTGGGAAGGAAAACGAACGGCCAGGGGCTAGGCTGGTCGATCGGTTGACGAGGAGGTCCGACTGTTCCGGTGGCAAGAACCCTTGTCGAGAGGCCGAGCACGCTCGACCCCTGGTTACCGTGGCAGACGGGGTGTTCCGGGTAGGAAGGCGGTCAGCGCTCGAGAACTCTCGAACGAGGCACAGAACGCTGTACCCCGTTTCGTAAGCTGGCCTAGGAAGCGGAAAGGTACTCGTCTCCGAGGGTAGCGGAGCACAGGTAGCTAGACTCGGATCGGAGTGTCTACCTGTCGCGGCGCCGGTATTTTATACTCGCCCGGGTGGTACGCTAGGGAGGGGAGGCTGATTCCCGCGTGAGCCGCGCCGCCGGCGGAGCGGAGCGGAATCGGCGTGGCGGTAAGCGTGCTCGCGCTCGGAGGCGCTCGGCTCCCCTCGGTTTCTGTCGGAGACCCGGGAAGATGTCGGTGCGGCGGAGTGCCGCGCACACGATCGGAGTTAAGTCGTTTAAAAATAAGGTGGGCGCACCGCGCCCTTTCCTCGCCTGATGGAGATCGTCGGGCGGCATCCGACAGTTCTTCGCCGGGAATGATGCATGTGTGGGGGTGCATCGTTACAATCCTACCCACATTGGCGTGTTTGCAATTTGTAATTTATGAGAAACTACCCATGCAAAATGTATATGTTGAAAATGTTTCAAGTTTTGAGGATCATCAGTTGGCTGTACAGTACTACGCCAAAATTCTGGACGACGTTGCTTCGCATGTAGTACAGTTTCAAATATCTCTGGTTCAAACGATCGCTTTCTACGTCCAGACAAATCGCGAATATTATCTGAAGTACTCTGCTCAGTTTCTGTGGACGCCTCATCATTTTTTTCAATAACATTCAATTCTTCTTCTGTAGGGATACTTTGATACATTATACCAACAGTATCATGTAAGGTATTTTTACCTGAGCTCGTCTCCACAAATCTGTCAAAATTATCCCACGCTACTCCACATGATAATACTGAAGTTGGTTGAATACCGGAAGGGCATAAAAGATTTTTGGAAGTGGAAGAGTATGCCGCAGACGTCTCCAATTCCAGTATGCTGCAGTAACTGATGCAGTAACCTTGTCTGTTCAATATATCAATGACTTTTCTACTTCCCGTGAGACTTTTCATAGCAATGCCCAATGAAATGTGTTTGCGTGGTTTTATATTACCCCTTGTAATGCTGTAAATTGAGTCCTGTGAGTAGCACGAAGACAATCTTTCAACCCGATTGCATATTTTCTTCTCAACACCGCTCAAAGCAGTGGTCCAAAATATATTTAACCATTTTGGAATATCACATTCTCCCCTATCCAATGCTTCACTATCGATGGAATCCGGTAAGGCATTTTTCTTTATCTTTAGTATGTGCTTTCGATACTTCAAAGCGAAATCTTGAGTTTCTTGTTCAAATAATATATTTTCAATTTCTTCATCCTGAATTGTCTCAATATCAATTTCCGCAGACATAACAAATAGTTTTTGAGAGATCTTGACTATTGAAATTTTATTTTTTAGTAGCTTTTTTATGTAGTCTTGAAGAGCAGTAGTGCTGAAGATGTTAGCGTCGAGATCTGCAGTTTCGTATAATTCGGTTAAAAAATCAGAAAAACAATTCTTCAAGTGAGCCATTGATAAAACTCGTTGATTTTCAATTATTTCACGTTCAATGTAGCCAATCAATCTTTCTCTTGCAATTTTGTGGCAATCTCTTTTTGAGGCCCAATCTGTATTTGTTGGGCGATGTTTTTTATTTTTATACTTGGCAAAATAATCGAAACTACAATTGTTATGATAGCATAAGCAAGTACTATCATCAGAGTTTAGGTCTTCCTGAATTCTTCGTAACAAATTTATATCCCCAAGTTCTGTAGCATACGTTTTAATTTTCTCCAGGAACACTTTTTTATCTTTGATTGTACGACAATATATTTGTCGTCCTTTGCGTTTGATGGTAATTTTTTTGCAAAAGAAGCATGTCTCGGCCAAATTTTCTACATCAAAACTTTCAACACTTGCACCGCAATTCATTAAATCTTCTTCAATAAATCTGTGAATGATGTTATGATATAATGAAAAGAGATTGTATATATATAATTTCAGAAAAATTTTAATAAATTACTTCAATACGTTCTAAACTTCGAGGTAAAAATTTGAAAAAAAAAGTCTAAGTCTGTTTCGTATAATTCTGTTATTCCAAGTGAAGAGAATCTAGTTTAATTAAAGTAAAAGCACTTCGACCCAGATCGTCAAAAATATGCTGTATGAATCGCGTCAAACACTTCTGGTAATAATAACATGAATTTTATTTGATGAAAGTAAACTGAATTGACATATCAAAACAATCTTGGAATAAACATTGGAAGAAGTATAACTCGGATGATAATTTGATATTACGTGAATTTACAATTTGAAACCATTTTTTTTACTTTCTCTTGCGTGAAATCGCCATGTGGCTGGGTAGATGAGGTCTCAGCACTTGTATCATCACTGCAATTTAAATATATGTATTGTGACGTGACAAAAGTCGCGTTCCTTACCCCAGATGGGAGCTCGGCCGAGGGAGGCGTCAGGGATGGTGCCTCCGCCCGAGGCGGGCGGAGAGCGAGCTTTTAGGTTAGGATTAAGACTTTTTGCGAGCGTTACAGGTCGAGGGAGTGCGGAGCAGATGGCCAGGGTCACGACGAGTGTAACGGCTTATGCCGCGTCGAGGGACTTACGGCTGGACAACCAGGAGCTTCCGAGGGCGTACGATCGGCGGGCGGGTCACGCTGGGGCCCACAACCGGCAGATCAGATGACCTGTCAAGGCGTCACGGATGGCACGAGAGCACTGCAGCCCGGATACGGGGGACGCCCCGACGAAGGTCCCCGTTAAGGAACGGGGCCACCACCGCTGAGTACCGCTCCCGGTCGACGAGCCATGGCCCGTCCAGCCTGGCCGTCGAGGAACCGGACGATGAGACGCGGCCTGGACAGCCGGTCTCAAATAGGCGGACTTCAAAACTACCGCCGGCGGATGGGCGCAGTGACGAGGGGCGCTCGCGAAGGGCGCGACGATCGCCTAGAGGGATCGCTGGCAGGCCAGGGCGCAGCACCAATCAGGCTAGGGAAACCGGCGCGCGCGGGCGCGCGCGGGCCCTGCGTGGTCCCGCCGGATCAAGGAAACGCCACTGTCGAGCGAGCCGCCATCCCGGCAACATCCAGCCCTAAGAGCGAGTGACGAGCCGCCGGAACGAGACGAATTTGTAAGGCCACTGCTCAGCCTTCCTCGAAGTAAGATCGCGAGAATACCTAGGCCCTCCCGGGAGTCGCGTTGTGCCGCGGTAAAGTATGAAATCGGCTGTAATTAAAGAATATCGAGTGCCATACCGCGGGAGGGCCCGTGCGACGAAATGATCGCGAGTGCCCGCCTCGGGGATGAAAACGTACGGCCGCCGACAGTCAGCGTACATGTAATTTCGTTGTGATATCGTTCCGTGTACTTCGTTGCGTATGATTTCGTTGTGAGTAATTTCGTTCGCGTAATTTCGTTGCGGGTGATTTCGTCACGTGGAATTTCATGAGCGCCGTGGGCTTAACCGTGCCGTAGTTTTGAGAAGTGGCTCTCGCGCGTGAGAGAGCCTCGTAGTTATCGTTGCCGGTTAAGTCATGCCATTTGTAAGTAGCTATATGTGCGTTTCATCGGGATTAATGGCCCACGGTTGTGTCGAGTTAACGGGTGGGGCCATTCGTGCGTTTCGAGGGGAGAGAAGATCCCCGGCGTTGTCGCGGTAGACCGTAGGGAAATTGCGTAATTGTTTAAGGAGATTGCGTTGGTTATTTGTTAGCATCTCGCGTTTGACCGTCCGGGTGGAATTCGCTGCAACTTATGTCGGGGAATACTCTTGTGCGAATTCGATCGGGATTGCCGTGCAGCTCAGCGACGGAATGAGTATCGCGCTCGTGGGGTGACACGTGGCGTGTGCTCGAATTCTGCTTGTTCGCCGTGGAACTCGCTATCGTCCACTTGTTATCTGCCTTAACCGAAATATAATTTAATGTTTTATGTATTTGAGTGTGATGATTGCGCTACGCTCCCTCTCCTATTCCATCCGCGGTTGATCAAAGAAGCCCACGCCTGAGAAATACTGCGATCTCGTGAATCGTGGTGCGAGGAATCGCACCTGGCGCCCAACATAACATCTCTAAAATACTCAGTCGAGCTACCATCGGGGTTTCGGAGAGCAGTATCGCGAATATTGATAGAGATTATAGTGAAGAAAGCGACGGCGCGCTCCTCCACGGCCGGCGAGACCGTGAGGACATCGTCGTCGTCGTCGTTATAGTATGTAGGGGAGACTGGGACAAAATGGGGTACTTAAGGAAAGTTTAGGCTTTTCAAAGCTTAAATACGATGAAACTCCTTTTTCTTATTCGTATTTGAAGTAAATGAGAAAAATTTCCAGCTGCTATGAGAAAAAACAATTTTTGTGGAATGGGCCACTTTCCATGCACGTGTGATATAAAAATGTTTAAGCGGTAGGTCGACCGTAAACATCTGCTTCAATATACCTGTATAATCTCAGACAATAGAATATACGAATACTGCGCAGCTGAGAATTTTATTCTCTATTCTACCGAACGTACGCAGCAAGATTTTTAGGCAATACAGGCGATTTTTTCTATCGATTCGACCAGATACCCCCTTAAAAATATTTAAAGGAAAGTGTTCGGTATGTTTTACAAATGAGCTAAATTAATTACAATTGAGTTTTATGAATATATCTTTTTATTTCAACGTAAAACTGAGAGAATTTTTGGAATGCGATTTTTCGCTTCTGATGTCATATCAAACAAGGATAGAAGCGGCGAGGAGGCAAGAGCCTTAAAAAATGTATAAACGTGTAAAGATTTTAAGTAATTTTTATTCTATATTTTTACTCATATGTTTATAGATTTAATCTCAACGATTGTTAAACTCTAATATTTGTAATTATCAAAAAATAATATATTAAAATAATCATTGTTTTGTACAAATATATTTTGATTCAAAGGCTAATAAAGTATTTATAAAAAATTAAAACATATTCGACTTAGGTTCGAATTATTGGAAGTAAATACTCTTGTTTTTTAAGGTAGAGGGCTTTTCATAGAGAGTTCAAACCCATTTCGTCCAGGTTTGAGTCTACTTGAAAGTATTGCTTTTATTTTTTTAAGTAAATAGAGAGTTTGAAACCACGCCAAAAAATTTGAATCTATTTATAAGATACTTAATCCTATCGCTGATTATGTGACAACCATCATGATGATACACTATATTTGCATCTGAATTTCTAACGGCAAGTCTTCTAAACAAACTTGTAGAATGTTCTCTAAAAATGCAGCATATTTTTCTCCGGTTGAGGTTTTTTTAATAAAATAAATAAAGGCTAATAATTTTGTTTCTAATCATACGTACATAATGACGTTCTGCCAATGTCCACCCACACAGCACACAAGCATTGTTGAATCAACATCTCAAAAACATTGCATTGCAACATTTGCAATATTGCATTAACTGCAAAATGTAAATTCCTTGTTATACAAACATCTAATATCCGCTGATCTGTAATGTCTTGTAGACGTTGCAATTCAACATTCAGAAAACATTGTTTGATGATCGAATGGGTTAGTAGTGATACTCTGACTCTGACACTTCCTTCTTGCTTATACTTGTATATAATAATTCACAGGCCAACAAAAAAAAGTTATCTGCGCAGAGACTAGACCATGATATTCCCATGTATTTTTGCCTGCTGAAACCGAATATGACCTCAGTTTTGCCCCTACACGTCAGGATTTCTTTCTACAGCCAAAAACAGGGTGTTTTGTAGGGGCAAAACATGACATTATGGAAACAAACATTGCAAAACTAAGGCCTAGGTTTATATTATATACAAGAGTTGAAACAGAATTTGTTAGGCAAACCCGAGATTAAAAGATTCAATTTGGTAAGTAAGATTAATATGACAAGATTAAGAAATAAGATTCCATTCGATATTTGTACTGACTATCTAAATCTATTCGAAGGCATAGGCCAATTCAAAAGAGAACTTAAAATTCACTTAAAAGAGGGAGGACCTTTTTTCCAGTCGGTTCCACAAACTGTAGCTATACCTTTGTTACCAAAATTATAAAAAGAACTAGATAAAACTCGTCAAGTTAGGCATAATAGTACCGGTAAATTTCCCTACGGACTGGTGCAGTCCTATTGTTGTGGTGCCAAAAAGAAACAGTAATGAGGAAATTTGTCTATGCTGTGATTACACTAATTTAAATAACTAGGTGAAAAGAGCCAACTTTCCAATTCTTAAAGTTGATACAGCTATAGCTGATTTGAGAGAAAAACTCAAAGATATTTACTAAGCAAAAACGGAGTTTCATCAAATTCCTCTTCACAAAGATAGTCAACCTCTTACCACTTTTATTACACCCTTTGGTAGATATATGAGCACATCAACTGTGTAACCGATTATTTTACTCAGGAATTTGGAGACAAATCAAAAGGCATTAAAAACATAATAGTAGATAAAACCTTCATATTACGTTTTCTTGGTATGGTTAAGTACATAAGCAAGTTTGTGCCAAATAAATCTTCCATATTAGAGCCCTTGAACAGTTTATTGAAAGATAATACTCATTTTGTGTGGCTTCAACCACAACAAGCAGCTTTCAAAAAAATAAAAAAACTCTTGTTAAAAGCTTCTATATTAGCCCATTTCGACTTTAATAAAAATAATATTATTTAGGCAGACGCCTCTTGGGTTAGGAAGTGCACTTATTCAGGAGGATAAGACTGGTAAGAGAGAAATATCTGCTTATGCTTTTCGGACATTGACACCAACTGAAAAAAAATATAGTCAAATTGAAAAGGAAGCCTTGGCATATTAGTCTTTGCGGCAGACCATTATATAAAGAATACATTATAGGCGTTACTCTTAAAACAGATCATAGACCGCTACTCCAGATATTACAGAGTAAACCAATAGATGAACTTACTCCGCATCTTCAGAGAATAAGATTAAGGCTTATGCGATATCATTATAAAGTTATTTTTGTACCTGGAAAGCAATTAGTGTTAGCGGACTGTTTATCTAGTAGATGAAAATACTAGGAACAAGGATGATCTACAAGAAGAAATAGATCAATATGTGAGATTAACAATTGCTAATTTGCCTGCAACACGTAATCTTCTAGATAGAATACGTGAAGAACAAGAAACAGATTTTATTTGTAAAACACTCATAGAGTACTGTTTAAGATCATGGCCTGCAAAAACTAAATTACTAGACGGAATATGGCCTTATCATCAGTTAAGAGAAAATATTTCTTACGTAGATCATCTTTTGTTGTACAACTCTAGGATAGTTATTCCTCCTACATTGCAAGCAGAAATGCTCTCCAAAATACATGACGGTCACTTTGGTATTAACAAATGTAGGGAGCGAGTTAACCAATCAGTTTAGTGGCTAGGGCTAAATACACAATTAAAAAACCTAATAAAAAATTGCCCGAAGTGCATAGAGGTCTAATATTAAAGAACCATTTAGGAAGGAAGAGTTTCCCAGTCGACCTTGGCAAAAAATCGGAATCGATCTTTTCAAATGTAAAACGTGGTATTTAGTTATGTTTGACTATTATTCAAGATACTTAGAAATCTCTAACTTGAGATCATTAACATAAATTGAAGTCATAAAGAAATGCAAAGAGGTATTTGCGAGATCCGGAGTACCCAAAATTGTTAGGAGCGACTGTGGAACTCAATTTGCCACAAAGAATTTGTGCGTAAATACGATTTTGTACACACAACAAGCTCACCGAAATATTCACAAAGCAACGGCGCAGCAGAAACAGCAGTTAAAATTGCAAAAAGCATATTTAAAAAATGTGATGATATAAGTCTAGGATTATTAGCGTATAGAACGACTCCGTTAGAGAACAGATATTCTCCCGCGGAACTGATGTTTTCGAGATAAATTCGTTCCTCACTTCTTATTCTGTCAAGAAAATTAGAATCGTTTATAAAACATAAGAAAATATTACCGCAAAAGGATAAAAGAAAAAGAAAACAAGAAAGATATTATAATAAGAGACATTGCGCAAAAGAAGTATCTCAATTACAGCTAAATGATAGAGTTTAGATTACAGACGTGCTAGTTATGTTAGAATAGTAGGTAAAGCAAATACCCTAAAATCTTATTTAGTTAAAACTAATAGCGGTGATATACCAAGAAGAAATTGTTGACACCTCATCGTTGCACCATTAGAACAGAACGCTAGCTTGGAATTACAGGATGACCCGCCACTTGTCCTTGAAGAACAGGATGAGACCCAAATCGGGGAAACAAAACAGACAACACAAAATAGACAGCAAGAGAGAAGGGACAACATTGATAAGCAGACACACGATGACGACTCTTCGAAGCCGGTCGATTTCCACGATGCTGAGGAAGCATCAACATCAACAGGCATCCCAAGGAAGACATCCAGGGACAGGAAACCAACTAGTTATTTTAAGGATTTTTACGTATAGAAAAACATTATATATAAACAATTCGTTGATATAGTGTTTGCTTTATATAAAACAAAATATAAATAAAAGGGCCTGCGAACTAGCGAGATATTTGTGCTAAATTTATTATATTATGAACATAACAGATAATCAATAAACATCAAACATTTCGGCCATTACTATGGCCTTCTTCAGTGTAAGAAACTAATAATCTTGATCGTTGAATATAAAATTAACGGAAAAGTCGTTACATCGTTATTAAATTAGAAATTACAGAACAATTGTTATTAAAAAACGCCAATCGCTTACATACATGTGTTCGTGTGGATCGCCAATCGTATACATACGTGTCTTCGTGTGGATCCTTATCATTTCTCGTAGATGCGGTTAACACAGTTAGTTCATCATGTACAATTATCGTTCGAGCGTCCATAAGTTGGTCATGGAAAGGATTAGTCTCTACTGTACAACAAATCGCGGTCATTGATTGGATAGGACCGATGCCGAATGTCCTTACGTAAATTATATAATTTATATGCATTGAATTGTATGTGATAAAATTAAAGTGATTCTTAATACCTTGAATAGTAGAGATGCGTGTCGAGGAATACATGTTTTGCTGTGGTCGGTCTAATGTCAAATTCGGGAGTCGGAGAATTGTAGTGTGGAGCATGTGGAAGGGACGGAATATAGGAGGGGAAAAGAACCTGAGTGGGAATTAAAAAGGAGAGAGTAAATTGAGTATTGAGAGATATGCTTCTGGTAATAATTCCGTGTCACTTTGTTTGTTGAGGCCCTCATTCTGTCTTTTAATATGCATCATCTCAGAAATGAGTCGTTTGTAATATATAAGTTCATTATCCAAGATTTTTACCCTTTCCCAATCTAATCTGTGATCTGTTTTCATGCGATGTTCAGTAATAACTGATGGAGAACCGCTTTTTTTCATAATATCAGATTTGTGCTCTTTGATTCTAGTTTTTAATTGTCTTTTTGATTGTCCAACATATGTGGCATCACAATCATTACAACTTATTTTGTATACGATTTAAGACTTGAATTGAGTGATGCGTACAAAAAATTGCACTGTATTAGTCACGAAATGTACAGAGTTTATAAGTCGATTTCTAACGTATTTCCTTCTGTGATCGGAAATGCGTTCTTTGCTCACCATTTGTCGAGAATCAGCTGTGGCACAACTGAAAAGTAAGAATTGACAAAAAAATTAAATGGCTGACGAAAATCTCTAACACACATAAGAATCCAAAGATATGTGAGAATAATTATTATCGTTCGGGTGATGTTAACTCGTTAGATTCTGATATTCCAAAAAAAAATATTTTTTTTAAAGAATTCTGGTCCTAATTTACACCATGTTAATCTTTAAGCACAAAAGTTTAAACAAGAATCTCCTTTAAATTCTCCACAGTATGATTGGTTTCGCAATTTGAGTAACAACGTAATCCCGGATGAAATCGTCTATTTATTACAATTGGGTAAACGTTTCAAGGTACCGATTAATGAATATGAGACACCTAAGTTAATTACTGAATTCCGCAGCAGGTCATAAAACACATAGAAAGTAATATAAGTAAATGTCAGGAATCCATTCGAGGGGCAGTTAGGAATCGATCAATGTCTTTAGTCAATAAAATTGCTAATCAAAAATTACCAGACAGTAATAATGATAAAATGATTTGGGATGGATAACATTAACTAAAAAATGTATTAAGGAACATCCCAACATCCTTTTTACAAGAGCCGATAAAGGTAGTGTCACGGTTGCTTTAAACAAAATTGAATACTTAAAGGAAATAGAGTCATCTCTCTCTGATACTTCCATCTACGAAGTAATTGACAAAGACCCGATAAAAAACTCACGAATGATTTACGTTCTCTACTAACAAGATAAAAGAAAAAGGGATGTATAGATCACTCCATTTATACAAGACTCAATTGCACGGATGGTATTCTACCGAGAGCTTATGGATTGCCAAAAATACATAAGCCTGGCAATCCTCTTAGAATAATAGTGTCATTCATAAATAGCCCGTTGTATATGCTTGTTTGTTGTTTACAGGGTATTTAGTTTAGTCTAAAAGGTGTTTCGAAATCTCCTAGCTATATAAAAAATAGCTACCATTTAGTGAACAAATTAAATAGCATGCCCTTCAACTCTAATTATATGTTAATATCATTGGACGTCGTTTCACTTTTCACTAATGTTCCGACAGACTTGGTAGTAGAAAGTATTACAAAAAAATGGAGTGAGATTTTGGAGCACACGGACATTCCGTTTAACGAATTTATAATAATTGCAATCTGACTAATTTTTAATTCTATATATTTTTCTTTTAACAATTACAAATAAATTTTTGGCAGTCCGATGGGATCCCCTCTGTCACCAGTAGCGGCAAATATGGTCATGTGCGACCTCGAGCAGATTGTAATTCAACAACTCAATTATGTCCCATATTTCTATTGTCGGTATGTAGATGATATTGCAATGGATGCTCCATATAATCAGTCAGTTACAGTGGTAGAGGACGGACGTGTTATTCTCTGTCTCCGACGGCTGCTGTTTCTTTTCGAACGCTATTAAAACCGTTTTATTCGGAGTTTCTTGGTTGCATAATTAAGATCTCATGGACGGGAGGAAAATGTGCAAAGACTGTGCGGCGGTTGTAGTAAAGCCCGTCACATGCGATTACTGCAATTGCATCTCACCCGGCCTGTGTCCCCCGCACGGGTCATCCCTACTCCAGTGGTCAATTTCTAGACTGTAGAAGTCCGTCAGTTACATCTCAGAACACAGATATAAATCTATTAAACACTATCAAAAACCTAATACGATCAGAATTTGCCGAATTCCGGAAAGAGATGCGGGAAATGTATCGTGCCGATATGGAAAAAATTAAGAGGGACATAAACTGCTTGTCGAACAAAGTGGATCAACTTGAAAAAGATTTACTATCAAATAAACAATCTTCGCTTTTTTCCCCTCAGCCGGAAATGGATGTTTTGGAAGAATTAGAGGACAGGAATAGGAGATCGACAAATTTTATATTTTATAATCTTGAAGAATTGGACAATACAAACTGCTCGGATACGGATCTTGTAAAAGACATAGTCGGAATAATCCATCCCGATAATATTTCCATTCTAACAACGAAGAGGCTTGGGGAAAAAACAACAAGGACATACCAGACCGTTAAGAATATCCCTAAATACTAAGGATGTTGTTCTAAAAATTTTGCGAAATAGAACACGATATTCTGGACTAGTACGGATATTCCAAGACCAGACACTCAATCAAAGGCAGTACTTCAAAGACTTGCAGATGAAACTGAAGTCGCTGAAGGATGCAGGCGAGACAAATAAAACAATTCGCTATAGGAATGGTGTGCCGAGGATCGTGGACATAAATCAAGATGTTTCATCAAAAAACTGAATCGATCCCCTTCAGTATATTTTCAAAATGTGCGTGGTTTAAGGACAAAATTAAGTGATTTACGTTGTGCCATATCCTCTGCATCTGAAATATATGATATTATTATTATAGTCAAAACATGGTTAAATGATAGCATTTCAGATGCGGAGCTAGGCCTTGAAAGTTATAATGTATTCCGCGCGGATAAATGTTATGAAAGTAGTGGTTGTCGGCGTGGTGGGAACGTTCTTATTGCTGTTCGCGACTATTTATTTTGCCGATCTTTAAAGGTGACATCGTCGCATATCGAACAACTATTTGTTAACATTCGGTTAAATCATAAGCACTTAGTCGTTGGCACAGTTTACTTGCCTCCAATCTCTGATCCATCTATTTATGAGTCGCATTGCTCTTCTGTGGAGGAGGTGCTGGTTGCACTGCTCAATGCCGAAATTTTAATTGTAGGGGATTATAATTTACCTCATACCGTCTGGCATAACAGTAATGACTATCTGTATATGGGACATCATGGCCATTTAATGGAACACGTGAGCACGGTTATGCATTTTTTCACTGAATTTAACTTTTGTCAACATAATAATATTAGTAATGCGACTCATACGATGCTTGATCTAGTGTTTTCTACTCGGCGAAATGTCATTGTACGGCCGACGTGTGAATTGTTATGTTCTCAGGATCGGTACCACTCTGCCTTAGAAATATCGATATCAATGTCGGGGTTCACGCCTCGCTCACAATCTCCTGAATGGAAATTAAATTTTAAGCATGCAAATTACACTACTGTAAATGAGTATTTTAATGGCATCAAGTGGGATGACGCGTTAGCACCCCTCGACATTGATGGTTCTATTGAATTCTTGTATGGCCATCTTAATCATGTATTCTCGACCTACGTTCCATTTTGCCTAATGCGCAAATCACTTTATCCGACATGGTTTACAAGTGAATTGATAAACCTCACGAAAGCTAAAAAAGCAGCCCACCATCATTAAAAAAAAAAAAAAAACAAACAAATAAATTCTTGCACTATCTGGCATTTTATCAGCTGAGGGCTCAATGTAGATCTTTATCTTCAAAGTGCTTAAATAATTATGTGACGAAATCGGAATTCGCTGTTGCAAGCAATGTGAAAATTTTCTAGAGTTTTATGAATTCAATGTTCTCTACAAATTCAATGACAACGCACCTCCTTAAAAACGGTTCAGTCCTTGATGATGGTACCGACATCACAAACTGCTTCGCGGATTTCTTTGAATCGGTTTACTCTGCCGCAGACAGACAGGTTATGGACGTAGTATATGAGCAAGGAGTAGAATTATCAAATATTGATATTACCATTGGTGAAGTTTTTAACGGTATTAACAACTTACAAAATAATTCATGCCCAGGTACGGATGGGATTCCACCAATTTTTCTTAAATCTATTCCCAAAAGCGTGGAAAATATTCATCGTGACCCCTATCCACAAAGGTGGCGACAAAACTCTAGCTTCGAACTATAGACCCATAAGTAAACAAAATATTATGCCAAAATTATTTGAAAACTTTGTTGCAGATAAGCTCTAATCATTACTAAAAAATGTAATAATTGATGAGCAGCATGGATTTGTGGCTAGGCGATTCACGTCGACGAACCTCTTATTGTACCACGATTACTTGACCTCAGCTATCAAGGAGGGTTATCAGGTCGATGCTATTTATACCGATTTTAAAAAAGCTTTCGATAGTGTGGATCAGGATCTTCTGATCAAAAAATTGCGTGCGTATGGCCTTGATGGAACCTTGCTGACGTGGTTATCAAGCTTTATCACAGATAGAACACAAATCATTAAATTCAGAAACTTCTTTTCTAGAATTATAAACGCTACGTCCAGTGTTCCACAGGGTTCTCACCTAGATCCGCTCTTATTCAACTTATTCATAAATTACATTATAGCCGTTTTTAAACACTGTGGATTTCTACTGTTTGCAGATGATCTAAAAGTCTATCGTCGAATCATAAATATTTTAGATGCGATTCTGTTACAATTAGACCTAGATCGCTTAAACTCCTGGTGTAACAAAAACAAATTATACTTCAATCTGTCTAAATGCCATGTGATCCACTTCAGCAAGAAGAAAAGTGTGTATAAACATAATTATAGCTTATTCGATACTTCTCTGTCTGCGTGCGACACTATACGTAATCTGGGTGTATGGTTTTCTGCGGACTTATCATTTGACAAACATATCCATCTTATTACAAATAGTGCGTATCAAAAAACTGAAAAAACTAGGCTTTGTCCTACGATCCTGTAAATATTTCACAAATATTCATACACTAAAAATGCTGTACTGCGTTTTGGTCAGGCCAAGCTTGGAATATGCTGCCATTGTATGGATTTCTTATCAACTTAATCATGCTAGGGAAATCGAAAAGATCCAACATCGTTTTCTTCGAAGAATTAGCTTCCTTACAGATAATCCTATACATCTACGTGATCACAACTATGATCTCGTATTGGCCAGAACTAATCTATTAACACTGAGTGATAGGAGAACATATTTTGACCTGTTATTTCTATTCAAATTGATTGGTGGTCATATTAATTGCTCGGACCTGCTACAGCGTGTACATTTACATGTCCCAAAACCAGACCTCTCAGATACAACCTGATATTTTATGAGGAGTTACACATCCTACGGAAAATTTAAGCCCTTAAATAGAATCCACTTATTAGCTAATAAATTTTCCGACCGTCTAGACTTTTTTCAAAAACCATCGACTCATTTAAACGATCATTAATTCATTGTCTTCATTAACAATTTTCTTGCTTATGCATTTATTATTTGTTAAAATATTTGTTAAACAGTTGTCATTTTGTTAATTGTACTAAAGGGATTATATCCCGTTAAATAAATAAATAAATAAATAATATCTGAAATTAATAATATACATACAATACATGCAATACATTGGAGGTTTTTAACTTTTTACATGAACGATTGCAATTTACTTGTGAGATCGGAGGGGAGGGCAAACTTAATTTTTTGGATGTCACTATTATTATTGAGGATATTTTGAGGATTATTGAGCTGCTATTAATTCTAACCGCGGAATTGTAAGTTTCTTTAAAGGAGCTACTTTCGTTTTTGATGCGATAAAACATGTCGTGACTTTACCATCGTTTGACGTTACTCTTACATATATGACTGCTGCCATGGCCTTTTGCAAAGCATTACTGTACCCGTGAATTTCAATCAGAGAATCTGATTTCAAACCGATCCATCTTGGAAACTCGAATTTCGGCATATCTCGCAAAGTCTCGACAAAGTCGATCCATTTCTTTGTTAATTTGTCTGACAACGGCTCATCCCAACCTAACTTAAGAACGAGATAGAATGAAACGTAATTTTTCTATCCAATGAAATATGTTTCAAAATGTCTGGATGATTACTCATCCACTTTTTCAATAAGAAACCGCCCGCCATGCACAGCTGATCCAATTGAACAACCTTCTCTTGGGCCTATTTTATAAAGTCCGCTCCACCATGAAATTCATCAACGTATCGACCCTTCATAACGATAGCAACAGCTAATGGAAATCAATGTCCCTCATCCTTTACTAACTGAATGAGAGTTCGTATAAAACTAAGGGTGAACACACTAGACCGTAAGTAACAGTTGTAAGTACGAAGATGATGATTTGATACAATGAATCTAACCAAAGGATTCGCTGAAAGTTCCAATCTTGGGATTTACTCTAATCTGACGGAACATCTTTTCTATATCCGTTATAAACACGTAAAGAAAGAGTCGAAACCAAAGAAGCACGTCAAACAAATCAGTCTGCAATTTAACTCCGGTATGCAATAAGTCGTTTAAAGATACGCCAGTAGTTGTAGGACTCGATCCGTTAAACACGACTCTCAATTTAGTCGTTAAACTTTGCTCTCTCAACACCCCGTGGTGTGGAAGATAATATGCTAAAAACGGTTCAGGTTGCGAGCCTGGAACTCTCTTCATATGACCTAACTGCTCGTACTCGATCATGAAGTCCGAATAAGTATTTGAAAACTTTTAATTTGATTTGAATCGATTAGACAAACTAGTCATTAATCGAAAAACTTTAGAACTTGAGTGTTTCCGAGTTTCTCTAGAGTTGACTTAAAGGGAAGTTTCACAATGTATCTAGCAGTCGCATCTCTCTTATGAGTGAAAAGGAAATAATCCTCACATTCCTGCTCTTCCTTTGAAAGAATTGGAGTCTCAAAAACGGGTATCTCTTCTACTTCCCAAAATCTATGCACTAAATCGTACAGTCCTTTATCAACTGAGACGTGATAACTTTGTCTTTCTACCGAGGAGACCTTAAGCGTCGTTGACCCTGATATTATCTAACCTAATTTAGTCGCTTGTGCCACTGGAGACCCTTCCGAACCTTTTATCAATCTATTTTTAAGTAACGAACCGTAAACATCCGCACCTAATATTACATCGATTGAACTAAGTAAGAAGAATTTAGGATCTGCTAGTTGAATGCCTTCTAAATCCGGCCATGATTGTTGAGGTAATTCGGCAGAAGGAATAGAAGTCGTGAGCTTTGGAAGAATGTACGCTGAAATCGTAGAATCAAAATTAGAATTGAAATGTAATTTCAACCTAAAAAAAGTAAGTCCTTTTGTGGTGTTCGATTTCTGTTCACCTATTCCTATTAACGACAGAGACGAATGAGTCCAAGGTAATCTGAGTTGTTGCACAACGCGTTCCAAAATCAATGAAATTTCCGAACCTTGGTCAAGCAGAGCTCTTACTTTTCTAACTTCCCCTCTATCAGAAACTACTAACACCTGCACGGTTGCCAACAATACACACGAAGCAGTTAGTGTTTTATCAACAGTAGAATGTAAGACTTTGGCTTTGTCCTGTCCTGTTACAGCAGGGCTAGACTGGTTTTGAGATTCTGATTTTACATGTTTTTTAATCGAAGAAATTTCCGCCTTGTGTATTGTTGTGTGGTGCTTCTTATTACAAGTCCGACACCGCTTAGTTACTCTACAGATCGCTACTCTGTGATTCCCTAAACAGTTGCAACACAATTCGTGTTTAGCTACGAGTGCTAACTTTTGAGCGACAGTCTCATCGACATACTTAGGACATTTTACAATGTAATGTTTTTCCTTACAAATTAGACAAAACGATGTGTTAGACGAAGAAGTATCACCTGCTTTTCCTTGGTAATGAGCTTTAGTTGTAGCCTTTTGAGACTTCCACGCTGTCTTAGCCTCTCGAAATTTTTTATAAGCTTGCAGTGAGAAAAGACGAGTGATCAGAAATGCGTTAAGTTCCTGCCACGTGGGAGGAACCTTTGACAAACCCAATTTATTTTCTCAAGCTTTAACCGATTCCGCGTCTAACTTTCGTACTATATGGAAAACAAGCATATTGTTACGCCCGTGCTGGACACTGAGTAGAGAAGTCGGGGAAAGCTGTGAAGCGCGCTCCTTGACAACGGGAGTTTGTTTATGGATTTATTGATTTTCTGTCTGGCGGACTTTTGGAATCCGCACGCGTTCTGTTTTACGAGCTTGGAATAAACGCATTTCTTAAGTTCTTTTGAGTTCTCTTTCCTTTTGCGATTTCCGCGAAATACGTGCGCGAGTGTGAAGTGCGCGATAGTGTTACGGCGGCAAGCTTACTCGACGAGCGTAATATTTTGGGGGCTCGTCCGGGATACGAGGTGACGAACGCAGTATCCCGAACAGGATGACGACCACGCACACCCCGCCGAGGACCCGTTCGCGGGCCGCGGCGTCGGCAACAACGGAGGCGGGCGCGACCCATCCGCAGGATGCGGGGGCGACGGAGGCAGAGGCGGGTGCTTTCGAAGCTGTCTACTTGGAGCTTCAAAAGCTGCGCCAGGAGCGGCGGCTGGAGCAGCAGGAACAACAGCTTTTCCGCAGCGAGTTGGAGGTTCGCCTGAAGGAACGCGATGCTACGGTGGCACGTCTTCAGGAGCAACTCGCCGTACATCAGCTAAGTCCCTCCAATAATGTTTTTCGCGGCGGAATTTCGAATGAGGCGACGCGTGAGATAGGTGCGGGTGAGGGCGCGTGTGCGGGGCGCGCCGCGTGCGGAAATTCGGTCGAGCCGCTGCATGTGATGGGCACGGGCGAGGGCTCGTGTGCGGGGCGCACCGCGTGTGGAGGTTCGACTGAGACGGCGCTCGGTTATAAATTAAAGCCCGACACGTTCGACGGGACTGTTCCTCTGCGCGAATATTTAGCACAGTTCAATTTAATTGCGCAAGCGAATGGCTGGGTGGAATCTTCGAGAACCGTGGCTTTAGCCTCGAGCTTAAGAGGGAAAGCGCGTGCCGTATTGGATGGGGTAACCGAATTCGAGAGCCTTCGTTATTCTGAATTAGAGGCTAGGTTAGAGTTGCGTTTTGGCGAAGCGCATATGTCTCAAACGTTTTACACCCAGTTCACTAATCGGAGACAAAAACCCGGAGAAGATCTGCACGTTTTAAGAGCGGATTTAGAACGTTTAGCGCGTTTAGCCTATTCGGAATGCTCGGCCGAGGTGCGGGATAAGATTGCGTGCGCCCAGTTCGTTGCGGCGCTTTCTGACGGTTTCGTAAAACGAATCTTCAGTTAAAGGGATTAACTCCCTTGAGAGCCGCCATAGAGAGGGCCATGGCAATAAAAGTTATCCAAGCGAATAGTTTTTCGCGGAAATTTGAAAGTAAAGATCTCGGAAAAGGCAGAGCTGGGAACGAAATTACATCGGCGGGGAATGAAAAAGATGAAAAGAGTTCTGCAAATTTTAAGAAGAAATCGGGTTTCAGGTCGAGATTCGGGCGTGAGGAAAAGGAGTGCTGGCAGTGCGGTGCCAAAATGCACTTTCGGTCGGAGTGCCCTTCTCTAACTACCGAAGAGAAGGAAAACTCGGAATAGCCGAGCTCAGCGGGGCATGTTCGGCTCAAGGGTGCAAAGGCCCTGCGAAATTAAGTAGGATAAGTAGCGGGTTAAGTGATTTTTGTTTTCGCGGCCGAGTTAATGGCCGGACTTGCGTCTTTAGAATAGATACGGGCTCCGATGTGTCGGTACTTAGGGAAGATTTGTTAGGTTCTTTACAATCACCCACTCCTGTAGAGAGATATTTCTTGACCTATCCAACGGGAGAAACGGTTCCTGTAAAACAGAGTGGTGGTTGGAATCAAAAAAGGAAAATTTTCTTTGGATTTTCCGGTAATCATAGCGACCATAAAAGACGAGTGTATTCTAGGAGCGGACTTTCTTTCAAAAATAGGGGTAGGAAGCGTTTTCTCTTCGGTTTTTGAGGAAACGGTGTCAGAGAGTCAAGAAAACTTTTCTGTTCCCGAATTTGTAGTTTTGATAGGGGGATTCCTTTTTTTCTTATGGAATTCTTTGAGAAAAATTCCGAAACTCTCAACGCTTCTCAAAAAGAGCAGTTTGCTGAATTGGTGATCGAGTTTCAAGATGTCTTTTCGGAAGATGTGGTTGCAGGAAATTGCTCCGTCGTTGAGCATGTTATTAGGCTGAAAAATTCTTCTCCGATTAAACAGGCTCCTAGGCGAATTCCACTGCATATGCGAGAAAAGGTGGAAAAGATTTTAAACGAAATGAAACAACGTGGTGTCATCGAAGAATCTCATAGCGCCTGGGTTTCTCCAGCTGTTTTAGTAAAAAAGAAAGATAGAACGATTAGATTCTGTATCGATTTCAGGAAGCTCAATGTCATTACAAAAAAAGATTCTTATCCTATTCCCAGAATAGATGATCTTTTTGATCGTTTATCCGAAAATTCCTGGTTCACCACCTTAGACTTAAAAAGCGGCTATTGGCAGGTGAAGCTTTGTCCTCAGGATAGGAAGAAAACGGCCTTCTCTATAGGAAATGGCTTATGGCAGTTTACTGTAATGCCATTTGGATTATGTAATGCTCCTGCTACTTTTGAGCGATTGATGGAGCAGGTTCTTCGTGAGATATTGAATAAGATCTGTATGGTTTATTTGGATGATGTCATTATCTATAGTAAAACTTTCGAGGGAATGCTGGCAAATTTAAGGGAAGTATTTCTTTGTTTACGGGGTGAAAATTTAAAACTCAATCCAAAAAAATGTACTTTTTTCGGGAGAGAAGTGAAATACTTAGGCCATGTCGTTTCAGAAAAAGGAATCTCCACTGATTCGGAAAAAATTAAAACCGTTCAAGAGTGGCCTATTCCTCAAAATAAGAAGCAAGTGCGAAGCTTCTTTGGACTCTGCTCTTATTATAAGAAATGTGTGAAGGGATTTTCTTTTATTGCTAAGCCATTATTTTTTTTAACTGAAAATCTTTGAAAATTTGTGTGGGATGGGCGTTGTCAGGAAGCTTTTGAGAAGCTTAAACAAAACTTAATTTTTCCTCCTATTTTAGCTTTCCCAATAGAAAAAGGGGAATTTATTCTTGATATTGACGCTTCAAATCACGGCTTGGGCGCGGTACTTTTTCAGATTCAGGATGGTAAGGAGAGGGTCTTAGCTTATTATAGTCGGGTATTGAGCAAGTCTGAAAGAAACTATTGCGTAATTCGTTGGGAGCTGTTAGCTTTGGTGGAGGCTTTAAAGACCTTCCATCACTATTTATATGAACGTGAATTCTCGGTTAGAACGGATCATATTTCGTTACGCTGGTTGATGTTTTTTAAAAATCTAGAAGGGCAGTTAGCACGTTGGATGAAACGCGTACAACAATTTAATTTCGTAGTCAAGCACCGAGCAGGAAAGGTGCATGCAAACGCTGACGCGTTGTCTAGGCGTCCATGTGCGGAAGGAAACTGCAGATATTGTGATAAAGTGGAGATGGGGGAAGAAAGTATTGTAAGGGGACATGTTAGAAGAATAATCTTCAAAGAAATTGAATCTGCGGACTGAAAAAGAATGAAATTAGAGGACTTTTCAATTGTAGGAATTTATCGTGGAAAAGAGGAGAATAGGCGACCTCTTCGTCAAGAAATAGCTCAGAGAGATTTGACTGCTAAGGACTATTGGCTCCAATGGGATTCCCTGGTGATTAAAGACGGGATTTTGTGTAGGAAATGGGAGTCTCCAAATTTATGTTCCGTTGTTTTTCAAACTATAGTTCCTCGAGGAATGATTTCGCGAATTTTAGAAGAAGCTCATGTTTTTTCCACAGGTGGCCATTTTGGTGTCAATAAGACCTTAGAGAAGATCCGGAAACATTTTTATTGAGCTTTCTGTAAGCAGGATGTCGAACATTGGTGTAGGACTTGTAAAGTTTGCGTTTCAAAGAGAGGGCCATCTGATAAAGGAAAGTTTTCTATGCAAATTTACAATGTCAGGGCGCCTTTTGAAAGAATTCAAATAGATGTTTTTGGTCCTCTTCCAACTTCTTCTTCGGGAAATAAATATCTGTTGGTGGTTACGGACTGTTTCACAAAATGGGTGGAAGCTTTTCCGCTTGAAAATATTAGGGCTAAAACGATTGCGGAAGTTTTCTTGAGTCAAGTGGTTTCCAGATACGGCATTCCTTCGGAATTACATACTGACCAATGAAGAAATTTTGAATCTCGATTATTCTTGGAACTAACTCAGTTATTGGGAATTAAAAAAACAAGAACTACTCCATTTCACCCTCAATCCAATGGTCAGGTGGAACGTCAACATCAGACGTTGTTGAATTATCTGGCAAAGTTTGTTGCTGCAAATCAACGAGATTGGGAACATTGGATTCCATTAGGGTTGTTGGCGTATAGGTCTTCTAAACATGAAACTACTGGTTTCACTCCTTCTGAATTGCATTTAGGTCGGGAGTTAAGATTACCCTTGGATCTACTTCGCGGACATCCTCCTGGTTCTGAGACTATTCCTTCGGAAAGAGAATATTTCCGTCATTTGAAAGGAAAAATGGATCTCATTCATAACATTGTATGTCAACGTATGGAAATTAAGTCTCAAAAAGCCAAGGCGCTTTATGATCGGAAGGATAGACAATTATGCTATGAGCCTGGGCAAAAAGTCTGGTTATTTAATCTTCGAAGAAAAATAGGAATAACTCCTAAGTTACAAAGTAATTAGGAAGGTCCTTTTGAAGTCGTTAAAAGAATAAATAATGTAGTTTATTGCATTTGTAGGTCTAAACGGCATAAGAACAAAGTCGTTTATTTAGATAGATTAGCTACTTTTTATGAGAGGTAATTCCTTTCGAATCATGATTTTTATCCGGAGCGCGGAGCCCGAAAAATTTCAATTCATTTAATTAGTTTTTAGGTTTTTTTTTAAGAAAAAGATTTTTCTTTTGTTGTTACTTTCAGCTACTTCTCCGGGAAGATGGTGCCGAAGAACATCAGGCGAAAATATTAGCTGAAAGAAGACCGCCTTGCCCACGGTTTTTGATCGTGGTTTTTCCGTGGGACTTAGGGCAAATGCCAAGGCGGGGACTGGAGAGTCTTGCGAGACGCAGGGTCCACGAAAGCTTCCCCCTCCAGTCCGAAGACTCTCAAGAGGATAGCGCTGGTAGCAGAAGGAAAGCCGACGTTGAAGAGGTTCATACGTGGAAAAAAGCGTTTTTGGATTGAGGGAAGAAACGAAGCCCGTTAACTCGCAGCTTAGCTCGAGGTAGAGCAGGAAGCGTTTCAAGTTCCCGGAAATCTAAGAGAAAGAAACTGCTTGTAACTTTTCTCTAGTTGTCGGGACGACGTAGAAGAGGTTCACACGTGGAAAGAAGCGTTTTTGGATTGAGGGAAAAAACGAAGCTCGTTAACTCGCAGCTTAGCTCGAGGTAGAGCAGGAAGCGTTTCAAGTTCCCGGAAATCTAAGAGAAAGAAACTGCTTGTAACTGTCCTCTAGTTGTCGGGACGACAACTTAAGAAGAGGGGGACAATGTTACGCCCGTGCTGGACACTGAGTAGAGAAGTCGGGGAAAGCTGTGAAGCGCGTTCCTTGACAACGAGAGTTTGTTTATGGATTTATTGATTTTCTGTCTGGCAGATTTTTGGAATCCGCACGCGTTCTGTTTTACGAGCTTGGAATAAACGCATTTCTTAAGTTCTTTTGAGTTCTTTTTCCTTTTGCGATTTCCGCGAAATACGTGCGCGAGTGTGGAGTGCGCGATAGTGTTACGGCGGCGAGCTTACTCGACGAGCGTAACAATATCATCCCACGTATCTACGGGGCGTTGTATTGTTTCTAAAGTTCTATAAATTTAAAGAAAAATAGTATACAAATGTTCAAGATTAATAGCAGATTCTTTTGTCACAGGTTTCAAATCATGAAGTGATTGTAATGCCGTGTTAACTTGAAGTTTTAGGTTATCGTAAAATGAAAGCAATGGTAAGTTCTCACGCCTTTAGTAAGTTCTCAGCAGTGAGTGTCGTATTTTGAATCAGGTGATCCGCGGTACCGGTCAAACTTGTTTTCAAGTATTGCAACTTCTCGAATTGAGACAAATCTGTCTCGGATAAAACGAGAGAGGCAAACAATTCTCTATAATTGAGCCATTTCGACGGAGTTCCATCAAATTTTGGAATATTGATATGAGGAAGCCTACCATGTTTGTGTTGAGACCTATTCGACGTAGGAATCTCATAAGATAGAGATTGTGTTGAAGAAGAACTTGTTGCAACTAGTTGCTCTACACTGAGACTAGCCTTTATCTGTTCAACAGCTGCTAAGTAACATATATGTGTATCCGAGTATACTGTTTCCGAAAAATATGAATGAGATAGAATCGGTAACCTTTCTTCTCTTGTAAGTCTAGTAATAGCCATTAGAATGGCATCATGCTTCCTATTGAACTTAGTCCAAAGATCAGCTAGAGATGACAAGTACCTATCTATTCTTTGTTTCGTAAATACCGAGGATTCTGCACTGACAAAATTATCATAGGCGTTTGCTATGAAATTACTCAACACGAGTTTTTGACTGATACGATCGATTATTGTATCCATTTTATTAAATATAAATATCTGTTGATATTTAACACGAAACGATTTGAGCGGAATGCTTATCAAGTATCTCTATTTGTAAACTTTCGCGAAACTCGATGTGTCGCTTCCTCTATCCGGATGTCCCAAATAAAGTAACAGTATACCGAAATCACAAAATGATTGCTAGTTTATCCTTTTATTCAGAATTATCAATCCGCAAACACGAATCCGGAATTACAAATCCGGTTAACATCCGGAACCAAGTATCCGGCTCGAAAGACCAATTTTACGTACAAGCTCACGCATGAGCCTGATCTCGCGATTTAGATAAGGAAGCTACACACACAACTAAAGAATTGAGTCGTATTGAGATTATGTATTCGTATCTGACTTACAAATCAGCGCTTGTCTGTATAGTAGATTGAGATACAGTCTCAATCAAAAGATATGCAGAGTACAAATAGATGTCATATATAAATGTAAGTTGTATAAAATACAAGAAGATAAGAAATGATTAGTCAATAATGATCCTTTCTCTGATTTTTATAAGGTTGTCCTTTTCTTTAATAATCTTAAGAAAGAAATAAATCTCTTATTTTTAATCTCAATATTCATCCGAAAATACTGAATATCTTGTTTTATCTTGTCTTAAAATTCTTGACGTAATCAATTTCTCATCGTATAGATATTTCTCAAAGAAAGGATCGGTCATATTAAACTCACGAAAATGAAATATAACATTCATAGATGTCAAGAAATATATACAAGAAATAATCATAACTGAATTAATGCGTCAATGTTCCTTTTATCATAAATAATCTATTGAAGAATATAACGTACTTTGTTCTCAAAGTGATTATTATCACCAATAAAGAAAGACAAGTTACGTAAATTCATATAATGATTAATCTTCACTATTCAGTAAGAAAATCAGGAAGAATAGCACTTTACGATGGAAATTGACACACCAATTCTTAATCGTGAAACACAAATATAATACGCAATACTTCGCATAAAATCGAATGTTATTTTTAACGCAGTTTCTGTTAATCTTTGACACGCCGATAATTATATATAGATTATATACAGGGTGTCAAAAATAAAAGTAACCACCCGAATAGGGGGGGTAGATTGGGTCAAACTGAAAAGAAAAGTCTCGTACCATTTTGCAAAATTCGCAATAGTTAACAAGTTATTAATTAAAACGTCTGAGCGAATGCACGCACAAGGAGCGATAGAGGCGGGCCTCGGCGGCTGGCTGGGCTGGCACGGTGCCCGGCGCGCGGCGAGCGGTGGGGGTCGAGAGACGAGCGGGGCGCGGCGCGGCGCGGCGAACGTCGAGCGACAGATGTTATACACTGCGACGAAAAAGTATTAGAGCCAGCCCATACTAAACTTACGATAATTCCTTCGCGTAAACGGGATTTTCCTTCGCGTAAACGGGATTTTGTAGTAACTTACAATAATTTACTCCGCGTAAACGAGTGAATTATCGTAAGTTACTACAGAAGTAACGCGCTCGCGTAAACGTAGTAACAGTAGGTAGCACACGTATTGGCTATTGCATAGGCATTGCCGTAACGTCTTACGCCTTAGATAATATTAATTAGTTTAGCTTGAATTATGTGTAATAAAAACATTTAATTTTAGTAAATTTAATTATTTTGCATGTCAAAGTTTACGAGGTTTACCACAAGCCTTACTTTAACTTTTGTTTATGTTATAATAACTTTAATGGTGCGTGTCCACTTGCGAGTAAAACTCTCGAGAGTAGCTCTCGAGATTGATTCTCGCAAATGGACATATTCCTAAAGAGTACCTATAACGGAGAATGAATCGCAGCTCTCGGCGAGCGAACTTTTCAAGACCTACTCGTAAATCGACACGACGTTATTTTACTCTCGGAGATCAGCTCGCCAAGCTCGAACGCTGTTCGTATTTTGAGAGCTACATGATGACACAAAGGAACTTATTGAATAATGCGGAAATCATGAACCATTGTAGAATACTACTGTGACAGAAATAAAAGTTTTTTTAATTTTTATGTTTTGCGAATAAAGTGCGAAAAATTCATAATTTAAAGAATTAGATAAGAATATTTTTAATACATTTTCTGCTTATTACATGGTCAATAATTAGTAACACTTTAGTTTTACATACTTTGCACGTTTTAAAATTACAGCGTTGAAATTAAATACATTTTTACATCGCAAATTAAGTACATTAAAAAAAAAAATTATTAAATATTTACATGTAAAAATCTAACATCAAGGTA
Organism: Temnothorax americanus; assembly: GCF_048541705.1. Lineage (NCBI taxonomy): Eukaryota > Metazoa > Arthropoda > Insecta > Hymenoptera > Formicidae > Temnothorax > Temnothorax americanus. The sequence continues at coordinate 414,032 of NW_027509815.1, forward strand.
TTTTGCAAACTGAAAATTAAATAATAATATCGCACTATGTATTGCACTTCACAACTTGTAAGTCTGTAAATACTTTTAATTGTTGGGAATCTTCAATCTTAAGCTCTCTAATTTAGAGCAGATCCGACACCTGCGATCAATCCTTTGCTTGACCCAGAAGGTCTTTTTGTTGTTATTTAACACCCTTTTTCTTTTTAAAATAATGCTGGCCACTATAGTAGCCGCAAGTCTCTTCGTTTACGAGACATTATAATGTCACCACTCTCAGAGATCGACTAAAAAAGTACGTAAGTGGACACAGTTTTGAGAGAACTGTCCGAAAGAATACTCTCTGGATTCTCACGAGATGCTCGCAAGAGTACAATGTTAGAAAAATTACTCTCAAATGGACAGTGTCAGAATAACTCGAGAGCTACTTTGGAGAGTTTTACTCGCAGGTGGACACGCGCCTTAAAACTTTCGAGAATATCTCTCGAGAGTTATTCTGACACTGTCCATTTGAGAGTAATTTTTCTGACATTGTATTCTCGCGAGCATCTCGCGAGAATCCGAAGAGTATTTTTTCTGAGAGTTCTCTCAAAACCGTATCCACTTACGTATTTTTTTAGTTGATGTCTGAGAGAGGTGACATCATAATGTCGCGTAAACGAAAAAACTTGCAGCTGCTATAGTGACTAGTATTATTTTAAAAAGGAAAAGGGCGATCATGGCGCAGAAAGATATGCGCTGCTCTAACGAGCTGAAGATCCGAGTTCAAATCCGACCGAAAATTGTCCGCGGTTTTTATTTGATCGCCACCTCTCGGAAGGGTTAATGGCAACCCGCCGAGAGTGTATCTCTAAGAAAGCAGAAGGGAGGCCTCGGATTTTATACAGGCCGAACTTCAGGAGGCTATGGCTTGAACTTGCTATAGTGCCGTTGAAACAACAAAAAGACCTTCTGGGTCAAGCAATGGATTGATCGCAGGTGTACATTCGGTGCTGGATCTGCTTTAATTAGAGAGCTTGAGATTGAAGACTCCTAACAATAAAAAGTTTCTGCAGACTTACAAGTTGTGAAGTGCAATACATAGTGCGATATTATTATTTAATTTTCAGTTTGCGAAATACCTTGATGTTAGATTTTTACATGTAAATATTTAATAATTTTTTTTTTTTTTATGTACTTAATTTGCGATGTATAAATGTATTTAATTTCAACGCTGTAATTAAAACGTGCAAAGTATGTAAAACTAAAGTGTTACTAATTATTGACCATGTAATAAGCAGAGAATGTATTAAAAATATTCTTATCTAATTCTTTAAATTATGAATTTTTCGCACTTTATTCGCAAAACATAAAAATTAAAAAAACTTTTATTTCTGTCACAGTAGTATTCTACAATGGTTCATGATTTCCGCATTATTCAATAAGTTCCTTTGTGTCATCATGTAGCTCTCAAAATACGAACAGCGTTCGAGCTTGGCGAGCTGATCTCCGAGAGTAAAATAACGTCGTGTCGATTTGCGAGTAGGTCTTGAAAAGTTCGCTCGCCGAGAGCTGCGATTCATTCTCCGTTATAGGTACTCTTTAGGAATATGTCCATTTGCGAGAATCAATCTCGAGAGCTACTCTCGAGAGTTTTACTCGCAGGTGGACACGCACCATTAAAGTTATTATAACATAAACAAAAGTTAAAGTAAGGCTTGTGGTAAACCTCGTAAACTTTGACATGCAAAATAATTAAATTTATTAAAATTAAATGTTTTTATTACACATAATTCAAGCTAAACTAATTAATATTATCTAAGGCGTAAGACGTTACGGCAATGCCTATGCAATAGCCAATACGTGTGCTACCTACTGTTACTACGTTTACGCGAGCGCGTTACTTCTGTAGTAACTTACGATAATTCACTCGTTTACGCGGAGTAAATTATTGCAAGTTATTACAAAATCCCGTTTACGCGAAGGAAAATCCCATTTACGCGAAGGAATTATCGTAAGTTTAGTATGGGCTGGCTCTAATACTTTTTCGTCGCAGTGTATAACATCTGTCGCTCGACGTTCGCCGCGCCGCGCCGCGCCCCGCTCGCCGCGCGCCGGGCACCGTGCCAGCCCAGCCAGCCGCCGAGGCCCGCCTCTATCGCTCCTTGTGCGCGCATTCGCTCAGACGTTTTATTTAATAACTCGTTAACTATTACGAATTTTGCAAAATGGTACGAGACTTTTCTTTTCAGTTTGACCCAATCTACCCCCCCTATTCGGGTGGTTACTTTTATTTTTGACACCCTGTATAGATGCGTAAATAATTATAATATAGATGCAAGTAATCTAGATCGCAATAAGTATTTACATTAAGAAACGTATGAATAATACAGATGTCAATTACTATCTTCAATCAAGTATCGGATATACTTTAACTCGACAATTAAACGATACTTTACAGAAATTAATTTATATAAAAAAATGGAGTTGCAACCATTCAAACAAACACGAAAATTGTAATTAATGAGCTTTACTGAGCTCAGTCTCTCCATAGAATGTGATTAAAACGCGGCACGTGCTTCCGTCGTAACCGTCGAGGAAGAATTCTCGCCTTGTACACTCGATATCTCTGAAACCAATGATCGAACGATTTACAGACCGGACGGTCTCTCTATGACGTTAAAAGGAAATCTAACGCCCACTCTTCAATGATCAAGGTTTGCAAGAGATCGAATGAAATTACCTTATATTTCCAGTTAAATGATTCCTCTTAATAATGGTCAATTCGACCAAGCCCGACAGGGCATTCCCGTTGTGAAAGTAATGGTCGCACAGACCAAGCCCAACAGGGCGTTCTCGTCAGTAGCAGTAATGGCCGCTTCGCCCAAGCCCGACAGGGGGTTCTAGAATTTTCCAATGGCGTCGTCGTCCCTTCTGGCAAACAGCGTCGAGGTCACGAGCGACGTACGCTCATACATGGCTATATATAATTATATACTCTCATATATGGCCACATTGTTTAAGATTATATTTTCCACTTCTTATATGATCATATATATATAATTATATATCTACTCTAATATAAACTAATATAAATAAATAAAAAGTTTGTTTTTCCCGGGGCTTTAGACGAAAGTTGTTTGAGTTGAAGGAGGACATATGATTTCAATGTAAGTCGTGTCATACATGTCATCATTTTCAAGAAATTTTAAAGGAGACTAATTTTTTAAATAAAACGATTTTTTTTAGATAAAAGTAGATCTCGTCGAGACGTTCTCAAAACACTATAATAAAGCTCTCTTGCGTTAAGGATTCTCTGTTATTTTAAATTTTATCATATTTTTAATATAAAATATATTGTAAAGTATTAAATTCACTTTTTGATGACTTTACGTTCATACTTTTATAGAATAATAAAAGAAACTAATTGTTGTAAAAAAAAACAGAAAAAATTATTTTAAAAAATTTGATTTTGTAAACGCATTTAATTGTGCAAAATTGCAAATGTAAAAATTAATTTTATTATTCGCTTCTTTTCATTATTTTATGTACAAAAATGTCAAGGTAAATACAAAATATTTCATGACAATTTGAAAACGATGATTTTAACACAACAAAATTAAAATATCTCAGATAATCTTTAACGAAAAAGAACTTTATTACAGTGTTTCAAAAACGTCTCAACAATATCTATAACTTTTATCTAAAAAAAAAAAATCAACATAAGTTCTAGTTAAAAAATTAGTCGTCTTTAAAATTTCTTGAAAACGATGACATCTACGACTCACGTAAGTATCATGTTTCCCCCTTCAAACCAAACAACTTTCGTCTGAAGCATTTCTTTTTAGAACCACAAATAAAAAAGTTTGTGGGGGTGATCGATTAAAATGAGACACCCTGTATACGTTGTGACATGACAAAGCCACGTCCCCTGTCCGGATGGTAGCTCGGCCGAGGGAGGCGTCAAGGGTGGTGCCTCCACCCGAGAGGGGCGAGGCGTTAGCGTTTAAGATTAGGTCTAATCTATTTTCTGCGAGACTTACAGATTGCGTGAAGCGGTGTTGAGCAGGCGGCCACGGAAGATTGTAACGACTGGAGTCGCACCGCGGGATTTGCAGGTGGAGGCGTGCTACGGAAGGACGGTCGGCGGGCGGGTCACGCTGGTGCCCTCAGCCGATAAAACGGAGCACCTCGCCAGGCAAACGCTCAATCCGTAACGCAAGATAACAGCCCGAGCACGGAGGATCCGGAAAAGGGGGCGCCCTGACGAAGGTCTCCGTTGAGGGATAGAACCACCCTCGGGATATTGCCAACGGTCGACGAGCCGCGGCCCGACCAGTCGGGCCGTCGAATAACCGGACCTTGAGTCGCGGCCTGGTCAGCCGGACTTCAAGCGGATTCAAAACCACCGCCGACGGGTGGAGGCAGACGTAAGAGGCGCCCAAGTCGAGCGCTACGCTCGCATAAAGCGCAACAGTAAGCAGGGCTTGCAACACCGGCGCGCAGGGTTAGCGTGGTTCCGCCGGGCCAGGATAGCGACACTGTCATGCGAGCCGCCGAACTGAGAAGTGCTACCCTTCCGCTCGAGATCACGGACACCCGGCTGTCGAAAGTAAGATTGTAAGGCCACTGCTCAAGCACTGTATTATAACCAAGTAAAACCGTCTTGACGCCGGGGCCCTCCCGGAAGTCGCGTTGTGCCGCGATTATTGTGAAATCCGCTCAGTAATGCCAAGAGAAATACTACGGGAGGGCCCGGTCGAGTAAGTGAACAAAATAGCCCGTCTCGGGGACTCGCGCCCGGCCGCCGACAGTCAGCGAGCGCTTAGAATAACGCGTACGTAGAGTACACGCGAGCAAAGAATACCGCGTAATGAGAGTCACGCGTGCATTGTGTCGTGGGTTGTGGGCAAGAACTGGCGCATGAATACAGTGCGTGCAGATCGTGTGCGATTACGCCCCCGTCGCTTGGGCCAAAGCACGATGATTTGTTTCAAAAATGGTCAAAAGCTCCAATTTTGAAGATATCCAAACGAATTTTTTTTTTTTTTAATTAAAGGTCTTTACATTTTAAATAGGATGTCTAAGCCCGATTTTTGAAATTCAAAATGGCGGATCCAAGATGGCAGACAAAAACACAAAAAAATTGTCGATTTTCATGAAATTTTCCAATAAAAAGTTTTCGGTGTCGCTAATTACGAGTCTGGGGTGAGAATCTATCAACCCAAAACTTATGAACTCATGAACCCAAAGTCCATATACCCTGAATCTATAAACCCTTCAGCCCATATACCTCAATACCACAAACCCGGAACCCATATCCAATGAACCCAAAAATCTCAAACTCATAAGCCCGTAACCCATCAACCCTCAGCTCACAAACCTAAACCCATAAGCTCTAAACCCATAGACCCTAGACCCATAAAATAAAAACCCATAAGCTCCAAATCCATAAACCCCAAATCCCCAAGCCCAAATTTATTGCATTACGAATATCAAATATCAATTCAAAATAGTTCGGCAGCAACGTCAACATCAACGTTACCCAATGTGGAGGTTGCTGATTTTGCACATCATTTAGCCCTGAAAAGGGCTGATTGTTATTACTTTTAGCATGCTTATGATCCAGATAAAATCAAGAGGTTCTTTGCCTCTAACAATTAGTCGATCTCAAGCTTCGTTGTTGCCGGTTTTTGTCTTAGACTAGATACGTAGGGATCTGATGAGATCAAGAGTTTGTGCAGTAAATCGGTGTTCGTGTAAATCCTGCTAAATTTGCGAGTATTAAAAATTCACGATACCGTTTAAAATCTTTATTTCTAGACTCCTGAGCTTCTTTTGAAAGTATCCCTATAAGGATTAGCCCGAAAGACTTGATTATGTTCGCTCCGTGAAAAAGTATTTTGTGCACTGATGCAGGCATGTAGAACCATGCATATAGATCTAAGTGGAGACTAACTGTATTTCTTGTATACTCCTCAAACTTTTCAACATCTACTCTCATATCACATGCAAGCGTTTGTAGAATGATAGAAAATTTATGAATTAAACATAAATCAACACCTGTGATTTCTGATGCTAATTCTGGGTCGCAAAAAAATCGTCTTGCAATGTTTCTATTGTTTGAATTTCCCGAACCTTGTTTTGGATAATTAATGTGAAGACCAGTTCTTGTTCTAAATTCTTTCTGAATCCTTTCCTTAGCCTTCTTCATTTGTTCTTTTTATTCAATGGTTTTTGTTGACCATTTCTGAAATTCTAAGCGATAGGCAATGTGGAGTATACATTCCATAAACCTTATCCACGCATGGAGTGTTGAGAGCCCGTATCTAAAATTTTCTTTAGTTTCTGGTTTATGAGATAATTTTTCCAAATTATTCATCTCTGCAGGTGTAGCTCCGGATACAGTACATGATGCAGATGAAGCTACACCTGTTATATGCTGGCACACTTTTCCGTCTATCATAGTTAGCTCCATGTTATAATTGACTTTAAATTTACCACAAGTAGTCTTAATCTCTGTTGGTATCAATGCCTTAATCTTAGCTTCCATATCATCAACCTCAGCGACAGTGTTTTCTGCGATTTCCTTTGCATATTCAAATTTTATTGGCCGACAGTATCTGGTTGAACCTGGCTGAGGATTACGCCAGAGTACAGTTCGGCCATGAGCATCATTAAATTCCAAAAGTTTCAAAGTAAGTGGAACCATTGAAGTCATGAATATATTTTCGGCCGATGTCGTTCCATCTTCAAATTTCTGCTTGTATTGACTTTGGTCTGATGCTCCGTCACAGCCCCATTTAGACGTCAGAATTAAATTTCGTTGCGTTTTGCTTTCTGTTAGTGCTGCTAAAACATCTTTCATTTGCATAATACGAGAGCAAGTGTTGTTTAGCAAATTCTGTAAATTAACACTCACGCGTTTTTCAGTGATAAGAATGCTTGTAGTTTCAGGGTAGCGTCTTTCTCTTGCAGATGACAATCTTTTATAAGGTATAAATATATTAACATTTTTTGCTTTAAGTCGGTTTCTCTGAGTGTGATATTGCCATTTCGAAAGCTTCATGTCTTTAATGAGCTTTAAAGCTACATCTTCATTAAATGGAATGATATTTTCCTCGTCGGTACGTTCATCAGTATTACTACAAATATTTTTAATTGCCTTGATTAAATGCTATTTACCAATACTTTTTAAGCTCTTAAAAAATGCTTCTCTTCTGCGGAATAACCATCAACCAAACTTTTAACTTTTCGAAATTTAGTAGACTTTGAACTGTCGTCGAAAGTAGCTGTTGGCGCCTTCCACGTTTTTCAATTTTTTCAAAAACAAAATTGAAGTCTGTACTCAGCCAATCAGCATTCATCTTTCTGAATCTATCTACATTATTACATACTTTATTTAATTTTGACTTATATATTGGTATAAAAGAAGTGTCGAGTTGTTTTTCTAACCTGCTTCTCCAAAGTGAGAAGTATATTGGATAATAAGAGTTTGAGAATATTGTTAGGCCCGTGCTATCCTCGTGTCGCGCGTATATGCGAGTCGCCCGTCATTTGATGTCGCGTCGCGAACCGTCCTTAGTGACGGATGCTTGTTTACTAATATTGATTGCGTGATGCTCTATTATCTATTGATTTTCCTGTTATACCAGATGTTCAGATTTACTCTGGGACGCGTCTCGTTCGGACGTGTCGTCCCGAGCTCCTCTATTATACCGGGAGTCGTAATAAAGAGCTACTGATTTTCTAAACGAGTCATCTTATTTGTGCGAGAGTGTCGTGACACGCGCCGCGAGTGTGAAAGTGAGTGATTGTGCGGCGAACGCGCGGTCGAGCGCAACATTTTGGGGGCTCGTCCGGGATCGAACGGATCGATCGGACGAGCGAGGATCGGACGAGCGAGGATCGGACGAGCGAGGATCGACGGCCATGCCCAGCACCAGGAAGCGGCTAAGGGAAGCGACTCCGCAGTCGGGCGCTACGGAGACGTCAGCGGAAATTGTGACTCTTCAGGCCGTCATAGGGGAGATTCGTTTGATGCGCGAGGAACACGCACGTAGAGAGCGCGACTATGCGGAGACGTTCCGCCGCCAGGAGGAGGAGCTCTGCCGTCTCCGCGGGATTATCTCCAACAACACTCAGCTAAGTCACTCTTATAATAGAGTAACTGGGGACTCGGGGACGCGAGTCGCGAGCGGCGCGGGGGCGCGGGTCATACGCGGAAGTGTCGCGATCTCGAACGGCGCGGAAGCGCGAGACGCGCACGCGAGTGAGGGGGACGCGATCCCGAGCGGCGCGGGGACGCGAGACGCGTACGCGAGCGAAAGGGGCGCGATCCCGAGCGCCGTGGTAGCGCGAGTCGCGCATGCGGGGGATAGAGACTTGAACTCGAGCGGCGTGGGAACGCGAATACACGCGAGTGATAGTGTCGCGGTCGCGAGTGCCGACCTGGGGTATAAACTAAAACCCGACACGTACGACGGAACGACCCCGTTACAGGAATATTTCTCGCAATTGAGTTTGATCGCGCGTGCGAACCATTGGGATGACGCCACAAAAACGATCGCGTTGGTTTCGAGCTTGAGGGGAAAGGCACGCTCGGTTTTGGAAACGGTTCAAGATGTCGAGCGGTTAAATTTCGCGGAACTTAAAACGAAACTTGAGTTGCGCTTCGGGGAGGGACGACAATCACAGAATTGTTACGTCGTGTTTACGAGCCGTAAACAAAAATTCGGGGAGGATTTGGCGACACTCGGATCCGAAATTGACAAACTTTCACGCCTGGCGTACCCCGAGTGCTCATACGAGCTTCGCGATAAAATCGCTTGTGCGCAATTCATTACGGCCGTTTCCGATAATTTTATTCGGCGAGCGCTTCAAATGGAGGGAATAACCTCCTTAATTCTGGCCGTTGAAAGGGCTAAAGCGCTCAAAGTTATCCAGGGGGATAATTCGGAGAGATACAGGGAGAATTTAAACAAGAATTTTGTGAAAAAGGGAGATAGAAATTTGGTGAAGATTGAGGAACGCGATGTCGGAGGAAAGACTGAGGAAAGGAATAAGGAGGGAAAGGGCCCGAAAGGGAATTGGCGAGGCAGCAAATTTGGCGCCGGCCGGGGGGAGTGTTGGACGTGCGGAAAAACCGGGCATTTCCGGTCAGAATGCCCTGAGGGAAACGCGATTTAGTTGAGCTTTGTGGGGTGGGCTCAACTTTTGTGGAAAATTCCCCGAAAGTCGGTACTGTTCATTTTGAATATTTTAAACTAACATTAAGAAAGATTTCTATTATAAAGTTTTTGAAATAAATGATTAATAAATATTCTGAGGAAATGGGTTCTGGTTTTTCTTTAATGTTTTAATGTTTGGTTTTCCGTTACTGCGTTTAATGTTCTTTTCCTAGAGGGAGTCAGTGGTGCTCGAAGAGGGGACCTTGGCAAAACATCGGCCGAAGACTCCTCGAAGGAAGTTTTTTTTTTAAGAAGACTGTCTCGCCCACGGTTTTTGAGCGTGGTTTTCCCGTGGGACGTTGAGCAAATGCTGAGGCAGAGACTCGGGGTGTCTGAAAAGACGTTGGGTCCACGCGAGTTTCCCCCCCCCCTTGTCTGAAGATTTGGGACGGCGTCGTGGGAAGCCGACAGCGAGGGATACGCCGGGGGAGCGGAGCTGAAGTTTTCTTCGGACCGTGGAGGGGGAGCCTGGCCAGCTCGCCCCAAAAGAGGTTCGGGAGGAGACTGGCGTGCGGCTACCGGGGGCCAAGAGAAGCAGAGCCCGGTAACTTGGAGTAGCAGCTCGAGGAGGGCAAGGACTGTTTCGGCGCCCTGGGGCGCACAAAAGAAGCTACCGTTGACTACCCTCTCGGATTGTCTGGGGCGACAATCTTGGAAGAGGGGGGGTAGTGTTACGCCCGTGCTATCCTCGTATCGCGCGTATATGCGAGTCGCCCGTCATTTGATGTCGCGTCGCGAACCGTCCTTAGTGACGGATGCTTGTTTACTAATATTGATTGCGTGATGCTCTATTATCTATTGATTTTCCTGTTATACCAGATGTTCAGATTTACTCTGGGACGCGTCTCGTTCGGACGTGTCGTCCCGAGCTCCTCTATTATACCGAGAGTCGTAATAAAGAGCTACTGATTTTCTAAACGAGTCATCTTATTTGTGCGAGAGTGTCGTGACACGCGCCGCGAGTGTGAAAGTGAGTGATTGTGCGGCGAACGCGCGGTCGAGCGCAACAATATGTAAGTTACTCATGGTTGTTGACGTGGATATACAAATATCCAACACAATCGTTGTCGTTGACAAAATAATTATTAAGGGAAATTCGGCAATGTATTAATAAATGCAGTAACTAGCGAGTGGACATGAAAAACTGGATCAAATATGTTGACGGCTCAAAATAATATTTGCTATTTTTCGATATATTTGGACCTCAATAGTAACTATAACGTAATTTTCTCTCGGTGTTGAGGATTGACTAACAATATATATATATATATATATATATTGCAATATATTTACTAATTTATTATATTTTATTGTTATATGGTCAAGAGCAATAAGCAGCTATATTTTATTGTTATAACCACTCTCCTCGCCCCGGAGGAGGAGGTATCCAGCGAATTCTCGAATAATGTCTCGATATATTCAACGCGTTCCAAGGATCGTGCGCCGTGTTCGCTTAAACGTTCGCCAATAATAGCGTCACACCTCTCCCTTCCTAAAGCGGGGAACACATACTTTTGCATAACGCATAATACGTAAGCATAAGAAAACTGATTGGTCTATTTCCTTATGCACATGTGTATGGACCAATCAATTTTCTCGATCGAGAGCCATCGTTAGACAACAGATATGACGAGTTCTATCCTTCAAGCGAGCGTGTTGCGATATGTAAATATTCGCCGAGTCGGTAACCCGGAGAACCTTCCCGAACATTCGCGGGGAAATCGAGTGGGAGTGCTCAAGTCTACGAAAACGCGAGCCTGACCAACGGTGCGAAGTTCGATGCATTCTCGTATTGCATCGAAGTCGAGAGTTCCGCCGACACGGCATCGGTGATCGCGATCATTCTTCCGACCATGCGAACTCTTGCATGTGAGTGTATGCATAAGACTGTTCGCATAAGACTGCATAAAGACGATTTGCGAAGGCTTGTACCGCATTCGATTATATCGTAATAAAAGTGAACTTATTCTATGGTCAACTAACTGACATTCTATTAATTTTAAGGTGACCTTCGCTCCATCCAACGACCGTATTTACATCTCTTGTCCTACCACACGCTCCACAGTATCTCGCTCCAAAGTCACCTTGCTCTCTCGCTTGCACTCACATCGCTCCCGTCGCTCTCACCTCTCGCTCTCTCTGAGCGATCCCGGCACCTCTCGTTTGCCGCGGCCACTCTCGCTCGCGCGCGAACACTCGGAAATTCACATAGTATAATTTTTCCCCATCAATTTCCATTACCTATACATCTCTTCTCATTTGTAGACCGTTGCGACAACGACGATGTCCTCTCGGTCTTGCCGCCGCAGAGGAGCGCGCCGTCAATTACTCTATATTACTCAAGAATCTATTTTCCTGTAATGGTAGCTCGACCTGGTATATTTTTCCAAACTCGACATGGGCGCCAGGTGCGAATAAGCGCACTACGTTACTCTGAATCTCACGCTAAGGCCTAAATGCAAAATATCTCAGGCGTGAATCCTACAGGCAATCGCTGTTTTGATCTCGGAGAGAAAGAGAGGGAGCGCAGCGCAATCACACATATAAAATAAATTAAAGTATATTAACAATAGAAAGTATATTTAACAAAAAAAAGACAGAGCATAGAAAATAATCCGAAGATGGTGTATAATTCCGTGGGAACGGCGAAACGTCTCGATACGACTCATTATAATGCGAACAACACAACAGCAAATCAACGCAAAAATCAAATCTTAGCGCGAGCGCGGAACAAGATACATTCCCGCGGAACATAACGACGAATTAACGCGAAGATACATATCTCGATACTCTAACGCGGGATATTAACGCGAAAGGTGCCTGAACGCGGCTGATCTAACAAAGTATCTTAACTCGAAATCAGATATGCATGAACGCGGAACAGATACATTAACGCGGAACGTAATACATACAATAACGCGGAACGATACATTAACGCGGAACGTAATACAATCTTGGAACGATACATTAACGCGGAACGATACATTACGCAAAACAAGACAATAATATCGCGAAAGGTAGCTCGCCTTTACGCGAACCTACCTCGCTTTCAATGGCCTCGCAAAAGGTATCCGCTATCACGCTTGATACCTTGCTTGGCCCGCAAAACCCAACGCGAAAGACGTCCTGCACGCCACGACGCGATCACGCGGAGCCCACCCTACGGCCCCACGACGATACGGTGTCCGGCCCGTGCAAAGAACTCCTCGCCAATTTCACAATCTCCCAAATTTTATTGCACGATCCGTACGCACTGTATCCGTACGCCGAATCTCGCTCACAACCCACGACACGACACGAGTAACTCTATTAACGCGAAACAAGACAAAGACATGTGCGACTCTATTAACGCGGAACAAGACAATAACAATTACGCGGCATTCTATCGCTCGCTGACTGTCGGCGGCCGGGCGCGAGTCCCCGAGACGGGCCATTGCATTCACTAACCCGTGATCAGACTACGGATTGGGATTGAAATTAGATTGAAATTTCATTAATTAGAGCAAAGTTCACTAAACTTGAAGTTAGTTTTCTTTATTCTGATTGATTAAATTTCAATCCAATCTCAATCCCAATTCGTAGTCTGATCACGGCTTTACTCGACCGGGCCCTCCCGCGGTATTTCTCTCGCCATTACTGAGCGGATTTCATGATATTCGCGACACAACGCGACTTCCGGGAGGGCCTCAGCATCAAGACGGTCTTACTTGGATACAATATGCGGTGCTTGAGTAATGGCCTTACAATCGGTCTCCTGGCAGCCGGGTGTCCGTGGTCTCGCTAGGGTAGCATCTTTCGGTTCGGCGGCTCGCACGACAGTCTCGATTTTCCGGCCCGGCGGGACCACGCTGGCCCCGCGCCTGCGCGCCGGTGTTGCAAGCCCTGCTTACTGCTGGGCACTCAGCGAGCGTAGCGCCCGACTTGGGCGCCCCTCGCGTCTGCCTCCACCCGCCGGCGGTGGTTTTAAATCCGCTTGGAGTCCGGCTGACCAGGCCGCTACTCAATGTCCGGTTACTCGACGGCCCGGCTGGTCGGGCCGCGGCTCGTCAACCGGTGGCAATCTTCCGGGGGTGGTTCCATGCCGCCACGGGGACCTTCGTCAGGGCGTCCCCTTTCCGGATCCTCCGTGCTCGGGACGTTATTCGGTGTTACGGGCTGAGCGTTCGCCTTGCGAGGCAATCCGCTTTACCGGCTGAGGGCGTCAGCGTGACCCGCCCGCCGGCCGTCCTTCCGCAGCACGTCTCCACCTAAGTATCTCTTGGTGCGACTCCAGTCGTTACAATAATCCGTGACCGCCTACTCAGCACCGTCTTGCAATAATCTGTAAGTCTCGCAAAATGTATTAGACCTAATTTCAAACGCTAACGCCTCACCCCCCTCGGGTAGAGGCACCACCCTTTACGCCTCCCTCGGCCGAGCTACCATCCGGACAGGGGACGTGACTTTTCATGTTACACCGTATACAGTTCTCGTGGACAACTATTATGATACTGATATGCAACATTTACATTGTCTATTCTTAAAAACGTAATGGTCATCTTTTCATATTTATAAGTTGGTTAGCATATACCAGTAGATTTCTATAAGAAGTATTATTACTTTGATTGTTCATTCCCGCTTACTTTTTGAAGTTTAAAAATTATAACATGGTATAATTTTTTTTATTCAAAAATAGCAAATATCATCTTGAACCTTCAACATATTCAATTCAGTTTTTTATGTCCACTTGCTTAAAAGATTTATTCATATTGGTTTCATCATATATACTTTTTCCACTTTTCAATTCTCAAAGTTCTTTCAACTTCTTTGCGAAGAAAATAGTTCTTTTTTGATGATTTCATAGTAACTGCATTTATCAATACATTGCCAAATTTCCCTTAATAATTATGTTGCAGAATTCGTAACGCCGCGCCAGTGGTTAATTGAATCATAACAAAAATGACTCGTGCTTGTACGCATGCGAAACCGAACGTAAAACTGAACTCCCACTCGCGAGTGACTTCTACTCTATTCTGAGTGCATTCCGATTAGCGACAAACCGCTCACAAGGCAGCGCCTTCGTGAAGATTTCCGCGAGTTGGTCTTTGCTCGCGACATGTTGATCTGACCATTCTCGAACGCGTGCCGAACATAATGGAACTTAATTTCTGTATGTTTCATTCGACGATGAAACACGCGGTTTGTAATCAGTCTTTCAGCCGCCGAATTATCACAAAAGAGCGTCGTCGGTGACTCTTGCTTAACACTGATCGTCTCGAGTAATCCGCGTATCCAAACGGTCTCCTTTGTTGCATCATGAGCAGTCACGTACTCAGCCTTTGCAGTCGACGTAGCCACAATACTCTGCTTCCGCGCCATTCAGATCACAGGTCCACCATTCAGGATTAACACGACACCGCTAACCAATTTGCGCGTGTCGACATGTTGCCAAATCAGCATCTGAGTATGCTACCAGTTGATTTGCATTTGAACCTCCGTCGGCGAACTCAATTTCGAGTTCAACCGTTTCTCGCAGATAGCGAAGCACACGCTTTGCTGCTTTCCAGTGCGCCTCCGATGGGTTCGACAGGAACTGTCGGAGATTGCTCACGGCAAAAGCGATATCGGGGCGCGTTCCAATAGCCAAGTACATAAGAGAGCCATTACCTCACGGTATGGTACGTGAGTTGTAGTCACTAATGCTAGACAGTAGATTCGCGCTCTGGAGATCCGGGTTCGATCCCAGGCAGGTATCACAAATCCTGCGGGGATTTTTTTTCTCGGGGATCTGGGGCGGGGATCTGGTGGAAGGCGGCAGTGACTACCGGGTGCACGTGTCCCCGAAATTTTCGAGACACCTCACCAAGTCGAACCTCCCTCCCAATGGGGAACTCACCCTCCACGATCACCGCTTTTCCAGGTGGATGTGTGGAAGAAGAAGGGGTATCAACGATACCGTGTGGGGTTGCTAGTCCTCCATCGGGTGCCTCCCCAGGTGGCGGAATGGGGAAAGCCACCCAGATATGGGTGGTACCGAGGAAATGAAATACTTGGGGTAGACTAAAACTAGTGCAGGATAGTGGCAGCTGGCTATCCAGGACTGGCTACGGACGAAGTGCTGGCTGTGAACCAGATAGCAGAAGGCGCTATGGCATCCAATAGAACGGCTTCTGTACAGCGGTGTGGAAGGCAACGGGAAACCACCACATTACTTTCCCACGAGAGTTATGAATGACACACACAAAGGATATGAGATTGCCTGGCGATCCGCGTAGCGACCGGCGCCTTAGTCTGTCCGGGAGTCAGGGTGTGAAATGGGCTACCGGCCAAAAGAGTGCAGGCGACCAGGCACCCCGTGGAAACTATGCTACTAGAAGGAACATACAACTACGCAAGAAGATCCGCGTAGGCACATGGAACGTGCGGGGACTCCACCAGGAGGGTGAACTTGACATACTGGAACGAGAGCTTGAACAATGTAACACTACAATTACGGGTATAAACGAGACCCACTGGAAGGGGAACGGCTATTTTGACACGGAAAAACACACCTTCTACTTTTCGGGAAATGAAACCAACAGATTTGCTGGAGTAGCTATAGCTATACCAAAACAATGGAACAAATCTGTCTTAGGCTACAATCCTATTAACGAAAGATTAATATCCATCAAACTCAATGCATCTCCGACTCCGCTCAACATCATACAAGCTTACGCTCCTACAAGCACCGCAGAAGACGAAATTGTAGAACGTTTCTACAATCAACTAGAAACGTCTATAAACAAGATCCCTAAGAAAGAACTTCTAATCGTACTCGGTGACTTTAATGCAAAAATAGGGGATACCAGCATGGATATGAGTCTGCGCAACATAATTGGAAATTACGGTTTGGGCACTAGGAACGATAGAGGTGACCGTCTTCTACAGTTTGCTACCGAGAACGGTATGACCATTATGAACACAGTATTCAAACAACACCCCAGAAGACTATACACCTGGACATCCCCAGATGGAAAACATCGAAACCAAATCAATTACATCATAATAAGAAAAAGATGGAGGAGTTCAATATCCAACACACACACACTACCGGGTGCCGATTGCTTCTCTGACCATGAACTCTTAGTATGCAATCTTAAACTAAAGCTGCGTAAACCCATATACAAGAAGACAAACAAGCGAATGAAAATAACAGACAAAAATTCATTCACCGAGGTACTGCAGAAAGAAACACCAAGATGGTTAAATGAGATCCAAGATAAAAAAAATCCAGACTACATATGGCAATCGGCCAAAAAGTTTATAAAAGACTCCGTGCCGAAATCTCAGCCAAAGATAACTGCAACCAAGCATAAACACTGGATGTCCAACAGCACCTGGGAATTGGTGGAACAACGTCGCAAGTTGAAAATGAAAGGTGTTGATGCACGAGAACTCAATTCTCTTAACTTCAAAATACAAGCTGCTTGTCGCAAAGATAAGAACCTAGCCTTACAAAACATCTGCGAAGAGATAGAGTACAACGCTCAAAGGTTTGAAACCAAGGACCTATACACGAAGATTAGAACCATCACTAGACAATTCAAGCCAAAGAACTGGGCCATAGAGAACTCTGCAGGTAACTGCGTTACAAAGATTAAGGAAATTGTGGAGGTCTGGCGGAAGTACTGTGTGACTCTATTTGCTGATACTTACGATGCATCCGACCACATCTCAATTACTGCAGACTCTGAATGGGAACCTGGTATTTTGAGAGACGAAATACGAGCTGCAATTAAACACCTAAAGCAAGACAAAGCAGTAGGAACGGATGAAATACCCATCGAGGTAATCAAGGATATGGGAGAATTTAGAGTGGATATTCTGCACATCATCTGTTCCCGGATATGGGATACCGGTGAATGGCCTAAAAACTGGTCTCACTCTTTGTTCATCCCACTACATAAAAAAGGCTCAACCACGAAGTGTAGCAATTACAGAACGATTGCCCTCATATCCCATGCTAGCAAAATATTACTACACATTCTGAATACTAGGCTGCAAGCGTACCTGAATAAAAAAATCGCACCCGAACAAGCTGGCTTTGTAAAGGGAAGAGGAACGCGAGAGCAAATGCATATACTGACAAGACAAATTATAGAGAAAGCCAGAGAATTCAACAATCAACTATACATATGCTTCGTTGACTTTCGGAAAGCTTTCGACACTGTAAAATGGAACAAATTGTGGGAAGTTCTCATAAAAATGGGCGTGCCATACCACCTGGTATACCTCATAAAGAAACTGTACGTAGGGAGTACAGCGGCAGTCCGGATAGTTGGAACCGATTCCAGAGACTTCGGAGTTCGTGCTGGGGTTCGGCAGGGATGTATCCTCTCACCTTTACTGTTCAATATTTATACGGAATATATCATGCGAATTGCCCTAAATGAATGGAATAAAGGTGTATCCGTGGGTGGACGGCTGATATCTAACTTGCGATATGCTGACGATACCACTCTTCTGGCATCAACTGAGGAAGACATACTAAACCTCCTTCAACTCCTAGAAAGAATAAGCCTCAGCTTTGGTCTCGCGATCAACAGAGACAAAACCAAGATGATGATCGTAGATCGGATGACTAATAACAGACCTGATGTTAGAAGTATAGCCAATTATGAAGTTGTACACAGCTATACCTACCTTGGCTCCACAATCACTAACAAAAGAGGATGCGAGAAAGAGATTAAAAGGCGTTGTGCCATGACCAGGTCGGCAGTTGACAAACTTACAAAAATCTGGAAAGACCAAAAAATAACCAAAAACACAAAAGTCCGCCTAATGAAGTGTCTTGTCTTCCCTATCTTCCTTTACGGAGCTGAAACATGGACGATTCGACGACAAGACCACAGAAAAATAGACGCTTTAGAAATGTGGTGCTGGCGACGCCTCCTGAGGATAAGATGGACCAAACGACGAACCAACGTCTCAATATTAAAGGAGCTTAACATACAGCATAGGCTCTCGTCGACAGTTCGGCTACGGGTCTTGAAATACTTCGGACAGATCACACGTAATGAGGATTCCATGCAGCGCCTGGTAGTACAGGGCCGAGTAG
Source organism: Temnothorax americanus (assembly GCF_048541705.1). Classification (NCBI taxonomy): domain Eukaryota; kingdom Metazoa; phylum Arthropoda; class Insecta; order Hymenoptera; family Formicidae; genus Temnothorax; species Temnothorax americanus. The sequence continues at coordinate 432,305 of NW_027509815.1, forward strand.
AAGGCAAACGCCCACGCAGCCAATCCCCGACTAGATGGACTGATCTCATAAAATCGACAACAAAATGCTCCATTACAGAATGTTCCCGCAGTGCCACAAATAGAGACAAATGGAGGCAATTTGCAAGAACTTCGGCGGAATCAATATAAAAATTCATAACCACGACCACTCTGTTAAGAGTGTACGACTAAGAAGATGGTACGTCTGCCGGTTCAGGCAAATTTCCATCTTCATCTTCATTTCGCTGCAAGACGGTGTGAATGTCCGATGGTGTCGAGATTGGATTTGACTTGTCCAATCCGAACTTCCGTAACACGCTGCGCGCGGACTGATGAATGCAGATTGTTTTCAATTTTAGATCGCGCTCAATCTCCAATCCAAGATAACACTTCGCCTCACCATCCGTTATCTCGAACTCGCTTTTTAATTTTGCGAGCAATTCCATCACGGCATCCTCGGACTGACCGGCCGCCAGGCCGTCATTCACGTACAGACCGAGCAGCAGCGAACCATCTTCGTTGGTGTACACACAAGGGTCGTAGTCCGTTGGTGTCAAACCGAAAGATTTTAGCTTGTCGTCAAACTTCTCATGCCACTGCCTCGGCGCTTGCTTCAGGCCATACAGGCTCTTACGTAAACGACACACGCGACCACTTCCGTCATCAAAGTCCTCTGGCCGCGTCATGTAAATAACTTCGTCGAGGTCGCCATAAAGAAAAGCCGTCTTGACGTTGAACTGACGGATGACAAAATTTTTTACCGCTGACAGCGAGAGCAGAACCCGAATTGATTCGAATCGAGCGACAGGCGCAAATGTTTCCTCATAGTCGATGCCCGGTTTCTGCAAGCAGCCCTTTACGACTAAGCGCGCCTTGACTCTGTCAGCGCTCCCATCCGGCTTCGTCTTTACTCGGAAAACCCATTTGTTCTTGATCGCACGTTGATCTCTCGGAAGCTCGACCAGCTCCCATGTTTGATTCTTCTTGAGTGACGCGATCTCTTCGGCTATTGCCATTTTCCACTGCTCCGTATTAGGCGACTTCTTTGCCTCGTCGACTGTCTCAAATATCTTCTCGACCATTATTGTTTGAGCCGTTGCGATCATTGCGCACAACGAAAGCTTGCTTCTTGTTTAATTTGCAAATAAATCTTGCGTCATTTGTCGAGTTTGAACGCGCTCGTGCGCTCCCACTGGTCGTGAACTGCGTTTGCCCGCGGGCTTGCTGTAAGTTTCTTGCGACTCACTGCCGTCGCTGCCATCGTCGACTTTGGTTGGCGTCTCCTCGATGTCCTCGTCTAATTCCTCTATATTACTCGAAATCGCTTCAATAAGTTTAGGCTTCGACTCGGCGATAATGACATCTTTTGATACGTGAACTCTGTTCGTGCCGCATTCCCAAACGCGGTAGGCCTTCTGCTCAATTGCGTAACCGACCAAAACAACCTCACGGCTCTTGTTGTCGAGCTTCTGTCGCAGTGACTTGTCGATGTGCATGAACGCTTGACTCCCGAAAAGTCGCAGATGTGACACGTCTAGCTTCCCACCAGTAAAGGCCTCATAAGGCATTTTAATGCGCGGCTGTGCGTACAGCTTCCGGCCACAGAGAACGCGGGACCTCCGCCGCTGCAAGCATCGATCGAGCCATCTTGATTATGGTTCGATTTTGTCGCTCCACATGACCGTTCTGTTCCGGGCAATACGCTGTCGAGTGCTCGTGGTGAATCCGGTTCTTCTAGTACACCTTTATTTCTGCTGACAGGAACTTTTGCGTTGTCAGGACCGTAGGCGTTTTACCACGTGACCATGCGACTTCGCATACGCGATGATTTCTTCGACTTTTTCTACGATTTCCGACTTGTGTCGAATCGGGAACACGATGACAGCACCACTATAGTCGTCGACGAAGACCGCCATCATCCTCGACTTGTCGATTACTTCAACCGACATTGGGCCGCAGATTTCATAATATATGAGCTCGGCAGGTTCCTTCGCTCGGTTAGTCGACTCCTTGAATGGCTTCCGCGACATCTTGCTCAACACGCAACCTTTGCACACTGAGTCGCTTCCACTCTTCGAATTCGACGCAACTTCCATACCGGTGACAGCGTCACCTTGAATCAATTTGTTTACCATTCGGTAATTAATGTGCCCGAACCGCTCGTGTCATACGCTGGCCGGAATCGTTTTCGAGCTTGCGATGTTGGCTTCCGCACTCCAGAGCGCTCGCATTCTCATTTGATAAAGGCCACTTCCTGATCGATGACCCGTCGCGAGAACCTGATGTCTTTTCTTGAGCGTTATTTCGAATTTGCCGAATGTCGCGACCGCCCCGCGATCCGTCGACAAGCCGATACCGAACAAGTTCTTCCCCAGGTCAGGGACGTACATACAACACGTTAGCGAGTGTGTGTGTGTCATCGTCTCGTTACCGACATCGAAATCAGCGACGATCACTCCGCGTCCGCACGCGTACACTACCTCTTTGTTACCGACCGTGATAAAGACGTTGATACACAATGCGAACTTTGACCCCTCATATTTTGAAGATAAAAAGTGGGCTCAATCTGAAACTTTCAGAGAATCAATGTTTTATATATAACTATCGTTTAGCACCAAATTCAAGTCGGATTTCAAGGGTGGCGAAACAGGCGATTTTTGGCGTCACTTTTTCCGAACAAATCGTCAATTTTTTAATTGTATGCGTGCAAAAGGATAAAGAATTTTACTTTATATACCCCAAAAGGCCTTATGCCGTGATCAGACTATGGATTGGGATTGAGATTGGATTGAAATTCGACCAATTAGAGCAAAATTCACTAAACTTGAAGTTAGTTTTCTTTATTCTGATTGATTAAATTTCAATCTAATCTCAATCCCAATCCGTAGTCTGATCACGGCTTTAAAGAGCGCTTTGAAGGGACGTACTCAAACCTAACCTCCAATTCATCCACTACCTTACTGTTTCCTCCTTTGGACCAACGGTTTAACGTTTCTTCCGAAAGACGGAATCCAGTTTTCTTCGCATCTTGCACGGAGAGGTGCGGTTTTTTTTCGGAAAAAAACTTTTCCATAATTCATGGCTCTAGTGGACTCGAACCTGGTTCCTCAGATTATGATTCTGGCGCTCTACCACTAGACCACACCGCCGCCTTTTGTATGCGTATAAATCATCTTGATTTATCAAATTACGATACTTTAATAAGCTGCATAACATCATGTATTAATACTGCATTACCCAAAGTCACGTTGGAAGCATTGAAACGAAAAATCATGCTTTTCACGAAAACTTTGAAGTCAAAATGGATAGCTAGCCGTTACGATTACAACAAATATATTACAAAGAATGAAAATTGGTTAAATTATGAATTTTCTTTCCGAACAAAGTACTGAATTTAATTCCTACTTCTTCCCGTATATGTATGCCTCTTAATAGATCAAAGAGTTTCGTGTAGAATGTCCCGAACGACATAAAAGAAAGAGGACTGAGGAAGTACGGAATAATCCGGAAATGATTGATTTTATTATTTGGAAAAAGTTAAAATCTGATGACGCGCTATTTATACATAATTTTATCCAGAGACATTCCGAACATGTCAAAAAGATTAGACAATTCTGTGAAGAAATTGAAAATGGAACAGATTTGATTGATAGAGATAATCCAATATATATTGGTTGTATGTATACTTTAACGGCTTACTACTATATTTAATATCATAACAAGGACATTAATGTTACTGATTTAAGTGATTTTAACCAGTTTTTATGATTATTAACAGCGTATTTGTAAATATTTTTAATAAAGGCTCAAAATTTTTGGCTGGGAATCTTCCCTGAATCTAACTGCTAGAAATAAAAATCATACATGTATAATGTGGATAAAGACAGAAAGTAACGGTTAAATATGATCAAAAATATCACGCAATAGTATAAAATATTATTATAAAATAAAAATATTACGCTAAATATGAGAATAAAAAATATAAATATCGAGCAAATAACACAAGAAGACGTGGCAACAGCGCTCAATTTTAACTGTTGGCTGCACTGAACGCCCGACAGCTATCACATGACTGTTAGTACGTTTACGCGAGCGTTACTTCTGTAGTAACTTACGATAATTCCTTTGCGTAAACGGGATTTTCCTTCGCGTAAACGGGATTTTGTAGTAACTTACGATAATTTACCTCGCGTAAACGAGTGATATATCGTAAGTTACTACAGAAGTAACGCTCGCGTAAACGTAGTATGTCATAAGTATCTGTTATATATTGACAGCTGATTATTAGAAAAGTGAGATTAAATAAAAAATGTTGAAGTGCAATAAAATCCCGCTTTTAAGATATAAGGGCAAGTGGATTTCAGATGCTGTATATAAACATCGGCTGAAAATGTCGGAAACCGGCAAAAAAAGGCGAAAAATATCTATATTAGCTACCGATGAAACAATTACACGAGATACAGATAAAAACGTTGACAACAACCGAGAGCTCGATTATATGGAAGGACGTCGAATTGTCGAATTCTCTGTTCTTGCTAAACAGATGTGGTGTGTTTGTTGTAAAGAAGTTTTATCTATGGAAAACATAGAGCAGGAAACACATCTAGGACTCGCTTCAATTTTACTAATACGCTGTAAATATAAGTAAATAAGTGTAAATAAGTGCCTGCTTTTAAATATCGTAAACACGGGTAAAAAGCATTCTTCGCTGGATGGTAGTATGAACCGATTTGATGTAAATTCGAAAATAGTGCTTGGTAAGTCATGACAGTTAATTGCAATATAATGTATAAAACTCAAATAATGCATAATAAATGATATTGTTCTGAATACTTGCTTGTCTTAAGTATCATGCACGCCGGAATAGAATAGACACATCTAAATAAAATACTTTTATGCCTCAATATACCAACAATCAGTTTCAATACATTTAAAAGATACGAACAGGAAGTCGGACCACACACACTAGTGGAAAAAGTCGCTAAAGAAAATTGTGAAAAAGCTGCAATATTGGAACGAAAACTCACAATACAAGATTGTGCAGCAATTGAAAAACTTTTGTAAGAATTGGTTGATTAATTACCATTTTTCTACTACAATCAAGAAATGTAGCAGTTTTTTTTAATGCCAAATATAATTAATTAACAATATTACAATAGAGAAATAGTTCAGATTGAACACTTGTTAATGAAATTTGGGCAACCGTAAATCCAGTAGTAATTTATTGGCGTAAAGCAGACGATGTTACACGTAGAGAATTTTTTCTTAAAATTTACCCTGAAATCATGGTAGTTGTGGGACAATATGTACCACCAAGAATTTTATGCGAACTATTTTGATTAATATCTACCAGAATAAAAAATATTAATATCTATTACATTAAAATATAAAATATGTTTGATTAATTTTACTAATATATCTAGAAAATTTCAATAATTTTTCAAAATTTACCAATCTGCTTGGTAATTTATATCACATTGTTTGTAAAATGTCTTTTGTATATTTTAAAAATTCCTTGGTTACCAAGTTGTCCTAAGTTTGTAGTGTATTTAAGGGTAAAATATAACAAAAAATTCTCTCCGTGTAGAATTTTACAGTACGATGTAAGATAGTAGAGTGATTTAGCGTAATTCGATACACAGAGGGCTCCAAAAAACAATTTCTCCATTTTACTATAGAATTTTGAAATATTTGTCTCAAAACGCGGCTGCAACTCTTGATTAAAAATTGAGGTACATCAAAAAAAGTAATAAACATAAAAAATGAAGGTTCGAATGTGGTCATCACCCGAACATATGGATAAAACTATAAGAAAAACTTATAAATCGTGTTATATGATCGTATAATAAGTATATAGATATGTATACTATATATTCGAGAAAATAAAAAAAATATATGTATATAATAAAAAAAAAGAATATATATAACAAAAAAATATATAGGCATGTGTGTGTGTGTGTGTGTGCGTGCGTGCGTGCGTGCGTGCGTGCGTGCGTGCGTGCGTGCGTGCGTGTGTGTGTAAAAAAATTATACTATGTAAACAAAATTATAACCCAAACGATACAAATAATATATGTACATACATACCTATATATAGCTGAAAATAATATAAATAAATTCAGAAAAGTCTTTTTTTTTTAATTGAATTACTGGATATTAATATTAATATTTTTTACTTTCGATGTTTGGTACAGGCCGAAGAATTTGCAAACAGGTTTTATCATCAATGGTAAATCGTCGGCGAACTTATCAGTAATCCAAGATTCATCGCTAGCCTCTCCCTCTCTCCCTCCCTCTCCTTCTTCGACTACAGCGACTTCTCAAATTTCGTCATGCCAGACTGCTACTCCGACAAGATTTACAGATCATCAGGAAGAGCCTGCGCAAATACATGAGACTGATTGTGAGCTCGAGACCGAACTGAACAATATCGTAACATTCGATGACGTCGTTCAAATTATGGTATTCTACGATATGAGTTGGAGTAAAAGGGGTGCCGGCCGAAGCTATGACAGCTTAAATGGTTTTGGAGCAATTATCGGGGTCAAGATAGGTCTAGTACTTGACTATGCTACCTGCAATCGGAAATGCAAACAATGTGACATGGGACACGATCCAAGAAACCATGATTGTCGGAAGAATTTTTGGGGTTCTGCAAAAGCCATGGAACCTCACGTTGCTCAAAATCTTGTGAACAACAGCACAATTCTGAAAACCCAGAATGTTGAAGTCGGTGTTCTGATCGGCGACGATGACAGCTCAACGATTGCAGCTTGCCGAGCTACGAGTTCCCATCCTATAATAAAATTCTCGGATACAAATCACGCTGCGGGTGGAGTCACAAAAGAATTGTATAAAATAGCAAATAAACGTAAACACAAAAAACTTACAAAAAATGGAATCGTGTATTTGCATCGTTGCTTTACGTCCGCCATGACGACCAATAAAAGGAACAGTGCAGCTATGGCTCGGGATATTCAGTGTATACCATATCACGCTTTTAACGATCATAGCAAATGCGGCATGTGGTGTGGATTTGTCAAAGATCCAGAGAACTATGACCATACGATTATTCCAGGAGGTTTTCACGATAAGGAATTATTCGAAGCTTTGAAAGATATTTTCGATCGTTTGGCGGCGAATGCTCAGAAGTTTTCTGCCGGAGCTTCTATAGCAACGTGAATGAGAGCCTGAACGCAAGTATGGCTAGCAAAGCTCCAAAGTCAAGATGTTATAGCTTCACCGCTTTTTTAGACTATCGTTTTGCCAGCACGATTGCACAGAAAAACGAAGGCGAGCATTATATTGAAAACGTTCTTAAATCTGCGGCAATGTCACCCGGAAAACACCGTTACAGATATGCGCAAAGAGTTTAGAGGACTGTAATTGAAAGGCGACGTCGAATACTGAGTCCCAGAGTACAAAAAGAAACGATTAGCTTTAAAGAAGGCGAGAACGGCTCTGCGCCGCAGAAGGGAAGATCGAGAGGGTGTAACTTACCAAACAAATTGTACTCTATTAGATGCACCTAATACAAAAATGAATAATAATGTCATAGATCATACGAATTTCGATCTAGAGTTTGACGACGAGCAATATCAAGCTATAGTTTTCCTCGATCTGGAAACGTCAGGTCTCATCAAAGACTGTGATATTCTGCAAATCGCAGCAAAATGTGGTAAATTAACATTTGTTACGTATATAAATGTTGTGTTGACGGTACAAAAGCGTGAACGTCGACGCGTGTATATCACGCGTGTACGCGTGATTCGGGGCCGGATGAACCCCACTGCGCACGCTCGACGAAGCGTGCCGCTCCGACTTCCACGGCCGGCACGGCCAGTCGCTCTCCGCGTATGCTTCACCACGCGACACGTGTCATTCCGCCCCGCGTTAGTCATATGTATAAATGAAATAAATTCATATTAACGGAACAATCGAGTCGTCGCTAATGCCTTATCCAAACAAAATCCAAAGAAGCCGATATCAGCAGCTGCCACCGAAGCAAATGATCTCACTAATTGTCAAGGAGTTTTAATGTATTACGGATTAACCGTCGACTCAGTACCTCTCAGACTTGCGATAAGCAATTTGCAGCAATGGTTGGCATCGCTCGGCAAACCATGTTATATCGCTACCCATAATCTCAGCTTCGATGGACCAAGACTTTTCAATGCCATCGTTACTTGTTCCTTGCACGATGAATTTTGAGATGTTGTCTGTGGATTTATAGACACTCTTACCTTGATTAGAAGGCTTACTGGTAGAAAACGCAAAGGCGAATGTACTATCGCTGGCTTAGCAGAATGGCAAAAAGTTTCGACCGCTGGTGCTCACAACGCAGAGAACGATGTAAATATACTTCTAAAAATTTTCCGATCAGCGAAAATAACTCGTGAAAATCTTGTCGAAAGTGCAAAGTCGTGGGAAGAACAAACAAACATATGGAGTAAGGAGGAATGCACCAGACGTTTTTTAAACGACTTGATCCCATTAAAAAATATAGTTGGCGAAACTATCTGTAAAAAAATGGCCTGTGCCTCAATAAACGTTAACACTTTACAGAGTGTATTTCGCGAAACAGGGGCGGCTGGTATTATCCAGCTTTTGAGTCATAAGGTGAATGGAAAGCCAATAGTAACTAGTCATAAGTCCTCGCTCGAAAAAATTAAGAAATGGATACAAAATAGTTTAATCAAAGAAAAGTAAACTAGTCAGCATCCTTTTCGTCAATACATATTATATTTTTCACTATGTTTGCAAAAATGTGTAATTATTGATATTTAAAGAATAGATAGATATTTATTTCTAATAAACGTTACGTTATTTGGTTTGTAAAAGTAGAATATTTATTGCAATTATTGATATTATTTCTATATAAACATTACGTTACTTGGTTTGTAAAAATAAAATATTTGTTGCAATTACAGATTTATGCATTTATCTTGTTTTTCTTTTCTCTTCACCTTGTTTAAAAAATACTGGGATGTTTTGATATTTCAAAAATCAAATCAGTACAGTTACTTATTCTAGAAGGATATATATCGTAGACATTTCTAGCCAAAAGTGAGATTAGGTAAGAATTTCGTGTATTTTTGCAATGGGATAAAAATCTGAATTTGTTTAATAAATTATCAGAAAACTGTTTTTTGTCAGATTTTTTCATATTAAAATGTATTCCAATTTATAAATTAAATTTAACTCTACTTTTTGGTTGTAATCGTTTATAAGTAAAAATTACTTAAAATATCTATTTTGGTATCAATATGTATTAATTTATATAGAATATTCAATTATATATCATTTCTTTCTATAGTTGTGTCCCCCGTCCCCCACGCATTTTAGTACGATTGCTACAATTTTCAGCCCTCGGCAATCTTCAAGTTACGTCGCATATATACTATAGCATAGAGCGCGCAGTGCGATGTTGCCACGTCTTTAGGCGTCTTCGGCGTCAAACGTCAAAATCCGCGAAAGTGCTGCAGTTTTTACTCTTTTTCTTAGAAACTAGTCAGTGAATCATCGTGAAATTTATAGAGAACCTGTGCCAATGTATCCTCTATACACCGTAATTTTTCTGAGATTTCTTCTCTATTTTTTCTTTACATTCTGAATGCATATGTTTGATAAACTGTCAATCTCCATAAGAACGTATACAAAATTAAAAAATTATATCTTTTAAACAAGTCATACAATCGATCTGAAATTTAACACAGGTTTTTAGGACATATAAGTGCACAATCTCTGTAAATTTCAACTTGATTCCTTTATTTTTACTGAACGGACATACATCCTTAAGTACTGTTATTTCTGCAAATTTAACACGCTATCAATATAATATTATTCGTGACGTCAACAAATTTAGATTTAGAGCACTACTATTAGATCACGCGGGAGTATTAACGGCGATCGGCCGCAAGGCCTCACGCCACTCTGAGACGCTTGGCTCTAGAACACCGTGACCGCCGGGGCACGCGCTCTGCCTAACCGAGTAAGTATAAGGAAACGATGAAAGTAGTGGTATTTCACCGGCGATGTTGCTATCTCCCACTTATGCTACACCTCTCTGTCTCCTTATATAATGCCAGACTAGAGTCAAGTTCAACAGGGTTTTCTTTCCCCGCTAATTTTTCCAAGCCCGTTCCCTTGGCAGTGATTTCGCTAGATAGTAGATAGGAACAGTGGGAGTATTATGGGAGTATTATCAAATTCAATTATCAAAAAAATATTGTTTTCCACAGCGAGAAACGATAGAAATTTCTGAAATAGGTGTTAAAGTTTCTCTACACACAGAGTCTTTTGGATTATACTGCTTTTAGATTCATTAAACTGCTACGTCCTCGTTTAAGTGCATCTGCAAATTTAACGATGATATCCAAATAGGGATGCGATGGTGCTTCCGATCAATCGCGTTACAAGTTGAATTTTGATCATCCCTTATACGATGATTCTAGTATTTCTTCAGTTAATTTTTTAGTTTAGCTACAGCAGCACAAAAAACGATGAATTTAGGCTCATTCGACGCGTTTTTGCACGAAACGAAAAAATCTGGCAGAAAAAAGTGTCGCTCTGCTCCGCGACGCAAGATATTAATCGTAAAAGTTGACAGGAATCAGGTTATGATTCCTGTCATACCGACGACATGTAGCAACACTGAGCCCTGCGGCCACATGCGCATGCTCAGTGGTCGCACGCGCATGTAAAACTGCGCCAATTTTAAATGAATCAATCGTGCAGAATAACCAAGCATCTCGATTCAAGCAGTTAGGTCTCACGCTGGGAGTTTCTTTAATTTAATTATGCGGGGGAAGAACACACACACACACACACACACACACGGGGGGGTGCGAGAAGGGCCTTCGGCCCCCTTTCCCCCGGACCCACCCCGCCGGTAGGCAGCGTTGGCCTCGCTTTACAACATAAAGTACATGCTAAGTTGTAAAGCGAAATTATAAAGCACATGCATGGATAAGCACATTCATAAAAGAAGTTTTATAAGCAAAATAAAATGTTGATTAAGCAATGTGCAAATTTATAATTTGCATACTTAAAAATTGTGAGGAAATAATGTTCAAATTTATAATTTGCATATTTAAAAATTATGAAGGGGCAATGTGCAAGTTTCTACTTGCGCACTTAAAAACTATGAGGAAGCAATGTGCAAGTTTCTACTTACACACTTAAAAACTATGAGGGGGCAATGTGCAAGTTTCTATTGCTTCCTCATAAAGAAAGCTTTGTTTTTGTTAAAAAAAATTTTTTTTGGTTTTTTTGAATGTGTTCAGAATGTTCTAAAATGTCGAAAAATTGCAATTTTAAAAAATGTCTGTATGTATGAATGTGTGTGTGTGTGTATGTGCGTATGTGTGTGTGTATGTGCCAATTTTACCGAAATTTCTATAACTCCAGAACTAATCAACCAAATCTTAACAAATTATATATGAAATAGGGGTAGAAAAAACTGAAGAAAATAATAAAATTAATAAAAATTGCTAATAATAAAGGGGTTTTCAATTTCTGTTTAAAAAAACAGCCAAATTTACCAAAATTTCTATAACTCATTAACCAAATTTTAAAGAATTATATATGAAATAAGGGTAGAAAAAACTGAAGAATATAATAGAATTAATAAAACTTACTAATAATGAAGAAGTTACCGATTTTTATCTAAAAAAATCTATATGATTGCCCTAATTTCCGCAAGTTTTAAAATATCGAGCTTAATTTTTTTATGGATAGAGTATCATTAAAGGTAGGTTGGTGTTGAATTTGGCAATGATCAGTGAAGGGGTTACCAATTTTTGCCTAAAAAGTGTACAAGTTATACATGTAATCTTATATAATAGAACGTATCATTAAAGAAAAGTTGTTTTGAATTTCGCGATGATTGGTGAAAGGGTTACCGATTTCTGCCTAAAAAATATATAAGGTAGACCGAGGCGAATCGGATTACTAATTAGCACAATAAAATAGCTTGTTTGAAAAAAAAACACTAACGAAAACTGAGATTGACTTAAAATTTATATTGATCCGATTCGCCTCGGTTTACCTTAAGTTATTTGATAGATAGAGTATCATTAAAGGAAGATTGTTAGTGAATTTAGCGAGGATCGGTAAAAGGATTACCGATTTCTGCTTAAAAAGTATATAAGATGTACATTTAATTTTATATAGAGTATTATTAAAAGAAGGATGTTTTAAATTTTGCGAGAATCGGTGAAAGGGTTACCGATTTTTGCTTAAAAAATGTGCAAGTATCTTCAATGACACTCTAACCATAAAAAAATGTGCAAGTAGAAATTTTTGGTTGATTAGAGCCAACTTTATACGCAATCGAAGGTTCATATACGAATTTACGAAAACAAAGCTTCCTCTATGAGAAAGCAAAATTAAACTTAACCTCCAAAAATTAAAAAAAAATTTAGCACTAGTTTCAAGAAAACCGGTTAATTAATACTTATTATTTTTCGAAATTTGAATAATTTCTGATACCAGTTTCTAAAAAATCGGTATCAAAAAATTATCCATAAAAAAAATTCAGCTTGAAATCTCAAAGTTTGCGGAAATTGGAGCGTACATTTTTTTAACAGAAATCGGAAACCCCTTTATTATTAGCAATTTTTCTAATTTTATTACATTTTTTAGTTCTTTCTACCCTTACACTTCATATACAATTCTTTAAGATTCAGTCAATTAATTCCCGAAAAAATGGAAAAATTTCGTAACCGGCTTCCAAAAAAATCGGTAACAAAAAACTGTGCCGCAATTAACACGTAGAACTACGTCTATTAGAATAGAACATATATGGAAGAAGCATTGAACATCGAGTCTGTGTCCGACATCGTGCGAGAGAGAAACGTTAATTGCGCGAGAGAGAAAGGTAGTGAAGCCTAATCGTCCGCAATGCGCATACGCAGATATCGATAACCATGCATATAGTACTATTTCATGTTAAAGTATTCAGCGAAGGAAACTAGACGTAGGGCTACGTCAACTGTCAGTTGACGTAGTTCGACGTTGTTGGCACAAACTACGTTGTTGCTTGCGGCACAGTTTGTGCCAACATCTCAATGAGTTAGAAGGAGAAGGGAGTATACCCGTGTGTACCCGGGTGACGTTTACGAATGCAGCATTATTCTTTAAAAATGTATATTATTCCACTTACCTAACCAATAAGAACCCTCAAACGCATTCTAAATAACGTAATTTATGCTATTATTCTTACGATCATTATTTAAAGATCTCTCCACTAACTTTTCTACTTACTTTGTCCTTTCCTAACGTCTTCCTCAAATTCTTACACACACACTCTCTCTCTATCTCAATAAATTTTAAATCTTACGTCTTTCTCTTAATAACGTTAATGTCAATTGCGAAACAAATCCTCGCAATTTGACACATTAATATGAAGCATGCCACACATAGCATGCTTCAGATTAATGTGTCAAATTGAATTAATGAATACGATATATTCAAGATCTTGTATACTAAATTATTTAAAAAAAGAAAGACATATTTTTTCAATAAAATTTTATTTATTTAATTTAAAATTAATAAATATTCTTATATTTTTGTAGCATTAACATTGTAGCATTTTAACATTTATTTTCTTTTTAATCTTTCTTCTGCTGTAAATTTTGTTCATTCTCTTTTTTTTCATTCTGCTTTCGCTTCCTATACAGAGAATAATTTTTTATAACGATATTTATACAAAAACAACAATTATACATCTTTAAAATTTTTTTTACGGTAAACGCTTTTCAGTTTCCTTTTCCTTAGTCTTCCGTTTTACATTTTCTGCTTGCTCCCTTTCATATTCTAACATAGCGCTCAGCAATCACCATTAACCAATCACAGAGCCGTATTAGCATCTTAAGATATTACTTAAGACGGTCTTGAAATAAGATCTTGAGATATCGGGCTCTTTTTTTTTAATCGATAGAGAATTATTCAACGAAAGTTGGTATTGAATTGGGCGATGATCTGTAAAAAGGTTCTTTAAAAAAATTTTTTTTTTTAGAAAAGTGTGTTTTACGCTGTAACTTTTTTAATATTTGAGATAGCAATCTATATTTAATTTTATTGTATTTTCCAGTTTTTTTTACCCCTATTTCATATATAATTAATTAAAATTCAGTTTGTAGAAAATTTTATAAGTTGCGAGTTTCACATGTCACATGTCATTTAGTGAATTTCAAGATAATATCGATTTTTAATAATATATTTTTACGAGAAACAGAAGAAAATAAATAAGTAATGGAAGAATATAAGAATTGTAAGTTAAAATTACATTTATCTACTATACATATATATTATATATATATATATATATATATATATATATATATATATATATATATATGGTAAAACTGAAGGAGAGCTCCCTCCTCACCGATTTCGACGAAATTAGGCTTAATCGATTCGATTTTGCACAAAACGAATGAATCTGGCAGAAAAAAGCCCCGCTCGGCTTCGCGACGCGAGATATTAACTGTTAAAGTTGACGACTATCAGGTTATGAGACCTGTCATACCGACGCGATGTAGCGACTGGTAGCGACCACGAACATGCCCTGCGGCCACATGCGCATGCTCCGTAGCCGCACGCGTATGCAAAAGAAGGTCACGTGACAACTGTCCAAGCGGTAAGTAAAACAATTTCAAATGTTGATTCTCTTTTGTTAATTTTACGAGTCCAATAAAGGATTTACACTGCGCCCGATGTTCGACCTACGACGATCCGACAATGAGACTCTGCACGAGTTTCTCGCCGTAACACACGATAAAGAAAAGTTAATTAATTATTTAATCGAGCATCATTTAATTGATAAAGAAATACAGTGTCCAAAATGTAATAATAAATTAATAATTGATACAAGTAATGTGTCAGATTTCGATGCCGGAAAACATATTATGAAAAGAATTCCAGTAAAAAATATGTAAAAAAACAATGTCAGTTCCAAACAAGTGCAAAATGTGATACGTGGTTTAGCAAGTCAAAGTTAAGCTTTGAAACCGCATGCCGACTGACAGCATACTTTATAATGTTACGGCCTCCGCGACATCGATTTTTGTGCACGGAGTTACAACTTTCCGATCATTCGGTTGTTGATTGGATTTCCTTTTGCCGAGAAGTAAGTATAATTTGATACATTTAAAATACATGAAATATAAATATTTTAAATATATATTTAGCAAATTTATTTTAAAATGATATAGGTTTGCATATACTAGGCCGAAAAAAATTCTACTAAACTTGAAGGCTCCAACAAAATTGTTGAAATAGACGAGGCTAAAATCGGCAAAAGGAAATACAACCGTGGTCGAATTATTGAAGGAAAATGGATCTTCGGTGGATATGAACGCGATTCAACAAAAATATTTCTTGTTGCGGTTCTGGATCGTACAGAAGAAACTTTTCTGGGAATCATAAAGGACCAAGAAGCACAAAAAGTCAAGATGATGTCATTGTGACGTCAAAATGACGGGAAAAAGTCAGAGTTTGATCACTGGCACTATCATGAGTCGAAAATGACTGTACAATGACTCGTCATAAAATCATTACGTGACGATATTTTGACTTTCAGGGTTTTTATATTAATTTATTTTTAAAAATATAATAATTTGTACGTTCAACCATTAGTTTCACAAATTGTTCTGAAAAAGAATATGTTTCAGTGAATTCCTTATAAAAGCATCGCTACAAACGGTTTTTTAATTTATGAGACTATAGATTGCCTGGCACTTAATTAAAAATTAAAATTATTGTGTGTGTGTGTGTGTGTGTGTGTGTGTGCGTGCGTGCGTGCGTGCGTGCGTGCGTGCGTGCGTGCGTGCGTGCGTGCGTGCGTGCGTGCGTGCGTGCGTGCGTGCGTGCGTGCGTGCGTGCGTGCGTGCGTGCGTGCGTGCGTGCGTGCGTGCGTGCGTGCGTGCGTGCGTGCGTGCGTGCGTGCGTGCGTGCGTGCGTGCGTGCGTGCGTGCGTGCGTGCGTGCGTGCGTGCGTGCGTGCGTGCGTGCGTGCGTGCGTGCGTGCGTGCGTGCGTGCGTGCGTGCGTGCGTGCGTGCGTGCGTGCGTGCGTGCGTGCGTGCGTGCGTGCGTGCGTGCGTGCGTGCGTGCGTGCGTGCGTGCGTGCGTGCGTGCGTGCGTGCGTGCGTGCGTGCGTGCGTGCGTGCGTGCGTGCGTGCGTGCGTGCGTGCGTGCGTGCGTGCGTGCGTGCGTGCGTGCGTGCGTGCGTGCGTGCGTGCGTGCGTGCGTGCGTGCGTGCGTGCGTGCGTGCGTGCGTGCGTGCGTGCGTGCGTGCGTGCGTGCGTGCGTGCGTGCGTGCGTGCGTGCGTGCGTGCGTGCGTGCGTGCGTGCGTGCGTGCGTGCGTGCGTGCGTGCGTGCGTGCGTGCGTGCGTGCGTGCGTGCGTGCGTGCGTGCGTGCGTGCGTGCGTGCGTGCGTGCGTGCGTGCGTGCGTGCGTGCGTGCGTGCGTGCGTGCGTGCGTGCGTGCGTGCGTGCGTGCGTGCGTGCGTGCGTGCGTGCGTGCGTGCGTGCGTGCGTGCGTGCGTGCGTGCGTGCGTGCGTGCGTGCGTGCGTGCGTGCGTGCGTGCGTGCGTGCGTGCGTGCGTGCGTGCGTGCGTGCGTGCGTGCGTGCGTGCGTGCGTGCGTGCGTGCGTGCGTGCGTGCGTGCGTGCGTGCGTGCGTGCGTGCGTGCGTGCGTGCGTGCGTGCGTGCGTGCGTGCGTGCGTGCGTGCGTGCGTGCGTGCGTGCGTGCGTGCGTGCGTGCGTGCGTGCGTGCGTGCGTGCGTGGCGTGCGTGCGTGCGTGCGTGCGTGCGTGCGTGCGTGCGTGCGTGCGTGCGTGCGTGCGTGCGTGCGTGCGTGCGTGCGTGCGTGCGTGCGTGCGTGCGTGCGTGCGTGCGTGCGTGCGTGCGTGCGTGCGTGCGTGCGTGCGTGCGTGCGTGCGTGCGTGCGTGCGTGCGTGCGTGCGTGCGTGCGTGCGTGCGTGCGTGCGTGCGTGCGTGCGTGCGTGCGTGCGTGCGTGCGTGCGTGCGTGCGTGCGTGCGTGCGTGCGTGCGTGCGTGCGTGCGTGCGTGCGTGCGTGCGTGCGTGCGTGCGTGCGTGCGTGCGTGCGTGCGTGCGTGCGTGCGTGCGTGCGTGCGTGCGTGCGTGCGTGCGTGCGTGCGTGCGTGCGTGCGTGCGTGCGTGCGTGCGTGCGTGCGTGCGTGCGTGCGTGCGTGCGTGCGTGCGTGCGTGCGTGCGTGCGTGCGTGCGTGCGTGCGTGCGTGCGTGCGTGCGTGCGTGCGTGCGTGCGTGCGTGCGTGCGTGCGTGCGTGCGTGCGTGCGTGCGTGCGTGCGTGCGTGCGTGCGTGCGTGCGTGCGTGCGTGCGTGCGTGCGTGCGTGCGTGCGTGCGTGCGTGCGTGCGTGCGTGCGTGCGTGCGTGCGTGCGTGCGTGTGTGTGTGTGTGTGTGTCGCGTTATACCGTCTGCAGACCATGTGACATACGATATCCAATGAGCGTAAGCTTCGCCGAGAAAGCTCTATGTACAGCTCATTCTATGTATATCGCGTGTCGCGTGTCGTCGTGTCGTGTCGTGTGTCGCGCACCGGGTGTTGGTTTTTCGAGAAAGCTGTACGTTCGCTCATATCACACGTGTTGCTTTTGGTTTGTAGCCGGCATAAAAGTTGCCTGCGCCGTGCTAGATAGACTGGCACGCGGTGCTTCCGTCATTATTTCTAGGCTCGTACCATTTACCGGCTTGTACTCGCCTGAACGTGCTACGACTAAAAAGTGTTTATAGCCGAATATTCTACTAATATTGTTGTTAACAATATATAGTGACCATTATGGCTGAGAAACATGTAAGTAGATTTACTGACGATGAGTATATAATAATCATATTTTTAACCTGTGTTGTACAGGTTATATTTAAGGTTATGGAATCACAAAATTTAACATTATCTCTAGTTGTATATAAAAGTCTCTCTTGCTAGTATTATATTGTATAAAAGAAAGTAAAATCTTGAACTAAAATACTTTTTTTTTTTTTTTTTTTTTAGAAATTAAAATCATTGAAACGAAAAATCCGACGTAATGCGAAGGTCATGGTATCTAAGAAAATGCGTCAACACGAATTACGAGAACGGTATGGACTGACAAATGCTAATAGATGTGAAACTGATTTGGAATTTGATACGGATGATGAAATTGATGAAGACAGAAATAATTCTAGTGAATCCGATACTTATCGGGGGGATAGAGAAAGTGATGAGAACGCAGAAAATATTAATGCAACAATTCTGCAAGGTTTTCCAACCCAACTAATTGACGACAATAATGCGATAAGTGATGAGGAAAATACTGAAGATAGTTTACGTAATTGCAGTACTGACGCAAGTTCTGAACAAAATGATGATCGAGAGGAAATTGTAATTAATGAGAACTTGGGGAATTTATATGATTCTTTCAGCAATAGTGACTCTGAATATAATGTTTATATTGGCAACGTTAATCCCAATAATATACCAGTTATTGACACGCAGTGTGACAGAGATGTTTATATTTTAAGAACACTTAAAGCGTGGGCATTGCGAGGCGTAAGCAGAAAAAAAATTAATGATTTGCTCTCTAGATTGCAACCTCTTTTCCCCATTTTACCCAAAAGTTATAAAACTCTTTTGAAAACTTCTCGAAAAGTTCCTTTGAAAGTAATTGGTACAGGAAAAATGTGGTATAAGGGTATTCAAACTAACATACGCCAAAAATTATCTGATGCGTATATAATGGATAAAGGTGAAATAGTTATGGATGTAAACATTGATGGGCTAAATTTATATAACAGTACGGATGGCGAGTTTTGGCCGATTCTTGGGAGTTTTAGTGACGAGGCAGATCCGTTTATCATCGGTGTCTACTATGGCAATAACAAACCGGAGAATATAAACATGTTCTTAGAAGATTTTGTTGCGGAAGTTGAAGAATTAAATGAGAATGGATTTGAATTGGGCGGGATTTTTTACCCTTTCCGAATACGAAATTACATTTTGGACGCTCCAGCCAGAACTTTCATTAAGCAATGTATGGGCCACACAGGACGATTTTCTTGCGAAAAGTGTACAGTTGAAGGTAAAAGGTTTAAAAATCGTTTAACTTTTACAAATTTGGACTGTCCACTTCGAACAGATGACTCTTATGTTGCTAGAGAAAACCCACAACACCACACTGGTATTTCACCTCTAGAACGTATTGGTACTGGTATGGTTTCACAATTCAGACTCGATCCAATGCATCTGATACATCAGGGTGTATTCAAAAGGATGATACATTATCTGGTAGAAGGATCTGACCGTTATAGATTGCGTCGTCGTACAATAACAGAAATATCTATAAGCTTACAAGAAATTGCTAAGAACATTCCTACAGAATTCAATAGAAAACCACGAACCTTCAAGCATTATAATAGATATAAGGCGACGGAATGGAGAAGGCTGTTGCTCTATGATGGTGTTAAGATATTCAAAGATCATTTGGACCCCAAGATTTACGATCTTTATTTGATGTTACACAGTGCAATTTACATATTGTCGAGCCCTCTCTTGGTAACTACTATGATTGACGTAAGTGAATGTATCTTGAGAGAATTTGTGATACATGCTGCTCAGGTTTTTGGACAGGAGTTTGTAGTGTACAATGTTCATAGCATAACGCATTTAGCTGAAGAATGTCGATCCTACGGTTCACTGGAAACGTTTTCCGCATTCAAGTACGAGAATTATCTCGGCGTAATATCTCGAACACTCGGTTCCACTTACAAGCCATTGCAACAGTTAGCACACAGAGATATTGAGACTAATGGTACTCTGAAAAATCCAACTCCAGTTAGAGATCCTAATGATGTGATACTTTACAAGAAACATGATCCTTGGCCTGAATTGAAAAATGGCCAACAGTATACCACACTGACCATGAAGGGAATAACTCTTTCTCTCAGCATTGCTGATAGGGGTTTCGTGTCGATTGAAGGAGACAGTTCTTTTAAGTAATATAATACAAACGCCAGCAGGAAATATTTGGCTAGCAGATCGAAAGTTCATGGAACAAAACGATGCTTATGACTTTCCATTACGTTCATCTTTGCTCGGAATTGTAAATGTTTCTAACTTAGAGAGAACGAAGCGTTATTGGATGTTGAGCGAATTCGCCAAAAAATGCGTTTTGATTCCTAATAGTAACGGTTATCTATTTATTCCACTCCTGCACAGCACAGATCGTAATTTTTGATTAACGATGGTATGAGATTTATAATGATATATACATATACAGTTCGGATATTTTCATGAGACTGATCTTTAGATTTATTTTTATAGTACTCCCTTGTAAAGTTTTTGGAGGAGGATGGAGATGATCTGATTGAAATAGTACCTACTAAGTGGCTGATTGGGACAGATAAAGCATATTGGCCACCCAAGAAGGGTTCACGTGACAAAATAACGCGATGGGTTATGAGTCTGATAGATCCTGAGACAAGTTGGGAACAATTTCCCATTGTATTGAAGCATCAGTATTGTAAGTTATTATTGCGTTTAGTACTGCTAATTGACAACATTATATCAGATATTACACACAAAAGATAGTTGTGCAATTGCAATAGCATTGACATCTCCTCGACGGAGTGGCAGTCCGTAAAAATATGTGTGATCTTCCTTTCATATCGTCTATATTTCACTTTTTTTTATAGCAACATACAATAATGCTAGAAAAGGTCTAATAATAGCAGAAGAAGAAACAAACATAGATTCAAATGTATCAGATTGTGAGAGGCCTAGGAAAAAGAAATACCGGTTCGGTTTGAATTAGACAACTCGGATAATCATGTTTCTCCAAAGACACGCGAAAACATTGTGGTAGCAAGCAGCGACAGCGAAGACAACTTTGATCAGGAAAATGCTAGCGTCAGATCTGTTCTTAGAGACAAAGTACAGTCTATATTAAAAAACGTATCGTCCCGCAAACGAAATCGAGTAGTTGGAGAACAAAACGAAAACGACAGCACAATTCTAAAAAAGATTAATTTACGTAGTAAGCGTACAAAACACATCGTTCAGAATACAGCTGAGAGTAACGTCAGTAAAAAATACCATTATCAGCATCAGACCGAAAACGAGAAAAGTAATCTGTTTCAAGAAAAAAATATTACTTTATCTTGTCAGGCTGCAAAACATCGCGGTGCTAAAAATGCATATAAGCATGGCTTGGGTAAAGACAATTATGACAATCACAAGTGAGAGAAGATTTTTATCCAAAGTACTAATTCGTTTTGTTGACTACAGTTGATAGCAGTGTTGTAGGTCGAGGTGGTATAAAAGATATCAGAGAAGATATCAGCGTTAACAGTGCAGATGTTGGCAGCGATAAAAATGAAAAATCAGCCTTGACAAGAAGGGATTCAAATCTTCCTTTACGTGAGTTTACCCCACCACCCGCATCTGGGCCTTCTGATAGATCTGATGACAACTTCGATATTCAAAAATTACAGTCCATCACGATGGATGATGCAAGTCCAGGTATGGCTTTCTAATTTTTAATTCTACCCAGTAAAAACAGTCAAAATTTACACATTATTAATAACTTCAGTTTTCAGATTTTCTTCTCATTTTTTAATCTAATAGACTGCCTACCCGTCAAAAGTTATATGCTTCACAACAACCTTGACTAAAAGGCCATTGCACGTAACAAAATTTTAGTCATAATCGTAAGGCCGTAAGAAAATAAACCAATCACAGTCGATTATTCTCCTTGAGCTCGAAGAATAATCGAGTGTGATTGGTCTATTTTCTTACGGCCTTACGATTATGACTAAAAATTTGTTACGTGCAATGGCCTTAATAATTAACAATAATCTATGTGTTTTTGTGCAGCTGGACATAATCAGCCATCATTACGATCGACGCCTTCACCACAATCACTCCTATCACCATTGCCATCACCGCCTTCATCGACATTGTCACCACCACCATCAGAAATGAAATCGCTCGCCAAAAACAGTAAGGACGCTTCTGCCCTTCAAACCTCATCGCTTAAAGGTAATAAACAAAGGCATGTTTAAATTAATAGAAATATTTAAGTTGTTAGATGACAGTGAGATTATTATAAGTGTTGATTTGAATTGTCTCAGGTCGAAAGGAATATTCTTTTTCACCTAAGGAAGTTGAAATTAATACTTAATTAAAGGAAATTCATATGCAGAAAATGAAAACTAAATCAGCAAGTAACAGTTCCACTTCTCCAGAAACCTGTAAATGTTATATGATAGAAAACGTCAAAGGCTTTCAGGACTTTTACGCAAAACGAAATTTTGTTTCAGCTGTTGTCACTTCAAAGAATTCGGCGGTACAGCTAGTCAAGGCTGAACTACTACAACAAGTGAGCAGTAAAATCGATATACTTTTGATTAATCAAGAAAGAATCTTGCGGAAGCTATTTCCTGGAGAGCAGGCAGTAGTACGGCCCAAGAATTTGCCGCAGCTGCCCCTCCAGACTCACGAGGCATTCAATGCGTTTCAGAAGTTTCTTGAAAATGATATAAACTTTAATGCTACCGTAAGTATTGTAGTAACCTTGTATATAACTAATGATTTACTTGAATAGTGATATTTCGTGTTTTACATTTTTAGGTCGATTATTTTGCTTCATTTTCTTGCGCAGATACAGAAAAATCTGCTGTTGGAAAGTTGCTACCAAAAATTATATCAAACAAACTTGCGCGTATTCTTAATTGGACAGGATCGGGTACGATCAAATTAGGCATTGAAGGCACCCCACTCCATGAAGCACTTCAGTGTAAGTTGCATTGTGATCGAACAAACGTACATATATAATACATCTGATTGGCAATAACTACAATTCAGTCGTTTTGGTGTTTCCAGGCGCTATTTTGAAAAATTTTCCGCAAAACGATCTTCAAGCTTCCACAGGTAGTATGAAGAGATGGTTTCACACAAGTAGCCAAAGAAAAGTATAAGGGACCTAAGTAATTAGGTATTACCCCTTTCGGGGTAATAATCGGAAATGATACTTCAGAGATACGTCTGGCCGGGCACGCAGCCTTCGTGCATGTATTAGAACGAATGGCAATAATAAAACGGTGCATACACGAACGATGTTTATAACCGAGGGTGTGCGCCACCATAACTCGTTATCCGCGTTTCATGCGTTTCTTTTGTGGAATTTTTCAAAGCGCGGCCGTACTTGCAAATACTTGCACGGTGTTAGAGTCACTGAACCCAATCAGACTCGAAATTCTGTGCTTTTAACATTTTACTTCAAAATATTGGTACACTATGATTTCTTATAAGAAAATATACTATCCAGTTTATTAAGTAACGCACGCACGCACGCACGCACGCACGCACGCACGCACGCACGCACGCACGCACGCACGCACGCACGCACGCACGCACGCACGCACGCACGCACGCACGCACGCACGCACGCACGCACGCACGCACGCACGCACGCACGCACGCACGCACGCACGCACGCACGCACGCACGCACGCACGCACGCACGCACGCACGCACGCACGCACGCACGCACGCACGCACGCACGCACGCACGCACGCACGCACGCACGCACGCACGCACGCACGCACGCACGCACGCACGCACGCACGCACGCACGCACGCACGCACGCACGCACGCACGCACGCACGCACGCACGCACGCACGCACGCACGCACGCACGCACGCACGCACGCACGCACGCACGCACGCACGCACGCACGCACGCACGCACGCACGCACGCACGCACGCACGCACGCACGCACGCACGCACGCACGCACGCACGCACGCACGCACGCACGCACGCACGCACGCACGCACGCACGCACGCACGCACGCACGCACGCACGCACGCACGCACGCACGCACGCACGCACGCACGCACGCACGCACGCACGCACGCACGCACGCACGCACGCACGCACGCACGCACGCACGCACGCACGCACGCACGCACGCACGCACGCACGCACGCACGCACGCACGCACGCACGCACGCACGCACGCACGCACGCACGCACGCACGCACGCACGCACGCACGCACGCACGCACGCACGCACGCACGCACGCACGCACGCACGCACGCACGCACGCACGCACGCACGCACGCACGCACGCACGCACGCACGCACGCACGCACGCACGCACGCACGCACGCACGCACGCACGCACGCACGCACGCACGCACGCACGCACGCACGCACGCACGCTTGCACGCACGCAAGCACACACGCCTGCACGCACGCACGCACGCACGCACGCACGCACGCACGCACGCACGCACGCACGCACGCACGCACGCACGCACGCACGCACGCACGCACGCACGCACGCACACACACTTCGCTACTTTATAATTTATGTCCTTTTATAACTTTTTTTTAGTACCATCTGCTCTCGCTGAATTTCTGTCACACATTCCTTGATTTTAAACCATATGCAGTAGAGCAGTCTAATATTTTTCAACAAATTTCGTACTATATATATATATATATATATATATAAGTTAAAAATTATAATATTATATTTTATGTCAAATATTATACAGTGTTGTATTATGGTACATGTATACATTACACAGTTACTCAAAATATAATAAATAATTTAAAAATGAACTAGTTTTTAATATGTTCTTAAATATAAGTATTTTTTATATTAATTATTATATATATATGCACGAAAAAAAAGTCACACGAAAAAAGTCAAGAAGACGTTGTTTTGACGTCATTATGACGTCACGAAATCGTCCTTGCCAAGAACCATAATGACGTCATCATTACTTATACAACATGACTTTTAAAAGATGTCATTTTGACGTCATTTTGACTTATGTGTTCCCCTCGAGTGGATCCTACCTGGGACGACGATAATGTCAGATTGTTGGAAGTCTTACAATTGTTTAAACAATGAAGGCTTCCAACATCTGACCGTTAATCATTCCATGAATTTCGTCGACCCAGATACTAGTAAGTATAAACATTTTAAATAGTTTACAAATTTTTTACTTTAACTATAATATATTAAAGAAAAATTAAGAAATGTATAAATGCATTGACACAGTTTTTTAAATTTTAGGAGCCCACACCCAGTACATAGAACGCGTTTGGAGAGAGGTAAGAGCTAATATCCCACGGTATGGAACACGTACTTTACACTTGGTGGGATATTTAGCTGAATATCTCTTCAAACGCGTTCATGATTACGAAGATCGGTTGAGCGGTTTTTTCTGTACGATTGCGGAAATGTATCCACCGAAGATCCCTGGTGAAGCTGAAGCAGATGTCTCGGAGGCTTCTACAAGTGCAACTTAAAAAGAATATTTGCTAAACCACGTATCACATTTTGCACTTGTTTGGGACTGACATTGTTTTTTTTACATATTTTTTGCTGGAATTTTTTTCATAATATGTTTTTCGGCATCAAAATCTGACATTACTTGTATCAATTATTAATTTATTACCACATTTTGGACACTGTATTTCTTTAGCAATTAAATGATGCTCGATTAAATAACTAATGAATTTTTCTTTATTATGGGTTACAGCGAGAAACTTGTGTAAAATAATATAAATATGTACTTTTCATATACCAACTATTCTCTGCTTTAAAATTTTTATTTCTGTTTTGTTAACTTCAACACGCTTAATATCTGTAACAGAAATAATTTGTGTTCAAAAATATTCTCTGTTGTAATCAAAACTACA
Source organism: Temnothorax americanus (assembly GCF_048541705.1). Taxonomy (NCBI): domain Eukaryota; kingdom Metazoa; phylum Arthropoda; class Insecta; order Hymenoptera; family Formicidae; genus Temnothorax; species Temnothorax americanus. The sequence goes on from NW_027509815.1 coordinate 458,053, forward strand.
AACTTGAAAACAATGTATTAAATTTTATTATTTATTAATTGGATTAAAGTTTAGATCTAACATTTTCTTAAAATAAACGTGATAACTGTATGCACGGCTGCGTCGAATATGTCCTAATTCCTAAAAAGTATAAAAAACATAATAATTAATACTTATTTGATATATACTTATTAATTGAAATTACCTCGTGATTTAAATAGCTAAATCTATCTTTAATATTGCGCTTCCTTTCCGCTGTATACGCATTTTTCAACGTAAAAGCTAATATATCGTGCAAAAAATCTTCGGATACTGCATTCAGGTAGGAAAAATTGACAAGGGTCTGTAAACGGTGATTAAGGCCGTAAACCCCGTTTGAATTTCCCGTGCTTATTTACGAGGCTTTCGCGTAGGTACACTCGCGCCTGGCGCCACCTAGAGCGTTCGGATTGGTGGATGCATGTGTGCTGTGATTGGCTGTAGCAGATGTGCTGTGATTGGCTGATGCATGCGTGCGGTGATTGGCTGTGAGTCTTTGCGAGGGAGACACTCCCTGTTCGGATTACTTCTTGTATAACCGGCGTACGAGCAAGTCGCAAAAGTAACGCGCGGATCTTTTCAATGATTATATTGTGTTTTATCGAGTTGACCCGTTAGTCAATTAACCTGCAATCCTGACGCCCTCCCTTACAGTCTCAGAAGTGAGATCAAGCTCGATTACGCGATTCGCGTGTGGAATTTTTTTTTTTAAGCCGATTTGAGTGGATTCTTGCCACGCGGAAGAAAACCGCCGAGAACATTCGACGCCATTCGCAAGCCCGCGAACAGATACAGTCTCGCAGATCGCGAGCATTCCACGCAAATATCCGGAGAAAGTGCCGGTACTACAATCAATTATGCGAAGTGCGTAATTCACGAACAATCATCGCCGTTGCTGAAGGCCGCGCGAGAAGATCGTCATTGCCGGAAACTGTGCAGAACATTCGTGAACGTTCTTCCGCCGTTGCAAGAGCTGTGCGGAAGTTCTCTACCGATTACGCCATTGCCGAGTGCTGTGCGGACATCGTTTCTATCCTTCTGCCGTTGCCGAAGCTGTACAGAATTTCGCCGTTGCCACGGGCTGTGCGAATTCGTGCCGTTGCCGAAGCTGTGCGGGGGTTAACCGACCTCGTCATTGCCGCGCGCGTGCGAGGATCGTTTCATCATCTTTTCGCCGTTGCAAGAGCTGTGCGGAAGTTCTTTACCGATTACGCCAATGCCGAGTGCTGTGCGGACATCGTTTCTATTCTTCTGCTGTTGCCGAAGCTGTGCAGAATTTCGCCGTTGCCACGGGCTGTGCGAATTTGTGCCGTTGCCGAAGCTGTGCGGGGGTTAACCGACCTCGTCATTGCCGCGCGCGTGCGAGGATCGTTTCATCATCCTTCCGCCGTTGCTACGCGCTTTGCGGAAGTTCTTAACCGATCTCGTTGTGCGAGTTACGCGAGAATCGTATTACAGTCTCAGCCTTTCGCCGTTGCCAAGAGCTGTGCGGAAGTTAACCGGCCACGATATACGTGCCGTACAGAGATAATCATCCTTTCGCTATTGCTACAAGCTGTGCGAAAGTTTCAACCGACCTCATCATTGCCGCGAGCTGTGCGAGGATCATAAGTGGACTCGTTACTGCCGAGGGTCGTGTGAGGATCGTTTCATCATTCGATTCGCCATCACAGTGTAGAATCGTTTTTCCTTTGCTGAAAACCGCGCGGAAGTTTTCAAACATTCTCGCCGAGCTACAAGCTGTGCGGAATTTATAAAGCAGTACGGAATTACTGTCTCAGAACACTTCGCCGTTGCTACGAGCCGGGCGGAAATACCAGAACATTCGTGCGCGCCATTTTTACGACCCTCGCGGTTCGCGCCAAATTGAGCCGCCATATTGGAGAACTAGTGCGTGCCGATAAATTAAATCCAAGATGCCGTATACACGCGCGCAATTGGAAGCCCTTACGCTGCCTCAGCTTCAAGAGGAGCTACGTCAGTTAGGATGTGAAAATATACCAGACAACCACGGTCGATGTCTGGATATGATCATCGATTTGAGGTTACAAGGAACACGGTCAGTGGCTTTCACAATACCTTTCAATCCGCCGCTGAACAGAACGTTCTCATCATCGACATTGTCCGACCAATCTAATCATCCACAGCGCATCGGAATGGATCAACCAGCCTTAGAGAGAACGCAACAAGCCAGCAATTCCTCTACACAGCAAAAAACAGAGCGAACGAACGAAGCGGATCCTCCGACAGCATCTCCGATCGTCACACAATTATGTGAACTGGTTGCAACACAAATGAGAATTCAGCAAGAGCGAGACAGACTTCAACAAGAAGCTCAGCAAGAGCGAGACAGACTTCAGCAGGGAGCCTTACAAGAAATGCAGCGAGTACAACAAGAGCGGGACAGACTCCATCAGGAGAATATAGATAGACTACTCTTGTGTATAGAGAATGGTCACCGAGGCCCGTCAAACGAAATGCCCCGAAGTATCAACTCGCAGATGTCAGAATTTTTGTCGATAACAACGAATGCAACCAAATTCCTGTTATCGCAGATACCCAACTTTGGAGGTTCGGAAGAAAAAAACGTTGAAATGTGGATTGACCGTATAGAAGGCGTCGCTGAGGATCATAATTTGCCTCAAGTGGCCATGTTATCTGCCGCCACCTCAAAGTTGGTCAAGGGTGCACTCAAGTGGTTTAACTTAAGCTTACGTACTGTGAGCAAGTCGTGGTTAGACTTCAAGACAGCAATATTTAGCCATTTCAAGAGACGTGTCATATTCACGGACGTCATGAAAAAAGCACATGCCAGAAGATGGTTACATTTCAAAGAAAATTTTCAAGAATACGCCATGGACGTAGTTACGATTCTACAACCTCTCAATTTAAAAGAGGAGAACATACGTCATTGCATCACCAACGGAATAATGATTCAGTCCGTTCGAACGACAGCAGTTTCACTCAAAGCTGATTCCCTGGACGACTTTCTCGAACAGATGCATCCCATCGCGCTCACTTGTCGCTTTTCTAATCAAAAAAAGTCACCAACATTTAAAAACAAATGGGACAAGCCAAAGCCTAAGCCGGAAGACGCTTCGAAAACAGATCTTCACGCGAAGAACAAGGATACTTCCGCAGAAGCTTTCTGCACGTATTGCCGCTTTAAAGGACACACCAAGGAAGAGTGTCGTCAACTTAAGAGAAAAGAATCAACCCAGAAACCGGTGCAACCGAGTGCCACAGTCGCTGCCGTTGCAGAAACGCCATCGAAAGAACCTGATTCTACATCGCCAAATTGTATTTCGGTAGTACAAAAAAGCGCTCCTAAGATTGTGACAAATGGCAGTAAAATTAAGGTAACGAAGCTCAATAATTTGTCATGCGAACTTTGTGCTCTATTGGACACGGGCAGTCCAATTTCTCTTGTCAATAAATCGACTTATGATAAATTTCTTTCGGGTTGTGCGGTTACCGCTAGTTCGGAATATAAAGCCGTTAACGGAGAACCTCTTAATATTAAAAGTATTGTAAATTCTACAATTTCGCTGGAAGTTTTACCAGATAGTTCTAATTCTATTGAATTACATGTAATAAATAATAACCCGACATCAGCCGACATAATCATCGGTTGGGATTTTCTAGACAAACACGATTTAACAATTGTGATAAAACCAGCAACTAATAATTTAGAAGAAAGATTACACCTTTTCTCAGAAGTAGCTTCCATTGAAATTACGGAAGAATGTTCTACTAAATCAAATTCTGAATTCGAAAGTATCGAGACCGATTTTGGATATTGTATTAAAAACGAATTAGTTCAGCTTTTAGAGGAGATCGCGAAAACGCATATTCCTATTGTCGAAGATGATTACGCTATAGAAGTTAAATTAAAAGATGAATCTATTTACTCGTACTCACCCAGACGACTTGCCTGGCAAGAAAAGCTTCAAGTTCGTAAAATTATCGACGATCTATTAGAAAGAAGAATTATTAAAGAAAGTGAATCACCTTATTGTGCGCGTATCGTTCCCGTCAAAAAGAAAGATGGTTCGATAAGATTGTGCATTGATTTACGTCCATTGAACGACCGGGTTCATAAAGAAAATAATTGTCCATTTCCTTTGATTGAAGACCACTTATCCCAGTTAAATGGAAAAACTGTTTTCACCCTTATCGATTTAAAAGATAGCTTTTATTTACTCAAAGTTCATCCAGATTCTACTAAGTATTTTTTGTTTGCTACCCTAGACGGTCAGTACAAATTTTTACGGGTACCTTTCGGATATTGCGAAGCACCCAAGAAGTTTCAGAAAAGACTGATTAAAATTTTAAAGGAATTAATTAGAACCAGAAAAGTTTTTGTTTATATGGATGACATATTAATTGCCACTTCATCAGTTCAAGAAAACCTTGAAATTTTAAAAGAAGTACTCAGATTATTAAAAAGTTATCAGTTCACGATGAATATACGTAAGTGCAAATTCTTAAAAAAATCAATTAAATACTTAGGATATATTATCTCGGATCAAGGTATTACGCTAAGTCCTCGTCACGTAGATGCAGTCCTAAACCCCGTAAGTTAGTTGAACTTCAAAGATTTTTAGGATTAACAAATTATTTTCGGAAATTTATTAATAATTACGCTACAATAGCCAAACCTTTGCAGAATTTACTGCGAAAGAATTCCGACTTTAAATTCAATCAAGATTGTTTAACAGCTTTTAATACTCTTAAAAGCAAACTTGCTTCTTATCCCGTTTTAAGGATATACAATCCTAATTTACCTACTGAATTACACACAGATGCTAGCGCTATAGCTGTCGCAGGTATTCTTTTACAAAAGCAAGACACGGGCCAGTGGGCTCCAATAGCTTTCTTTAGTCAATCTACAAACAAGGCAGAAGCCAACTATCATAGTTTCGAATTAGAAATGCTTGCTATAGTACGTTCCGTAGAACGATTTCATATTTATTTATCAGGTATTAAATTTACTGTAGTTACCGACTGCAATGACTTAGTATTCGCGATGAAGAAAACACAAATCAATCCACGCATTGTTAGATGGACATTAGAATTACAAAATTACGACTTTGACATGAAGCATCGCGAAGGAAAGAAAATGCTTCATGTAGACGCACTTAGCCGTGTCGTCGCTTCTATCGATTCTTTCTCATTAGCTAAAAAACTTCAATTTAAACAATTACAAGACCCCAAATACAAACTGATTGCTGAAAAACTTGAAGAAACACAAGATGACGAGAAGTTCACTGTTGTTGACAGATTAGCATTCCGGAAATATTCAGATAAATTACTTTTTGCAGTTCCAGAGTCAATGATATCAAATATCATACGAATCTACCATGACAATGTGTCACATTGCGGGACAGAGAAAACTGTTCAAGGTATCCTAGCTCAATATTGGTTTCCGTCAATGCGGAAAAGAGTTCAAACTCACATTGACAACTGTCTAAATTGCCTTTTAGCTAACACATCCTCTAATGCAAGAGAAGGTGAATTTCAAATCACGAACAATCCTACCCTTCCTTTGGAAATCATACATATCGATCATTTTGGACCGTTGAATCAAACGGAAGACGGATTTAAACATATTTTTCTAGTTATTGACGCTTTTTCTCGTTTCACTTGGTTATTTGCAACTAAGTCAACAGGCTCTAAAAAAGCCATCAAGCACCTAACTGATATTTTCAATACTTTTGGCAATCCGCAAACAATTGTTTCGGATCGAGGAACCGCGTTTACCTCACTGATGTGGAATTAATCAGATTTTTAAAAGACCTAGCAAAAACAGATCTAGATTTTGAGGCCGAACGAGAAAATAGTCGAGAATTAGCATTACAAGCGGCCGAAAGTATTAAAAATTATAACAAAGCGTACTACGATGAACGTCACAAGAAACCCTCCGTGTATAACCAAGGGGATTATGTACTTATTAGAAACACTGTTACTAAGCCAGGGGAAGAAAAGAAACTTAAACCTTCCTATAAAGGCCCATATTTAGTGGCCAAAGTTCTTAACAAAAATAGATACGTCATTACAGACATTCCAGGTTTCAATATCTCACAGAAACCATATAATTCGATTTTGTCTCCAGACAGGATGAAACCATGGATTAAACCTGTCAATAAACCTTAAAGATTATTATATTCATTTATCAACTAAAATCGAGTATTTTTCATTTAATTTTCTTTTCTTCAAATCTCTTACAGTTTAAATTTTTTTTATGTTAATTTGTATTGAACGACAATTTGTGTTACTTTGCGATATTATATTACATTTTAATTACACTCGATATTACATTCCTGTATTATGATTTACATTTTATATTACATTACAAATTATATAATTTGCAACCCTTCGAGGTCGAAGGCCCCGTCAGGAATGGCCGAACTGTAAACGGTGATTAAGGCCGTAAACCCCGTTTGAATTTCCCGCGCTTATTTACGAAGCGCTCGCGTAGGTACACTCGCGCCTGGCGCCACCTAGAGCGTTTGGATTGGTGGATGCATGTGTGCTGTGATTGGCTGATGCATGCGTGCGGTGATTGGCTGTGAGTCTTTGCGAGGGAGACACTCCCTGTTCGGATTACTTCTTGTATAACCGGCGTACGAGCAAGTCGCAAAAGTAACGCATGGATCTTTTCAATAAATATATTGCGTTTTATCGAGTTGACCCGTTAGTCAATTAACCTGCAATCCTGACGCTCTCCATTACAGATCATTCAATTGTGATCTTTGAGATTTTTATCCCAAAACATTTTTCGGATAAATTTGGACCATGTTTTTGCATCGCCAACATCTTGAACCGCTAACCACGGATTGCTATTTAATTGCTCTACTGAATAGGACACTGTAAATATTTTTGAATTGCACACAACAATATATGATGTAATTGAGGTTGGGCGCTCAAGTACAGTGGGGAGCATTAATGAGTTCCGTTACCCGGTGAGCTACGGTGCAGAGCGGTGCAGGCGAGCGCGCTACGTTACCGTCACGGTCGATAAAAGATTCAAATACAAAACCGCGAACGCGTAAAAATGGTCAGTCACGCGCTGTATTGCTTGCGCGTGCATTTGATTAAAAAAACATTTTTTATACAATTTGATGCACACAATTAATACGTATTACATACAATATAACAATCATAGATGAATATGTAATTATAATTGTATTATTATGCATCTGCAACTATTATTCCACTGACTAAGTATGTGTTTACTGGAATAATATAATTACAGATAGAATGATAATTATAATTACAACATTATTACGTATAATTATTCTATTGTATACGTAATGCATATGTAATTATATAAAAAATTGTTTTGCGATATTTTATAATTTTTACGATGTTGCATTATCTTCCGTATCTTATTTATAAGTAAATGAAATATTAAAATTAAAAGAAAAAATAAAATAAAAATAATAATAACTGTTAGAGTTTACTTTATCAGCACTGAAAATTATAGTCATCGCCGATGAACGATTACGACACGCAAAAGAAATAAGGTCAAAACCAACTTCGAATTAAACGCCGTCACAGGCCACATAATTACAATAATTGTTACCGATTACAATAAATCCTGATTTGAGTTGCTGCTGACGGAGATGCTAATTTCGTGCATTTTCCGTATATTTTAAAAAGGGCAATCCTCTGTATGATCCTGGTATCAGCCATGCTCAACGTCGGAAATTGTCATGTCCGATATTAAATGGAAGTAGAGATCGGTGTTGCGTCAAGAACTTTTTAAAATATACAAAGAACCGATTGTTTTGCTTGGCCCTGGAGCGAATTTTAATAATCCGTCCAGTAACCATTTCTCCCGATCACCTGATGCAGTCGTCGATCGATGGACTGACGAAGATTGGTGAAGAACTCAGGTTTGCCTCGAAGTGCTTCCCATTCATTCCTCGCGTGCTCAAACAGAGCTTGTTTAGTTCTCTCATGGCCAGGATCCCACGTATTCACAATTTTTGCCCACACATTCTTAATCAAATTGAGATCCGGGGATTTAGCTGGCCAATCAAAAACCACAATCTCTGGATGTTGTTCGAACCATCTTCGCACAATGCGGGAAGTATGAACTGCAGAATTGTCCTGAACTAATCGAAATCTCGGTACATCTTCTGCCGGGAATATATTTCGGACGCTCGGAAGCAAAACGTTTTCCAAAATATCAATGTATTCCTCACTATTCATATGTGGCGATATTTCAATTAGTTCACCAGGACCATACGCACTCATCCATCCCCACATTGCACAAGTGATGCGCCCACTTCGCTCTTGAGGAATGACATACCTCGGATCAAACCTGCGATTATCGGGTCTCCAAACACGATCACGCCGATCAACTGCAGAACAAAAGACTTTTTCGTCCGTCCAGATAGTGACATCCCATTCTTCCGCAGACAGTGAACATGGGCTTCATGTAAACGTCGTCGTGCTGTCCATCGAGAAATCGGTAACTCCAAGTCGTTAATGGCATTTGATACCGGAAAAAAAGGCTGTAAATCTACCTGGTTGACTAAAGCATTATTTTCTTCCACAGTTGTTTTCCGTGGTCTGTGATTATGCTTACGATGATCACGCAGAGCTTCTTCACCACCTTCTTGCCACGCATGAATCCATTTTCTTGCCGTCTTATCAGAACATGGAATTATGATGCAAATCTCTTCGAGATTTACACCTCCTTGCCACAAACCGATTAAACGGCCACGCTGGATTTCACTCAACATTACTGCACCAAGTCGCAAGACAAAATGCTGACTGAGGCAACTATGCGCAGAGCTTTTGTTTAACGTCATTAGACAAAAGACGATCGCCACGTATTAGCGTCTTTTGTTTGTTGATTCGACCGGATTCGGTCAGATCAAAAGTTCGGTTTGAAACTTGATGACTCTAAACTATCATAACAGAAAGCGTTCCCTAACATCGATCAAAGATTCTTAGCATTATCGTAGCAGATTTTAATATTTTATTATCATTTTTCCGATCTTTTAATCTGATCCGAGTCGGGTCGAGTCAACAAATCAAAAATCGAAAACGCTATATGTTAGTGCACGATAGATCATATTATCGAAAGAAATGATTACTGGACGAATTATTAAAATTCGCTCCAGGACCAAGCAAAACAATCGGTTCTTTTCAGAACCACCAAACATTAAGACAAGGAACATCTCGAAACTCGAAACATCTTGACAACATATATCAAGTTACGAATATCTTTCTATCCGTTTAATCCTTAATTTTTTGTAAAAAAAAAAAAAAAAATAATATAATATTTGTGAAAATAATGGTTAACAGCTACGTGATAATATCGCAGATTTTATATATTTCTTCACAAATTATAACACATAAAAAATGGCTTTTCTTTCGCAGAAAATAAATCCAATTACCATAAACACGAGATACCATCACTTACATATAAAAATATTTTTTTTCTTATATAAAAAAATGGTGGGGCCATCTATTGTAAAACGGCGGAGACTTATTTGTACACCAATATAAAAAAATAGGACGTGTTATCGCTCGTCGAAAGCAAAAGCTAAGTAATGTTACGGCCGATATTCCGAGCAATATTAATTAATTAAGGTATTAATAAGATACATTTTGAATAGTAATTATCGAGCCAACGTTTCGACCTACTTGGTCTTTCTCAGGGCATTACATTCAAACTTACAAGTAGTATAAATAAAAATAATAATAACTGTTAGAGTTTACTTTATCAACACTGAAAATTATAGTCATCGCCGATGAACGATTACGACACGCAAAAGAAATAAGGTAAAAGCCAACTTCGAATTAAACGCCGTCACAGGCCAAATAATTACAATAATTGTTACCTATTGCAATAAATCCTGATCTGAGTTGCAGCTGACGGAGATGCTAATTTCGTGCATTTTCTGTATATTTTAAAAGGTTCTTGACGCAACACCGATCTCTACTTCCATTTAATATCGGACATGACAATTTCCGACGTTGAGCATGGCTGATACCAGGATCATACAGAGGATTGCCCCTTTTAAAATATACGGAAAATGCACGAAATTAGCATCTCCGTCAGCTGCAACTCAAATCAAAATTTATAGTAATCGGTAACAATTATTGTAATTATGTGGCCTGTGACGGCGTTTAATTAGAAGTTGGCTTTGACCTTATTTATTTTGCGTGTCGTAATCGTTCCATCGGCGATGACTATAATTTTCAGTGTTGATAATGTGAACTTCAACAGTTATTATTATTTTTATTTATATCACTTGTAAGTTTGAATGTGTTGAAGGTAGAGATTTAAAACACCGTTAACTTGCAAATGAAAAGTTTATCAAGAGACACGGTAGTGTCTCGCGCCAAGTACACGCGGAGCGAGACCGACCGTGACTCTTTTACGCGACGCGACGGGTTGCGAGTACCCGAGATGTTGAGATCTCGATAACGAGTGAACGGATCAAGTTCTAAGTAGGCTTGATCGATAGCTTGGGGTCCAATTAGGGGGGGGTTTCTCTCATAATATTCCGCTACGTGCCTTACGAGCGGAGATATTGCGACGCAAAGTCCAAATGTGAAAATTTATTTTTAAGATACTCCTCCTAACGCTCTCATTCAATATTATTATGATTATCAGAGAAACGTCCCTTTCACTTTTTCGACGCTGGCGGCGCAGGTATCGCCAGTTTCGATATCGCGCGCGTATTTCAAAATTAGGTCGATAAACTTATCGGTCAGGAGGAAGATTTCTATTTAAGTAAAAATTAGGTATATATATAATAATAATATTGAGTCAACGGAAAAGTAGGTTCTCTATGCTTGGCAGAAAGTGCCGCTAGGGAATTTTTAAGTCGATTCTTATGAATCAAGCTTGAATTTGATGTCTATGTATCCCAGGTTGCCGATGACAAGGTCCAGATAGTGCGCTTTATAGTTTTCGGTGTCCAGGTGTAATAATACGTTGAATTCGATGTCTACGTGTCCCAGGTTGCCGATGACGAGGTCCACATAGTGCGCTCCGTAGTTTTTGGTGTCTACGTGTATTAATATCTTGAATTCGATGTCCACGTGTCCCAGGTTGCCGATGACGAGATCCAGATAATGCGCTTCATAGATTTCGGTGTCCAGGTGTAATAATACGTTGAATTCGATGTCTACGTGTCCCAGGTTGCCGATGACGAGGTCCACATAGTGCGCTCCGTAGTTTTTGGTGTCTACGTGTATTAATATCTTGAATTCGATGTCCACGTGTCCCAGGTTGCCGATGACGGGATCCAGATAATGCGCTTCATAGTTTTCGGTGTCCAGGTGTAATAATACGTTGAATTCGATGTCTACGTGTCCCAGGTTGCCGATGACGAGGTCCACATAGTGCGCTCCGTAGTTTTTGGTGTCTACGTGTATTAATATCTTGAATTCGATGTCCACGTGTCCCAGGTTGCCGATGACGGGATCCAGATAATGCGCTTCATAGTTTTCGGTGTCCAGGTGTAATCGCACGTTGAATGCGATGTCTAGGTGTCCCAGGTTGCCGATGACAAGGTCCACATAGTGCGCTCCGTAGTTTTCGGTGTCTACGTGTATTAATACCTTGAATTCAATGTTCACGTGTCCTAGGTTGCCGATGACAAGATCCAGATAGTGCGCTTCATAGTTTTCGGTGTCCAGGTGTAATCGTACGTTGAATTCGATGTCTAGGTGTCCCAGGTTGCCGATGACGATGTCCACATAGTGCGCTCCGTAGTTTTCGGTGTCTACGTGTATTAATACCTTGAATTCGATGTCCACGTGTCCCAGGTTGCCGATGACGAGGTCCACACAGTGTGCTTCGTAGTTTTCGGTGTCCAGGTGTAATAATACGTTGAATTCGATGTCCACGTGTCCCAGGTTGCCGATGACGAGGTCCACACAGTGCGCTTCGTAGTTTTCGGTGTCCAGGTGTAATCGTACGTTGAATTCGATGTCTAGGTGTCCCAGGTTGCCGATGACGAGGTCCACATAGTGCGCTCTGTAGTTTTCGGTGTCTACGTGTATTAATACCTTGAATTCGATGTCCACGTGTCCCAGGTTGCCGATGACGAGGTCCACACAGTGCGCTTCGTAGTTTTCGGTGTCCAGGTGTAATAATACGTTGAATTCGATGTCCACGTGTCCCAGGTTGCCGATGACGAGGTCCACACAGTGCGCTCCGTAGTTTTTGGTGTCTACGTGTATTAATATCTTGAATTCGATGTCCACGAGTCCCAGGTTGCCGATGACGGGATCCAGATAATGCGCTTCATAGTTTTCGGTGTCCAGGTGTAATCGTACGTTGAATTCGATGTCTAGGTATCCCAGGTTGCCGATGACAAGATCCACATAGTGCGCTCCGTAGTTTTCGGTGTCTACGTGTATTAATATTTTGAATTCGATGTCCACGTATCCCAGGTTGCCGATGACGGGATCCAGATAGTGCGCTTCATAGTTTCCGGTGTCCAGGTGTAATCGTACGTTGAATTTGATGTCTACGTGTCCCAGGTTGCCGATGACGAGGTCCACATAGTGCGCTTCGTAGTTTTCGGTGTCCAGGTGTAATAATATGTTGAATTCAATGTTTAGGTGTCCCAGGTTGCCGATGACAAGGTCCACATATTGCGCTCCGTAGTTTTCGGTGTCTACGTGTATTAATACCTTGAAATTGATGTCTAGGTGTCCCAGGTTGCTGATGACGAGGTCCACATAATGCGCTTCATAGTTTTTGGTGTCTAGGTGTATTAATAACTTTAAATCTGAATGGGTGCGTTCAGCCGATACTCCGCTAGCGTAGCAATCGTGAGCAGTTGCTCGTTTTTGCTCGTTTCTTCTCTTTTTAATCCAGTAAGTCAAAAAAGAGGAAACGAGCGAAAACGAACGACTGCTCACGATTGATAGGCTAGCAAAGTATCGGCTGAACGCACCCAATGTAGGACACGTAGATATCGAATTCGAGGTATTAATACATGTAGACACCGAAAACTACGAAGCGCACTATGTGGACCTCGTCATCGGCAACTTGGAACACGTGGCCATCAAATTCAAGGTATTAATACACCTGGACACCGAAAACTATAGAGCGCGCTATGTGGACCTCGTCATCGGCAACCTGGGACACCTAAACATTGAATTCAAGCTTGATTCATAAAAATCGACTTAAAATTTCCCTAGCGGCAGAATTAAAATTATGTTATGACATAATAAAAATCGCTGATTTAAAATTATGTCTAGACATAATAAAAATTGGACAAAAATTATGTTTAGACATAATAAAAATTGGATGAATTAAAATTATGTCTGACGTAAAAATAATTATCAAAAATATCGATACCTGAAGATATCGGTACATATACAGTTGCGAACAACATTCAGTAAGACACGCAAATAAAAATAAATAAAGAATTTTACAGTTAACGACTTATTAACATTAATCATGCTTTATTGCGATTATGTTTTATGTTGAAATTGAAAAATATATACAATGTGTACAACTAAAAGGGTTACAGATTATTATTTTTAAAAAACTGAGCAAAATATTAAATTGTTGTTTTCTTTAGAAATAATAGTCCGTAACACTTTTAGCTTCATACCTTGTATTATATACGGTTTATGAAATTATAAGATATATTGTTTATAAGATTAAGTTGCGTAACACTACAAAAAGGCGTGATATCCGTACAAAATTACCTTTTTAAAAAAAAGGTAAAATGAGCGCCAAGTACACGCATAATAGTGTATATGTATTATGTTGTTACCCTGTTATGTTGTTACCTCGAAAAAAACAAAGTGGTAGTATTATACCTCCAAATAGCTTTATCCTGTACATACTGTTTATACAATGCGTAATATACTACAAAAAGGCGTGATATCCGCACAAAATTACCTTTTTTAAAAAAAGGTAAAAAAAAGCGCCAAGTACACGTATAGTAGTGTATATGTTGTTACCTAAAAAAAAAGATAGTGGTAGTATTATACCTCGAAAAAACCTAAGTAACAAGTGGTAGATCTTTATATCTCGAAAAATCTCGAAAAAATCTAAGCAGTAGTATCTTTATTTCCGAAAAATTATAACCCAAGTGATACACGTCACAAAATTATGTTACCTTATCAAAAAGAAGAGTCGCGCTTCAAGTGATCTATTACAATTACAAAAAAGAAATGATATCTCTTTAAGTTAGAGCGCCAATTACAGAGAGAACATGTATATTGCCTCAAAAAATAATTGTTGCATTACATTAAAAAATCTTTACATTGTGTCAATTAGAAAAGAATGTATAATAACAATTTTATAAGATTAAAAAATTTTATTTAAATTTAACAAGGGAATACAAGATATTTAAATACAAAGTTATTTACATGTGTATTTTTTAATGGCCACAAAGAATTACAGAAGTAACAGTACAAAATAAAAATATTTTATTAAAATACATAAATTTTTCTTGTAAAAAAACTTGGCGCTGCTAGACCTCGAAATTTTAAATAAATAAATAAACTTATTCTATACTTAATTATAAGCCGCATTATCCGCCGTCCGCGTAGTCACGCACACCCATATCACTCACTCCCACATCCACGCTGATAATCATTTAATATTACTCCCATTGTATTCTTCTCTAAATTATTTTTATTTATTGTTGTTTTTATTTATTTAAAAGGTCTAGCAGCGCCAAGTTTTTTTACAAGAAAAATTTATGTATTTTAATAAAATATTTTTATTTTGTACTGTTACTTCTGTAATTCTTTGTGGCCATTAAAAAATACACATGTAAATAACTTTGTATTTAAATATCTTGTATTCCCTTGTTAAATTTAAATAAAATTTTTTAATCTTATAAAATTGTTATTATACATTCTTTTCTAATTGACACAATGTAAAGATTTTTCAATGTAGTGCAACAATTATTTTTTGAGGCAATATACATGTTCTCTCTGTAATTGGCGCTCTAACTTAAAGAGATATCATTTCTTTTTTGTAATTGTAATAGATCACTTGAAGCGCGACTCTTCTTTTTGATAAGGTAACATAATTTTGTGACGTGTATCACTTGGGTTATAATTTTTCGGAAATAAAGATACTACTGCTTAGATTTTTTCGAGATTTTTCGAGATATAAAGATCTACCACTTGTTACTTAGATTTTTTCGAGGTATAATACTACCACTATCTTTTTTTTTAGGTAACAACATATACACTACTATACGTGTACTTGGCGCCTTTTTTTACCTTTTTTTTTAAAAGTTTGATTTACACACAGCGCATCGTGCGGTAGGCAAGAAGAACATTAACAACTAAAATACAAGACAGGGATACCTCGATTCGCAAACGTAACTAACGCAGACGTAACATAAAGACGCGTTCTCATGTATTAAGCGAAACCTTTATTGGAATGTGAACAAACAACAGAATGTAATGCCCTGAGAAAGACCAAGTAGGTCGAAACGTTGACTCAATAATTATAATTCAAAATGTATTATAGCTTTTTATTAATACCCTAATATTGCTCGGAATATCGGCCATAACATTACTTAGCTTTTAATTTTAATATTTCATTTACTTATAAATAAGATACGGAAAATAATGCGACATCGTAAAAATTATAAAATATCGCGAAACAATTTTTTATATAATTACATATGCATTACGTATACAATAGAATAATTATAGGTAATAATGTTGTAATTATAATTACATATTCATCTATGATTGTTATATTGTATGTAGAATGTATTAATTGTGTGCATCAAATTGTATTAAAAATGTTTTTTTAATCAAATGCACGCGCGAGCATTAACACGCATGACTGACCATTTTTACGCGTTCGCGGTTCTGTATTTGAACCTTTTATCTACCGTGACGGTAACGTAGCGCGCTCGCCTGCACCGCTCTGCACCGTAGCTCACCGGGTAACGGAACTCATTAATGCTCCATGCATGCACCAGATATAAGTTGGCGCTGGAAGTTCATATTTTTTAATGAATTATAGGTCAAACGATTGCTCCCTAATTGCTACCTCAGAATCAAGAATTGCTTCCTTTTTAAAATTATTATTTTTTGAGATATTTAATAAAAACGAAAAATTTTTAATTTTTATTGAAAAACATATTTATAATAACTCTATGCAACTAAATCCGGCATAGAACGATTGCTCCTTTATTGCTCCTTATTGCTCTATCATAATTTTAATGATTTATTGCATTTTTATTGAAAAATTAATTCACAAGTAACGCCGCCGCCGCCACTATCGACCGCCTATTGTAACTATGGCTCGGCAGCCATTGGCGGAAATATTCAAACGTAATATAATAGCTCTATTGTTCATAACTATATCTCAAAGAGTTTAGTCAACATTTCCTATTGATTTTCGGTAGAATAACTATTTCTCGTCTCTCTCTATTGGGATTTTCAATCGCTCCATTCGTATAATTAATTTTGTATGATATTTTAGCAAAGAACTGTTTATTTTCTTGGAAAAATACATTTCTCACATTCTTCTGCAAGTATATCCAACATAAAACGATTGCTCCTTAATTGCTACGCGTTGCTTCATCATTACCTTAACGATTTATTGCATATTTATTAAAAAATTAACAAATTGATCATTTTACAAGTGACGACGCCGCCACCTGTCAGCATTGTGCATGAGCCCTTATTGACGTTAGGCTGAGTTTCCAATGTGCGCGTCACGCGTCGCGTCATCTGTCGTTAAAGCCCCTTGCACAATGCCAGGCAACAGACAATAGGAACAGTGAATAAAAATCAGAAATCATGTATAAATGCAGAATAAACAGTGACACAGGCAATAGACACAGAGTTTCCGTCACGTTGGAAATTCTGTGCCTATTGCCTGTTGCCAACCAATCATAGCATTCGAATTTTTTAGGTTGTAATTAACGATTTTTTGGTTATATCTTGTTCCTATTGCCTGTTGCCTGGCATTGTGCAAGGGGCATAACCAATCTAAACATCCCATTACAAATAATGTAATAAAATAAGATGTTTTGATTGGTCGCGACGGATAATGCGATGCGCCGCGTGACGCGATCAGTGGACACTCAGCCTTAGTGCCCATCTACAATAAGTGTTTTAAGCCTAAGCCTTAAAGCTGATTTATAGAGGCCGTAATCGTTGATTTAAAACGAAATCTTTAAAAAATTCACCAATCACAGTCGATTGTTCTTCTTACATTTGATTGTGATTGGTCAATTTCTTAAAGATGACGGTGTAAATCAACGGTTACGGACGCATATAGTGAGAACGCAGCATTAGGCTGAGTTTCCACTGAGCGAGTCACGCATCACGTTATCCGTCGCGACCAATCAAAACATCTTATTTTATTACATTATTTGTAATGGGATGTTTAGATTGGTTAAACGACAGATGACGCGACGCGTGACGCGCACATTGGAAACTCAGCCTAACGTCAATAAGGGCTCATGCACAATGTTGACAGGTGGCGGCGTCGTCACTTGTGAAATGATTAATTTGTTAATTTTTTAATAAAAATGCAATAAATCATTAAAATTATGATGGAGCAATAAGGAGCAATAAAGGAGCAATCGTTCTATGCCGGATTTAGTTGCATTGAGTTATTATAAATATGTTTTTCAATAAAAATTAGAAATTTTTCGTTTTTATTAAATATTTCAAAAAATAATAATTTTAAAAAGGGAGCAATTGTTGATTCTGAGGGAGCAATTAGGGAGCAATCGTTTGAGCTATAATTCATTAAAGAATATGAACTTCCAGCGCCAACTTATTTCCAGTCATTAATGCTCCCATGTGGTCGCGGAGCATGTCCGTAGTTGCTGCATCGCGTCGGTATGACAGGTCTCATAACTTGATAGTCGTCAACTTTAACAGTTAATATCTCGCGTCGCGAAGCCGAGCGGGGCTTTTTTCTGCCAGATTCATTTGTTTCGTGCAAAGACGAATCGATTAAGCTTAATTTCATCGAAATCGGTGAGGAGAGAGCTCTCCTTCAGTTTTACCATATATACAGGGTGCCCCAGAATTCTTGGTACTTTTCTCATATTTAGATAGAGCGAGCCAAACTGAGTCGAAAAGTCATGTACCATTTTGCAATTTTCGCAATAGTTGACGAGTTTATTAATGA
Source organism: Temnothorax americanus (assembly GCF_048541705.1). Lineage (NCBI taxonomy): Eukaryota > Metazoa > Arthropoda > Insecta > Hymenoptera > Formicidae > Temnothorax > Temnothorax americanus. The sequence goes on from NW_027509815.1 coordinate 476,201, forward strand.
TTAAAAATCGACGTATTAGCCCGGCCTCCGCCAAATCCAAGCGCGCGGCGAGATGCGGCCGCCCCGCGGTCGGCGCGCGGGCAGTTGTTTACTACAAGCGGCGATGATTACGCACGAGCGGCGCGTAACGCCGGGCCCCTGTCCTAAGCGATGATAGTTTCTCGCCTTTTTTAAATAGAAATAAAATTTTCTAACAACATAGAAAATTTTTTTGTGCGTACGTATGTACATATGTGTGCACATGCATACACAGGAAAATATCAATTCTACTGCTTAAAAGAGCGATTACTCAATTTACCTTTTTTTTTAGTAAGTAACGGTTGTCTTTAAGCAAGAATATTTTTTTGATAATAGTCTTAAAATGTACAAATTTTAGAAAGAGTTTTTATTATGTACTCGAAAGAAGAATTTATACTTCTTCAAAAAACATAATAAAATTTTATTAAAAAAAAGTCAAAATAATAAATAAAATAATATGAGGACCCTCGAGATTAAAATAGGAGAAGGCTATGAGGGTCAGACGCAGATCACAGTGCGTAATATCAGAAATAAGTGATTTATTCGTCGTTTTGATACATTACATCGATCTGTACGTTTCGGCTCAGTTTTGAGCCATCTTCAGCGGTAGTTACAGAAATTAAGTTACACGTTCTCCGTACCGTATGGTGAGTTTATTGATTCAAAATATCAGAAACATAGACCAATTGATCCATATCTGTAAATTTGTTCAATTAATGTTGAGATATTAAAAAGATCCCTTAGGAAACTCACCATTCGGTCTGAAAAACGTGGAATACAGAGCCATGTATACATAATGAATACTCTCTGCGAGAAGACTTGACGATCTTTATCGACACGACACATGCACAGCAATGATATGAAAGGTCTTGCAAGAAGAGGCATGTCGTAGGTCAACACACCGGCGAGGATTATAACAAAGCACGATTTGACACCGTCACAATATTGCATGTACCAATAGTAAATCCCCGATTTGCCAACGACCAAAGTTTATGAGCATGGATTACAATTTGCTCAAAACCGTGACATATGCATGATGCAAGAAATCCGTGTCATTTTGAGACGGTGTCAAATTTTATTTTAAGTAATATTATCAAGAAAACGTTTTTTGTAAAGATCATTGTTACTTAAAAGAAGAGAAAACTGAGTAATTGGTTTTCTTAGCCCTAGAATGATATTTTTTTACGTGAGTAGATATATCAATAAGAGATCTACCCCGGGAGCTCCGAGGGGGGAGCGGGGCGGGGGGAAGGACTCGAGGGCAAGGGGTCTCCCGGGGGGGGGCGACTCGTTGGTGAGGGGGAGCGGGGGGGAGGACGACTCGTTGGTGAGGGGGAGCGGGCTGAGGGGTCGGCGAGCGTGTCGGGACATGTTTATTAAATATTAATAAACATATCTCGTATTGACAAGAGGTACCGCCGAGGGGGGGGAGTAGGTGTCCACTTCTACGCCGAGGGTGGTCCGCGGGGGAGGGGGAGTCGTCACTTTATCGGCGCAAGGGGTATTACAAAGGCGCCGTCCGGCTGCTGGAATTTTATCGGCGAATATAAACAAAACAGCGAGTTAGACACTTGACTCCGCAATGATCTCACCCTTCTAGAACATGCAAGCCACCATTCGGTTACGGCGTCTCACTACAAAAGCGAGCGTTGATGGCCCGACGACGGTTTGAAGATAAAATAACCGAGGTAAACAATTGATAAAATTTGTCACCGATGACGATTTAACCGTTGCGGAGTCCTCTTCATGTTCTTTTCTAGGAAGAGCCGCTGCCGATTACGATTTAACCGTCGCGGCGGTATTCGGTTATGGCGCGGCATATTACAAAAAACGAGCGCCGATATCCGGCTGCTGGAATGCATAAACAAAATATGTCTAACGATAATTATACGAACGCATAGCATCCGTTGTCACCAGGATGATTATGGATCCACATCTTGTGGATCAGTCTTCGGCTAGTTTTCGCGACGCGAACGTTTATATTCGAGGGTGAAGTTTTTTGTGTCAAGTATTCAATACAGAAGAATATTTTTCACGATAAAGGAGATGACAATAATTCCGATATGGATCGCGAGTTAACGGACGACAGTGACTACTTCAGTGATGAAGACAACAATCATGAAGAAGTCATCGATAGAATAGTGCTAAATTTACGTGTAGTGCCCGATTTGCATGAAGTGATAAAAAAACATTATCGCGAGTGGGACATTATATAACGTGCGCAACATGGAACTGATAATTGAAAAAAACGAATTGAAAAGAAAAAGTGATCTTAACGAGTATATAACCTCTTTAGGCTATGATCACTATTTAATAAACGATATCGCCGATGCTTTGAAGAATAATGTGCGAGACGAAAGACTGAGGGATGTGCGACGAATATCGCCGGTACAGTTTCTTCGCGATCGCGAACTAGGTATACGCGGAACCAATGAACGCTTCGCTAGACAAGGAATCGTTATCGAAACCGAGTCTCCTTATGACTGGAACGTGAGACAAAAAGTGTATCAACGACTGCTGGACGAGTGCGTTAGCGAGGAAGAAAGATGTGCTGACGTGCCATATTACTTTAAACCGTGCTATTGGGACTATCACTTTTGGGCGATTGAAATTTTTCGGAAGATCGAGGATGGTGGTTGTGAAGCACTGTACATTAAGATTCATACAGGTATTGGGAAGTACGTTGAATTATTGGTAATAAACAATTCGGCACATATGTATATGTATGTACCATGACCTCAATAATCCTAATCATCTATTGATGCTTCAAAGAACCTTCGAACGTGACCGTGATGATATTGATAATTGGGGGCTTAATCATTTTAATACCCCCTACTTCTTTCCTTATCCGTTTATGTCTGCGCACTATGTCGTTCAATATTGCAAACAATATTGTTCAGCGTGCGATCGAGTCACGTGCAAGTGCTCCATCGAAGAATGTGACGTGATTTAAAAAAAAAAAGTATTAAAAAAAAAAACATGAAACATCTCGATAAAACGGAACGCGACCTGGTGGAAGGATCCAACCAAATCGCTTGGACGAATATCTCGCATGGGAACAGCGATGCGAGAAGTTTATTGAGCAGCTCGAAGAAGACTGTCGTTCCAAACGTCCGCGGGTCTCAGACGGCTCTCAGACTGTCGGAAACAGGTCATCTTTAGTGGCAAGAATCGCGCGACTCGATGGTGCGAAGACTCTATTACAGAGACGGTTCGTACATATCGGTGGTAAGCACGCGGCGGGCAGTAGTAGCGGTAACAAAAACGCGGAAAGACTCGTTTGGCGAGAGATCGATGCCGCGTTCGAATGGCGTGTATTGACCGGTGCGGTGATAAATATCAATTACATCGAACCGCGAAAATTTCTCGAAGACGCCAAAGTCATCATGCTCGATCGTGTGCGGAACGTCATGCAAAGACACGCAAGTGTAAAGATAAACACCGTGTTCAACGGCGAGTTTGTGACGGGTGACAAATGTGCGAACAAAAGTGTCAGCACGGGAAACCGTGAACTCTTTCATGCGTCCGATCTGCGCGAGTGGTACGAGCGACACCCCAGGTAGCAAGCACTTGTCATTTTGACGTCAATATTTGGTCATAATTGGTCAGTAACGTCATTCGTCGATTAAATGACGTATATTTAAGGTCATGTTTTAATACGTCAAAAAGACTTTGTAAAATGACATTATATAGACGTTTAATTGACTACCCAGGTAGCAAACAGTCGTCATAATGACGTGATTCTTACGTCATTTTATGACGCATGTTACGTCATTTATTCCTAAAGTTTAACGTAAAAATGACATATTTTTCACAATATTTTTCACAGGTATATTCCTACATTTATAAAGTGTTTCGTAACTTTATGATTGACGTGGTGAATTTATGGTATAAGTGGATCTAGTTGCGTGTGTAATTATAGTTTTATGACAACTACTTCATGCAGTGTTAGAACTATCAAGAAGATATCATTACATAATTTTTGAACACTTTAAAGATGTACCTGTTATACATAAGTACAGTTAACAAGGAAGCATCAGGGTGAGAAGATCGTCACTGTCCACTGGATCATCGAAGTCAAGCGACTCCGACGCGGTACTGTACTAGGATGGGTGACCGCCTGCGGCTATATTCACATGGCATGTATAACAGTTCAAAAAGTTTTTTTTTTAAATAAAAAAAAAGAACATATTTTTATAATCGTTTATCAAGTAGACATTTTAAAATTTTAATTTCATAAAAAACATTTCTAGAAACCGGTATGTCGTACATTGGACCTACTTTTGCCGTCAATAAAACGTCAGAAAATGACGTTTTTGGGATGTGACTTAGGACCGTGTAAAATACGTCATTTTTACGTTAAACTTTAGGGATAAATGACGTAACATACGTCATAAAATGACGTAAAAATCACGTCATTATGACGACTGTCTGCTACCTGGGACGTTATCGAGCCTACTTTATCGCGTCTCAAAGAGTTTCAGGAACGCGATAGCGGATGGGCGTTGTCGCGTATACTCAATTTGACAGTGAACGTGAACAAGTACAATTCTTTGCGCGCGGGATGTTACATCAATTTACCGCAAAAAATTAAATCGAAATAAGCGGTGATCAACGTGCAATCGATGGACAATGCGTGTTTCGCGTGGTCAGTGGTGGCTGCTTTACATCCAGCCGAAAGACATTCAGAACGGGAATCCTCGTACCCTGATTACAAAAATATATTAAATTTACAAGGCATTGAGTTTCCAATGACTTTGAAACAGATTAAAAAGTTCGAACGACGATATATCCATCAATGTGTATACCATCGAGAAATAAAGGGATTCGAGAGAGAGACAGGCGTATAGAGAAACGCGAGTAAAGTATCGATGAGTAAAAACGTATTGGTGCGGATTATAGAACACATAGAAATACGCGAAAAAATTGAACCCTCGACCTCCATTTTTCTTAGAATTAATTCTGTTATTTATACTTGATTTTATAAGGATAATGATATTAAGAAAAAATAATATGGTAAATTAAACAATATTTGCTCCATAAGATAAAACTATGACGCGTATCATATATGTTATTTATCACATATTATAGAAAAAAAATCTTGTTGATAGAGCGAATTTTTTTTTTTCAAGCACGGTAGCCTTCGACGTACTTCGAGAAATCGCTGCCGCGGTTCGCATGACTACGTCGAGTTCGTCACAGCGCAGATCAGTACGCCGCCCTGTCGCATACGCAGTATCGATCATTCGAACCACGAAAATCCTTTCCACTCAACGAGCACTGCGTTTCGAATCGTACGACGCCAGAGATCCTCCCTACGAACCTCAAATTCGCGCTATTAGAGCCGTTTCCGCCTACTATACACGGCCTCCCGTATTTCCTCGCCTCCGGAGCGTTTGACTCGACACTCCTCCCGCAGGTAGTCCGGAAGACACTCGTCGCAATCGCCGGTCCCGCACGGTACCCGTCCCGCGTCGAGCAACTCGTCGCACTATCTCCTCGGTTCCAACATCGCATCCAGAAGGGTTCGCCTCGGGAACGTTGAATCTTCACTCGAAAAAGGGCGTAAAAAAGCCCGAAAGAACGACAGACCCTATAGGTTTGAATCCCTACGATATCACCTCTCCGCCGTACACAACGTCTTGCAATAAAGAATAATACTCGACGGGTAGGCGGTCGCAATGATAATCGTTGCGCCCTAGCGGGAATTTGCCATCTGTCGTCTCTATCCACTCTCGCTTCCTCGCGAATACTATCGCGGCTCCAATATTCCCTTCGCAGATGAATGGGTGGACCAGAGTCATCCATCGCGCGTCTTCTCTCACCACCGAAGCGCGCGCGTTTGACGACGCGTCGACCCTCGCCGATTCGTCGACCCTCGCCGATTCGTCGTCCGATTCGGACGAAAACTTTGGCATGGGCTCGCGACAAAATAGGTCGACGTCCGATTCCGCGGACGAGTGATCGCGGCGATCGTTCATTTCTCAAATACGTGTCGCTGATGCTATAATTGCACCATTAACATGTCGAAATCTAAATACACATCTCCATCTACAGTCCGCCAAAAAAATGTTTCAGCGTAATTATGAGGATCGAGAAAACTCCGCTGAGATCGGAGATCGGCGATTCCAATTTCACGACGAATCATATATCTCGTTAAGTTGACGCGTCGCGGACCCCCGTTCCTCGGGGACGGATCCCAGTCCCTCGGAGACGGATCCTCGTTCCTCACGAACGGTTCGCTGATTTTCACGATCGGTTTCCTGATTTCAGGATCGAACGTTGGCTTACAAAGTTCCGCGTACTCGTCGCTCATACCGCATTAAAAAACAACTTATTCCCGTTCCGATCGGTTCGCACCGCTCTGTCACGATACATTTGTCAATCCGCGTCACCGTATGCCGCGCCGTCGCGAGCAAAACTTTTTTTATACGCGTTCGTTATCTCAACGTTTTGATTTTCCATACCCAGAGATAAACTCTTTCCCGGAAAAAAATGACAATTGCTCGCCGCGTCGCTCGAGATGAGAAAAACAAAAGGAGGATGTGACGTCGACAGCGACCTTGAACGCGAGTTCGGACGCGCGATAAAAAAATATTATTAGCGAAACGTACGGTTCGGGGGGGATGAACGAAGAGAGCGGTATCGTCTCTCTCGGTCTCTCTCTCGATACATCGGAAAAAAACAAAAAAATAAGCAGCCAATCGCTAACGTCGTACATCGGAAAAACCACCACTTTTATACGTCAGCGATAAAAGTGGAAAAAAAGTACGCAGCCAATCGCCAACGTCGTACATCGGAAAACCGCGTCCGCGTAGCCAATCGCCAACGTTGTACATAGGAAAACCGCGTCCGTCCCGTTGGGACGAAGAAGCGCGCGATCGACGCTCCCCCTCGCGGGAGGACGACTCGCGATTTTCACCGTAAAAATGGGGAAAAAAGATGTAGGGAAAAAGTAAGTAGCCAATCGCTAACGAGGTACATCGGAAAATCACCACCGTTGGCAGCCCTGCCACACCTAACTTTACGTAAAGTGTTCCCCCCGCGTCGCGCTCCCCCTCTCGACCAGTTTTCGCTTCCCCCCGCATAGCCCCCCCGCCGCTGACCCTTTACACCGTCCCTCGACCTCCTCGCCCACCGCTTACGGCGCTCCCCCCGCGACAGCGAAGCCCCCCCCGACCCCGCTAACCGCAACCCGAAATCCCTGGGGCAGGAATGTATATTCTCTAGCTACTTGTATGCCTTGCGAGTGGATGGTAAGAAAGACTGTAAAAAAGCGAAAGGTGTCAAGAGCAACGTCGTAGCCAGGTCGATAACGTTCGACGATTACACGAGATGTCTGCGAGACGAAATTGAAATGAAGCGACAGCAGGCTTGCATAAGGTCCGAAAAACACGAGGTGTACACCGTATCCGAAACAAAAATCGCTCTGAGTCCGTACGACGACAAGCGATACATTATACCTCATTCGACCGATACGTTACCGTGGGGACATTATTAAATACCTTTGTAACGTGTGTATAAAATGTATAACGTATGTATTGTATAACGTATGTATAGTATAACGAATGTATAGTATAGTATAACGTATGAATTATATTATATGTAGTAACGTATTGTGAGAGAGTATTATATTACACAATATTGAAAAGAATATTAATAAATAAATATATTGCACACATATGTGTATTTCAAACATTTACATGTATTACATATTGCATATTTTTATGTTATGAATAAAAAAAAGTTTGCACAAAATTAAATAACATTATCCTTGGATATCCATGAGTTGTGCGATCCATCGAATCCCAGCCATTTAACGTAAACCTCGTCGCCCCTCCTGCGCAGTACTTTGTCCACGAGATACACGTCCGGATAAGTCGCGCGATGCAACTCGTGTTCGTAGAACCCTCCAGAGACGGATTTTCCACGATAGTCCTCGAGTAGATAGGTTACGGGATTGGTACGCTGCACTTTAACGATCTTAAACACCTCGGTGGTCCAATTCGGCGTGTAACCCTTCTCGAAAATTGTCTTGTATTTGCTGACGCGTACGGAGTCGCCCGCTTTGAATTTTGCCGGACCCGCGATTTTTATCACGCTGTATACGGTAGCCGAAAGTTTTTCGGCGATCGCGGGGGTAACGTCGACGGGTCGCATGCCGATAGTTCGATGCTTGCGCGCGTTGTAATCCGATACGAGTCGCGGCAAGGCGTCGACCCACTTGTAATTTCCATTGAGCGTAAACATCTTCCACATGTCGTTCTTGAGCGTGCGATTGAATCGTTCGACGACCGATGCCTTCAATACCGAATATGTGGAATAATGATTGATGCCATGTTTCTTCACGAGACGTTGCACGTCGGCGTTGTAAAATTCCTTTCCCATATCGGTTTGTAGGTTACTAGGGCACCGTACTTGCTCAACACATCGATGACGGTAAGTATGTAGTGGTAGCCTCCGTTGAAACGTGAGTACGGACGCATTTCGACGATGTCAGCCTGCCACAGGTCATCGTACCCCCGCACTATGACGTGTCTTCGGGGAAAATTTCTTCTCGCCGGAGCATGCAGTTCTTCGACGAGTCGTTGCTTCTCGATATTTTTACGTCCGTCGGATTTTAGCGATGTCATGTTTTTTTTGTAGTCGTTTATAACTTCTCGTTAGCCGTTTGTCAGTTGTTTAATTCCATTCGTCGTCGTCGACGTTCTTTAGCCGTTTGTAGCCTTTCCTGTCTCCGCGTAGTTCGCAGCTGTTTTTAAACCGCTCGTAATCGTTTTTAAGCTGTTTTTGAACCGTTCGACAACCGTCCGACAACCGTTCTCGAACCGCTAGACAGCCGTCCGACAACCGTTCTCGAGTCGTTCGTTGCTGTTCTTCACCGTCGTTAATCAACCGTTGCTTCTCTTCACTCGTCGTCTTTCGATAATCGTTTCTGCTGTACCGTTTGTCCATTGTTGTTGTTGGTTGTCGCGTCTGATTCAACGGTAGTCGAATGGCGAAGCTTGTTTATCGCAGTCCGTAACGCTTGCAGATCTTTCTCGAACGCAGTCAGCTTCTCGTCTGATTCTTTTCGTTGATTGCTCAACATTTTAAAGAATTGATCAACGTACAGTTTGTTAACCGCGTCACCGTCAGTCTCAGGTTGCGTTACGCGACGAATCTTGCGCGACTTTGCATCAAAGTCCGTGGCGGCGCGACACAGAGCGTTATTGCGCACGAAATTTCTCATTAATCCGCTCCATCGATGGTACGAAATGGCGTTCGTTGCGTCTCCGCTGTGCTCGAACAATCCAAATTTGTTGATCGGCATTTCGACGCTGATTGAACGGATCACCGTCGCATGGTTTAATTTATAATAAGCCCGGCTTCGCGAAGTTCCTCGATGATCGACATGATCTCGTTGTCGTGGGCATTGTTGCCAGCTTGACGCGAAGCGTCGAGCAATCGCAGACGATCCACCAGCTCGTTGGGGTCGTCCCAGTGCACGTAGTCGATCTTATTGTCGGTTAGCGTCATCGCGCGAGGCATGGATAATCCCTTTCTGGATTTTTTCTTCTTGGATTCAATAGACATCAACGGTGAGATTACAAATCGATACTTGAATCCCGCGTTGCCCTTTAGTCGCCCGAGAGGATCATGCTTGTATTTATGAGCACTCGTTACCAACAATATGCTCCTGTACTTGATCTTATCGTCCTCCGTGTAGATCGCGTCATCGGGTATTTTTTTGAAGATCAACTCGTAAATACCGGGTGTGCCAGCGTATCGTACGCCGTCGATATAAATGTTATCCGCTTTGTCCACGTCAAAACTTTTATTACCGAGCATCAATTTATTATTGCCGAGATAAACGCCGTACGCTATGTCCATCGATGGACAGGCGCCCAAAACATCTGCGATGTAAATTCGGCTCAGTGGACCCAAGTAATCTTCCAACAATTCTATAAACCATTTTCGACCTTCCGACGTTTGCAACCGATTATGAACGGTCGTCCTGATCGAGTCGTCCGTGGTTTCGAAAACATTCGCGGTTTCAAGAAATTCGGGACTTGTACGTTGCACGGTTCGCGTCGGGGTAGAGGTTATCGGTGTAGAGGTTATCGGTCGTTTCGATTGATCAGATTTACACGGTGTCGATGACAGATCCGGCCAGGAGTCTGATCGTTTCTTCTTTCTCTTCGGTGTAGCATCCTCTTCCTCCTCCCCGCGCTGTTGAACGGATAACGGTTCGATTTTCGCGTCAGCGTCGCTCTCCGTCGGCTCCTCTTTTTTCACCGCGATCAAGCTCGAGTTGTCAACAATCTTTTTCAACGGCCCGATGAGAGGTTTAAAGTGCGTGTCCAACTCAATGTCCTTCTCGATCTTACCGGTCTTCAAAGCGCAAAGTTTCTTGCGAATCGAATTACTCGTCTTTGCAATCTCTTTCACGACCTTCTCGCGTTCGCTAATATTCTCGCTCCCGTCGATTGCGGCCATCGCGGAAAAAAGCAGAGTGTCGATCTCTTTCTGTAACGCTAACGTTTCACCTCCGACGAGGTATCGGCAACGACTGATCGCTTCTGCGGTATCGCGAACACGTTAAATCCTTTTCTGTATCGACCGTTCGAAAGCGCGCTGTCCTTGTCTATCACTACGAATCCGTACTTTTGTTGCCAACAATCGTGGCACAACGAACAAAATTCGTCGTACGGCATGTCGGTATTTACGTGATCGTTGTAGACGTGTTTCAAATTGGTACCATCCTGTTTGAACAGGATCAGCAAATTCGCGTTGTCGCGTATCAGATGTTTAGGTATTTTCGCGTACGTCTGACAGAGATAGAAGGAGTCGACGCTCGAGTGCCTGCCCATTGAGAAATACTCTCTCACCGCGTCTTGCTTATCGCACGCCACGTCATCGAAAACGAAGATCGAGTTTGGACGCGCGTCGCTCGGTGGAATGACGTCACTGTTATTGGAGAACGTAAAGTAGCCAATTTCGTCGATCGATGTCAACAAATTCTCCAAATATCGATATTTCGGCTGTTGCAACGATTTCGAGTATACGTACACGTTTTCGAAACGTACGCCGTGCAGACTTTCCAGCAAGCTTATCAAGACGTTGGTTTTACCGCAATTCGAGGGTCCGCAAATGATCGCGCGTATAGTAGTCGGTAACATCGTACCGTGCTTGCGTTTCTCCACGTTGCCCCCCATCGACCGTAATCTGTCGTCGCAATTGGTCACGCGAATCGCCAACGGTTGTCGCACGAATCTCATTTCTTTCCACACTGCCGACTCTCTGGCTGACTCGAACGCCTATTTATAGGCGAGCGGAACCGCGAATCGCTCAGTAGCAAAGATGTTCGTCGTACTGTCGAGACCTTCCGATATTCGCGGTTTGAGCGCCGAACAGCTGCAATTTGTGCCGAAAGCCGTTCTGTTGCAAACGTGCGGCAATCATGTCCACTACGTGTGGGACAAGCTTCCGGAACATATAAAGGCGGATTTGGAGGTTCAAGAATATCGTCGCTGTTACGAACATTACAATCAACCGTGGCAGCGAACGCACATTGACGGTCCCGCGCCAATGATAAAGGATTGCGGCGAATGTCAACGAAAAAAAATTGGTGAAGGCCTGTTAAATCGCGCGATAAACGCACTTCCGTTCGAATTACACATTCCCAGCTATCAATTTTGCGGTCCGGGAACTCGTTTACAAGAACGATTGGCGAGAGGCGATCAAGGTATTAATCTATTGGACGCCGCGTGTCGCGAGCACGACATAGCCTATTCGCGTAACCACGATCTCACCGAGAGACACGCGGCGGACGAGATACTCGCTGCGAAAGCGAGAAAACGCATTACCGCGAGAGATTCGACTCTCGGCGAGAGAGCTGCCGCTACAGCCGTCTGGGCGACCATGAAGGCTAAGACAAAGCTCGGAATGGGTTTGAAAACGAAAAAATCAAAAACAGTGAAGAAAAAAAATTTAACGAAAAAACGGATACTTCCGACAACGAAACGAGGCTGCGTATTGCCGATTCTACCGTTGTTGGGAGTTCTCGGTTCTCTGTCCGGCGGAGCGGCGGGAGTCGTAAAGGCCGTGAGCGATAACAAAGCCGCGCGGCGTCAGCTGAAAGAAATGCAACGTCACAATCGCGCCGCGGAAGGTCGCGGACTTTACCTCGCTCCGTACAAATATGGACGAGGGCTGTATCTCGGCCCGCACAAACGCGGGCGAGGAGTAGCGTCAAAATTTAAAAAAAAACGTCAAAAAACGGTTAAATATGCCCGCGGGTATTACGACTAACGTACAATTGAATCGACTGACAAGGCGTATGCGCGTACCGTTCTTCAGAGGTGTCTTCATGCGTGATTCGTTACCGATCGGCGGTGTACGTCGAAACGAGAGCGGTATCGTGAATTTGGACGACGCAGCGGGTCCCGGTACTCATTGGGTAGCGTACGCGAAGAGGGAAGATCGAGTCGTATATTTCGACAGTTTCGGCAATCTTCGACCGCCGAAAGATTTGGTGCGATATTTTGGGCAGAGGGTGACGAAGATCGAGTACAATTGCACGTCTTATCTGCGATACGATCAGAACATCTGTGGACACTTGTGCCTGCGATTTCTCCGGACGATCGACGCTAATTTAAAGTCTGACGGTGCGCCGTGGTGACTCAGTATTCGTTAACGGTTTCCGCCGACATGTCTATAACGTTCACGTTGACCGAAAAGAGCAGCATCCTCGCGGAGCACTATTTTCCCACCGTGGATCTGAGCGACGGTGATTACGAGCTCGGTCTAACGTGCTTTGAGACTTATCACACGATACTGAACGTGAATTCTTTGAACAATAAATTTTATGTCGACGAGGATGACACGGAAATTACGATTCCCGAGGGATTGTACGAGATACGATCCATACATGAGTTTTTGAAACGCGAAATTTCACGAAAACGCCCGCGACGCGTAAATCGTTCCAACGATGATCGTACGTCGGTCGCGAATATCGCGCGAGAGGCGACCGCTCGCGCGAACGGCTACGAAGGCCGACGAGGCCGCGGAATACCCGATAGTGCTCCGCGCAAATTACAATACGATGAAGAGCGAGATCAAGTGCGCTTTCAGAGTGAACTTTAACAAACCGAACAACGTTGGATCGCTGCTGGGATTCTCGTCGAAGCGTATATTGCAGCCGAGACAGTGGCATAAATCGGACGCGTCGATTAATATTATCAACGTAAACATTATCCGCGTGGATTGCAACGTGACCGCGGGTGCGTACAGCAACGGCAAACGTGTTCACACGATACACGAATTTTCACTGAGCGTACCACCGGGATATAAGATATCGGAAACGCCGGCGCAGATCATTTACCTGCCGATCATCGCGCGAAGCGTTACGGATCTAACGATACGCGTCAAGACACGGATCAAGACGGACGATTGCTCGATTTTCGAGGAGAAGAGATCACCGTCAGATTGCACGTACGACGACTACAGCGATAACGCGCAACGTGTGACATGCTCGTGTTGAACGACTTGGAGCGTGCGACGGATAAGAATATCTTTACGACTGCGACGATCGACGATATCATCAAATCGACATTCGGTAGCGTTAAAACAGAGACGAAAATCGAGACGAGAAAGAAGCTCAACGCATCGATCGTTAAATTTTTACAATCTCTGGGATTCGCGGTACGAAACATCTGAACGATGACTGAAATTCTTAACATCGGAGGCGAGCCGGTCTTTGACGATCGCATCGTCAAGATCGAGACTCACACGTACAACCCGTACGCCAACACAACGTTCGAGTATAGCGACGAGATACGAATACCTATACAACAGCAGGATCTGTATACGTTGCCGTGCGAAAGTTTTCTCTACGTCGAAGGAACATTGACGGCAGATATGGGCGAATTTGTAATTGGCTATTACCGAATTACAAATGCTCAAAACAATGAATAATTAAATGGGATTTAATTACACATTATTTTGAACATTTTTAATTAAACATCTTTGAATTACTCATTTGTTTGAGCATTTGTAATTAAACATCATTGAATTACTCATTTGTTTGAGCATTTGTAACGGTTGCTCAAAGTAATTGATGATCAAAGTAATTAGATTACATTCATGTAATTAAATTACATTCACGGAATTTAATTACATTTATGTAATTTATTTACATTTACATAATTTAATTACATTCACGTAATTTAATTACATTCGTGTAATTTCTATTTGAATCAAGTTAACGACAAAGAGAACGTGAGAGTGTACATAATGCAAGAAAACTTATTTTGTCCATGTCAAGCGGAGGTCAATTTTTGACTTGAGTCTCTTTCAAGTCCCCCTCCCCCCGCCTCCGCCACACTAGCTTTAGCTACGGTCGCGCGAGTTTTGTCTAAAGATGCTTGTTAGGGTGATGTCCCATAGTATGGTCGTGGCCAAAAAGGTTGTCCGACTTTTTTTTATAAGTTTTGGAACGCACTCTGTCATGTGAGAGTTGATGGTCCCTGCTCACGGCCATAACCTAAAGTTTCGAAGTGACACATTATCGGAGCAGACGGACAGTCTATACAAGGTGTCAGAAAAGTTTAGAATACCAGAAAGAGTAAGCACGTGTATTTGACGTAAGGAACAAAGCCCGTCATAAAGAGGAAAAAGGAGAAGAAGAATATGAGCAGAGAATGGTAAGTAAAATGACCAGTGACCAATATTAAAAAAGAAATGTAAGATATATGTTAATAATATACCCATAAAGTATAAATAGATGTTTTAAAAAAATTTATTGGAGTAAAATTTGTTTAAACTAATAAATAGAATATGACGAAATCACATTAGATTTCAATGTAAATTAATAAAAGTCTTGTTAGCATTAATTAAATTAAATTGAATGTAATGTAATTCTGTCATGTTCTATCTGTTATGTCAAACAGTATATTTTATTACAATTGGAAAAATAATATGCATGAATATTACAGAGAAAACAGTGGTTCGAGACGTGGAAAAAAACTTTTAGTCAACGATGGACGCAGGTATGATGATAATAATTAATGTTTAAAACAACATTTTTACACAACACTAATAAATAATTTGTCAGCATAATTAAGAATTGAGAGATTAAATTAAATTAAAATAACTTTAATTAAATTGTCATATGTCTGCTTGCAGGTAAAAGGAGAGGCAGCGTTGAACAGAGGTGAAAGAAGTATACTTAATGGGATCTGTGAGAAAGTTGGAGCTTGCTGTGAAGAAATGTAAGAATCTTCATAAAACTGAAAATCTGCACTTGGAGATGAGAGAAAAAATGAGGGATTCGAAGAACTTGCCGAAGGAGAAGGAAATACGCAATATTAAACAATTAAGAGGTATGAAAAATCAACAAATTCAACAACAAGGTAAGCTGCTGAACTGATAAAATTTTTCTTACATTGAGAAATTGTAGTGTATTATATTGCAAAATCGTTAACAAACTAAATCAATTTCTGTTTTAAACGTTTAGGAAAATGAAAAAACTACGCCCAACAGGTGAAAACATCACATAAATATGACAAAATAACAAAGCCAGCCTGCGTTCACAAATTGTGGAAGAATATATACGATTAAGAGGACGATAAGTATAGGCATATATCCACGCGGTAAAAATTTTTTATATAAAAACAAAAACATATATAAATATATATAATTATATATATTTATATATGTTTTTGTTTTTATGTAAAAAATTTATATATATATATATATTTATTTATTTATAATTAAATATATCAAATATGTCCATACATGTTTTTGTCTCTCTTCTATAATATATACTATGGAAGAAAATAAAAAGAAAAATCTAAAAATGACTAAAAAGATTTTCGCATTGCATTTTTTGTAATAGGTGAAGTTTGAGGTAATAAGAAAAAAATTGCCCATATATAAACATATATGTATAAATGTAACAGTTGTTATGTATGTATAATTAACATAAAAAAACATTTAAAAAAACATATATAAATATATATAATTATATATATTTATATATGTTTTTTTTTTATATAAAAAATTTTTACCGCGTGGATATATGCCTATACTTATCGTCCTCTTAATCGTATATATTCTTCCACAATTTGTGAACGCAGGCTGGCTTTGTTATTTTGTCATATTTATGTGATGTCTTCACCTGTTGGGCGTAGTTTTTTCATTTTCCTAAAGGTTTAAAACAGAAATTGATTTAGTTTGTTAACGATTTTGCAATATAATACACTACAATTTCTCAATGTAAGAAAAATTTTATCAGTTCAGCAGCTTACCTTGTTGTTGAATTTGTTGATTTTTCATATCTCTTAATTGTTTAATATTGCGTATTTCCTTCTCCTTCGGCAAGTTCTTCGAATCCCTCATTTTTTCTCTCATCTCCAAGTGCAGATTTTCAGTTTTATGAAGATTCTTACATTTCTTCACAGCAAGCTCCAACTTTCTCACAGATCCCATTAAGTATACTTCTTTTACCTCTGTTCAACGCTGCCTCTTCTTTTACCTGCAAGCAGACATATGACAATTTAATTAAAGTTATTTTAATTTAATTTAATCTCTCAATTCTTAATTATGCTGACAAATTATTTATTAGTGTTGTGTAAAAATGTTGTTTTAAACATTAATTATTATCATCATACCTGCGTCCATCGTTGACTAAAAGTTTTCTTCCACGTCTCGAACCGCTGTTTTCTCTGTAATATTCATGCATATTATTTTTCCAATTGTAATAAAATATACTGTTTGACATAACAGATAGAACATGACAGGATTACATTACATTCAATTTAATTTAATTAATGCTAACAAGACTTTTATTAATTTACATTGAAATTTAATGTGATTTCGTCATATTCTATTTATTAGTTTAAACAAATTTTACTCCAATAAATTTTTTTAAAACATCTATTTATACTTTTTTATGGGTATATTATTAACATATATCTTACATTTCTTTTCTAATATTGGTCACTGGTCATTTTACTTACTATTCTCTGTTCATATACCTCTTCTCCTTTTTCCTCTTTATGACGGGCTTTGTTCCTTACGTCAAATACACGTGCTTACTCTTTCTGGTATTCTAAACTTTTCTGACACCTTGTATAGACTGTCCGTCTGCTCCGATAATGTGTCACTTCGAAACTTTAGGTTATGGCCGTGAGCAGGGACCATCAACTCTCACATGACAGAGTGCGTTCCAAAACTTATAAAAAAAAGTCGGACAACCTTTTTGGCCACGACCATACATATTTTCCGCGTAAGTGTAGCGATATACGACGGTCGTAGTCATGGACATATGTAATATGGGGTCTACAATGCGAGTCTCAAATCGCGAGTTGCAAAAAATTGACCAATCACAGTCGATTATTCTCCTCAAATTCGACTGTGATTGGTCAATTTTCCACAACCTACGACCCACGACCCACGACTCGCATTGTAGACCCAGCATAATGCGGGCTCTACAATGCGAGTCAGGGGTCGTAGGTCGTAGGAAACTGACCAATCACAGTCGATTATTTTTCTCAAATTCGACTGTGATTGGTCAATTTCTTGCGACTCGCATTGTAGACCCTGCATAACGCATAAGCTTTGGCATATTTCTGACTGACTGTCAGAATATGCCAAAGATTGTGCGTTACTTACGTCCACAATTATGACTGTCGTATATCGCTACGCCATGTTATGTCCTTTGACCCTAACATATCGCGTAATCAATCAGAAGCGCAACAGAAAACGCGCAACGCTTCTGATTGGTTATGCGTTAAGGCCATCGCACACAAAATGCATAGCTTAGCATAAGCGTAGCATAAGACCGCTAAACCAATGAGCATCCAGCATAAAGTCGCCATATTGATTTACATAAAATGCTCATTGGTCCAGCGGTCTTGTGCTATATTTATGCATCCTATGCAATTTTGTGTGCGATGGCCTTTATGCGCAAAATATGTGTCATGGAACGCCACCCTTACAGTACAATGTAGTACTCCACTTGATCGATACCGTTCCAGATCGACTGCAGGCTACTCCAAAATAATCGAACTATTTATTTTATACGTTGCGCGCTGCATTTCCAATTCTTTTGATACGTTCGATTGATTGAAATCGCGATACGGAAATCGTATCCAATCTCGTGTGATACTGCGGAACGTTTTACAATTTGTCAGGTAATATCTCGGGCTTTCCGTTTCTTAGAAGTACCGGGTAAAAATTGTGTACGTTTCACTTCATAGATACAAATTGCCCGTACTTTAGATATTTTTGATATTAGTCTCAGCTTCAAGATGGAAAAATTAATGTTATAAGTATAATTAACTCTCTTTAACATTTAAGGATATTTGGCGTTACAGTAAAAGTTAGATTCGCTGAGGATTTTAATATATTGCCGTAAGATAAAAATCTGAAAACAACCATATCAAGAACATTGACTTTTAATAGTAATAATACTAAAAACATATTAATAGTGCAGTTAAACAAAGTTTGCTTATCAAATATTCAAAATTTTCTTAATTCTGATATAAAATTGATCAATAATTTTGTTTATTATACAGTTTTTAAAATAAATTAGTCTTGTTTTTTATGTTTATTGTTGTAAAATTAGAAATTTTTCCCGAAAATATAAAGCAAGGAAAATTTTGTTAAGCCAGAATAGAATCCGATTTTAAAAAATTTTTAACGCGATTTTTTAAAAATATTTATTATATATAAGTTGTATGAAAAATAAATAATTTGAAGCAAACATCCTCTAGATTCATTAGAACCCTGCTAAAAATTATCGCGTGAGAATACGTATGACAACACATATGTGATCCTGCATGTGATCTCATATGAGAGTTCTGATTAATTCGCGCACAGCTTCGTGTATGCGATCTCACATGACATTTTGTGCCAAAATCTCATTTCAGCTTCACATGATATCTTTTACGAGACCTCATATATATATGACCCTCATATGAGATCTCTTATGCGATCTCATTAACCATTTTATATAAAAAAAAAATTATTTTATACAATTAATAAAAACATTGCCAAGTGTAATTATAGTAAATTAGAGAATACTTAAATTTTAAAAAAATTAATGTTTTATTCAAGGTAAAACAAAAATTACAATTTAGATTTAAATCCTTATAATATATAATACATTTCTTATAATATAATACAATATAATACCTAATAGGAAACAAAACCATTTTTAAAGTAGAAACTAGCCAGTGTAGTATTCCAGCGATAAAATGGCTATATTTAACCTCAAATTATTAAAAATGGTTTAATTTTTACAAGAAAAAGAATATATAAAAAGAACTTAATAATGATAAATATTAGGCAGCGTTGCTATATAACATTCTTCAAGTATTTCAATAAAAACACAAATTTGTGCAATTTGTTTAGTTTGTATAGCTATGGTTTCATTTCCAATATTACGTACCATACTTAGAAAGTTACAGATTCTATTTGAAGTATTAACAATATTACAGAGTGTGATTTCTTTATTATTTTCATCGTCAACTAAAAAATCAAGTATGCGAATAAAGGTATTATCAGTTAATATTGCAAAGCTGTTGTCAGAGCGCTTATTGTTTTGTTTCGATGACACAAGACAACCATCTATAATAGCTCTCTGATAAGCTAATGTACATTTTGCAGACATTCCAAAATTTTGTGCAATATTTTCATCTATAAATTTTCCACCTCCCAGGTAAGTTATGGATGATACTTTACAACTTTTCTTAATTCTTTTCACTGTTAGCTGTTCACAATAATTTATCATTAACGGAGATGCTTGTGGATATATGCGATGACGCAAAGTGTGTAAAGTTTGTTGCATATGGACATAGCAAACAATCTGTAGATTTACACCTTTTGCACAATGGATAGCTTGCAGTATATCCTTATTCGCGGATTCGAATGGAAAAGTTGAATGAGACCAAAGTGGCCCCCAATTTAACACGCTTTCAGAAATGTGAATAAGCTGATGTATATTGAACGTCATAGCTTTCTTTGAAAATAATTCTTGTGTTAAAAATACGAACTTGTGTAAGTCTTCATCTGCTTTATTAAGTTCATCAAGGCTTATGTCACATTTCAAAAGCGTGTACAAGCTTTCAACAAATAAACTCCAGTACTTCACAAAGCGTTGCGGTAAAGCGTATCGGAATAAAGGCAAACTGTAATATAAAATAAAGTTCTCCCACTCTTTAGCTTTCCAGTCACTGATATCGGCAAAGGATCTACTTAATCGGCCTAGTTGGTGAGGAACCTTTACATTTAGTAAAATTTTATTTAGTTCTTCTATTTTTAATGTTGGCAACGATTCTAAAAATTTATTTGTTATCTGTTTTCCAACACCAGCAAGGCAGCAGTGCATATAATCTGGAACGAATCCTTTACAAACATCAAAATAAGGTAAGTTTATGAGAGGAGAAATAGACTTTAATCCATATACATCGGCACATTCTTTATCATTAATTTTCATCATAAATTTTATCATATTCTTCATATTTCTCTCTTCTACAGTATGTTGAAGAATAGGATACCTATTACTTCCTTCGTACCACTCGCCTGGGTGTAAGCACCAGTTGCAACCGTACTTCCCATTGAATAATGTAACTCCTTGCATGGGAGCCCTTGCAACTGAATCCACACAACAAATTAGAGAGTATACTTTAATCAAACGTTCTTCATTGTTTATTCTACATGTTATGCCTTGATTTGCTAATTTAGTCATCATTTCTGTAAATGGATGTAAAAAAAGCGGTCATTTCGGGTTTATTTCGTCCGAACCATATACCACAGGTGATTATCCTATTCAATTTTGTTTGAATAGGTATTTCATTTAGCTGTAAATATATGGGCCAAATCGAGTAATTTGAACTCTCAAATCTCGGTGCCCCGTCGGTATTAAATATGGTTGTGACGTAATTATGTTTATCATTTTCAGGTAATTTTTTTATAAATGACTTGTACATATTTCCATCAAAAATGTTCATAATATTCAGCGTTTTCTTCCAATAGAATTTTAATATTTTCTGTAGGATCAATCATTACAAAAATATTTGATGACGATGGATTTTCTAAATTAATGGTTTCGGAACATACATCACAAATTACGCAAGATTCTACATCATTTATTTTGCCAATATATTTACAGCAGTTGGGACAAATTCCATGAAATTCTATCTTATCTTTTGGATTTAAAATATTATCGATTATCCATCGTGCATCGGGTAATATTAATCTTGAAAAGATAAGATTGATCTGTTGCAGCATACTTATAATTTCTTATAGTTTATAGTTTCTTATAGTTTCTTATAGTTTCTTATACTTCTAAATACAAAGAAGCAGTACATTTAATTTCTCCATGTCTCCTCCGAAAGATAGCCCAGTTTCTCCGCACGAGCCCCAGTCGTGCGGGGGGTGGCAGTTTGGAATTAAAAATTCCAGTGGTCAGGTGGACTCGAACCCGGGTCCTCGGGATTACGAGTCTGGCGCTTTACCACAAGACCACACTGCCACCCTCTTGTACCTCACATACATTATATACACATATTACATGTACAAATTACAATTTTTTATACTTCAACAAGCGTGAAACATATAATATAAAAGAAAAATATATTAAAAAAGCATATATAATAAATATATTTAAAAAATAATAAAAAATATATATTAAAAAAGCATTTTAAAGCTTGAAGTTTCAACTTTAACACACTGCCAATAGTTTTTTAAAATTTGTTTATCTTGCTTGTTCTGTGTGCTTTAAAAAAGAACACATTGTTTTTTCTTTAAAATTATGTATTTTTGACGCTCCGCGGCTCGATAAAAAAATTCAACTCAAGTTCCATAAACTACAACAGTGGTTTTTTACAATTTTATTCATCTTTTTTCGTTGCTAACAACAAGAACAGTGTAACACGCAATATTTTACAAGTTTACAGTAGACACTTATATATATATTTAATATATGTCATGAATAAAATATTGCTGAGAAACGGAGACGCTTATTAACAAAAATGCGCGTGCAACGTTTTCGCAAATGCCGTAAATTAATAAACTCGAACAATATCGAGAAAGTCGATATCCGTCTCTTTCTTATTGCCCGACGTTGCCCGACACACCGACAGGGCGCGTGACTTGTGTGCGTACGCGACGGAGGCCGATCTCGCGCAGTCACGCCACTCACGCCTCACGCGCAGTCTTCACACTCTTATTGCGTGTTCTGGCCTTGTAGTACAGGGAAATTAGGATTTTTCTGCGGAATAATTCGCATGTAGCTAAATTTTTGCATGGACCTTTATTTCATCGTTAAAAACAATATGTGAAAAATCCCCATCGATGTGACCCCTGCTAAAATTTTTACAGAGGGTCAAAGGTAAAGAAAAACAGTTTTTCGCGAATATTTCTTTATTCATTAGTTTTACGGCAAAAATAGTTATTACAAAATTTGTAGCTTATAAAATTCTCTACAAAAAATGTTCTATAAGTTTTTTTGTACAAGCAATACTTTTCACGTAATAAATTTTGCAAGATATGCGCTGCGCGGTAAATTTACGGAGCGCGCTGACAGACGTCAAATAAATTGAAGCGTCGCACGCGCGCACAAAAAATGCCATATCTTTTGAACGAATCATCGTACAAAAATGATCGAAGAATCGTTGAAAAGCAGAAACTTTCAGCTTTTTAATGCAATTTGGTTCGTTATTCTATGATAATTTTTGAAAATTCTACGATGGTTTAAACAAATTGTTACATGCATTTTTTGCCTTTTTTCATAAAATCAGCCACAAGTAGGTTCCAAATTGTTAAAAAAAAAAACGCCAACAGGCTATTACAGTATATACTTCATACTTTGACCCTACCTGAGGAAAAAAATTACAAAAATTTTTTGCTTTAAAATCAAGCTATTGACATTTTCAGTAATTTTTAAAATTTTTGATGAAACGTTAAAATCAAAATCGTCATAACTTGGCGAAAAACTGAGCTAGAAAATTTTTTTAAAAAGCAATCGAAAGCTTGAAATGTCTACTTTTAGGTCTTACATTGCAATATTCCTCATTTTCTTGCATTTTTATTTATTTATGTAAATATACGAGTTGTCGCGAAAAATCTTATTTAAACAAAGGACTATATATTTACTTATAGTAGTTTTGTATAAAAATTTACGTTTCTCGGGGATAATGCACTGTTTTCCACACCACCTCGGAGGTACAGTGCTAAGCGCGTTTTTTTTTAACGTGGTGTCCCTATTAGGCCTAATTGTTTTTCTAAGAGAAATGAAGCAAATCAATTTCCATAATAAACATTCTTTTGCAAACGTGAAAAAACACATTTTGCTATTAAGTCTCTGCTTCTTCTTCAATTCCCTCCGTTGGCTCGATATCCATAATTTCCGCGTCAACTTCTTCAATTTCCATGGCTTCCGCCAAGAAATCTGCAGGTTCGTCTTCGTAGCTGTCGATATAGCAATCTTCGATTGCATCAGGTGCTGTGTTAAGGCAAGACTGGCCATGGCAATGTCCACACACTGTGTGCGTGTGTGCGTGTGTGCGTGTGTGCGTGTGTGCGTGTGTGCGTGTGTGCGTGTGTGCGTGTGTGCGTGTGTGCGTGTGTGCGTGTGTGCGTGTGTGCGTGTGTGCGTGTGTGCGTGTGTGCGTGTGTGCGTGTGTGCGTGTGTGCGTGTGTGCGTGTGTGCGTGTGTGCGTGTGTGCGTGTGTGCGTGTGTGCGTGTGTGCGTGTGTGCGTGTGTGCGTGTGTGCGTGTGTGCGTGTGTGCGTGTGTGCGTGTGTGTGTGTGTGTGTGTGTGTGTGTGTGTGTGTGTGTGTGTGTGTGTGTGTGTGTGACGGTGAATAATGCGGCTTATTATTAAGTATAGGATAAGTTAGGATAAGTTTAGATTTTTAAAGCGATTAGAATTAAAAGTATAGAATAAGTATAGAATAAGTAATATTTACATTTGTAAAAGGTCTCTCTCTCTCTCTCTCTTTTTCTCTCTCTCTCTCTCTAGCAGCGCCAAGTTTTTTTACAAGAAAAATTTATGTATTTTAATAAAATATTTTTATTTTTTGTACTGTTACCTCTGTAATTCTTTGCGATGCGATTAAATCTTTTAAAATACATATATAAACTTTGTATTTAAATACTTTGTATTCCCTTGTTGGGTTTAAATATTTTAATAAAATATTTGTATTTTGTACTGTTACCTCTGTGTAATTCTTCATGATTCAATTTTTTATTCTAATCGAAGAAAAGCAGTAGTAATATTATACCTCGAAAAAACCTAAGTAACAAGTGGCTGACGTAATCTTTGTATCTCGAAAAATATACTGAGAAAAAAAATTGTTAATCCCAAGAAATATTTAGTTCGATACGTTCAACTAAACATTTTAGTTAGTTAACTAAATATTAGTCTTTTCAACAATTTATTTCGTTTCTTTAATCAAGAATTAATTAATTCAACTAATGTTTAGTTAACTAACTAAAATGTTTAGTTGAACGTATCGGACTAAATATTTCTTGGGATTGACAAATTTTTTTTCTCAGTGTATGTTCTCTGTAATTGGCGCTGTAATTTAAAAAGAGATATCATTTCTTTTTTGTAATTGTAATAATAGATCACTTGAAGCGCGACTCATTTTTTGATAAGGTAACGTAATTTTGTGATGAGATTTTTGGAGATACAAAGCTTACGTCCACCACTTGTTACTTAGGTTTTTTCGAGGTATAATACTACTACTTTGTTTTTTTTCGAGGTGATAATAGATCACTTGAAGCGCGACTCATTATTTGATAAGGTAACGTAATTTTGTGATGTGTATCACTTGAGTAATAATTTTTTGGAAATAAAAATAATACTGCTTAGGTTTTTTCGAGATTTTTGGAGATACAAAGATTACGTCCACCACTTGTTACTTAGGTTTTTTCGAGGTATAATACTACTACTTTGTTTTTTTTTAGGTGAAGATACCACTGTTTAGGTTTTTTCGAGATTTTTCAAGATACAAAGATTTCGTCTAACACTTGTTACTTAGATTTTTTTAAGGTATAATACTACCACTGTTTTTTTTTTCGAGGTAACAACATATACACTACTATGCGTGTACTTGGCGCCTTTCTTTACCTTTTTTTTAAAAAAAGTAATTTTGTACAGATATCACGCCTTTTTGTAGTATTACGCATTGTATAAACAGTATGTACAAGGTGTTATTTCGAGGT